>NC_058082.1:8874815-9221398 GCF_014858855.1 Bufo gargarizans
GTGGATGTGAATTGGGTAAAATGGCAATTGTGTCAGTTTTTAATTTTTATTTTTATTTTTAATCGGGTTCTTCTTGTGGCAAATATAATATGATCATTTTATTCTCTGGGTTTATACGGTTATGGCGACAACAAATTGATATAGTTTTTTTTATGTTTTACTACTTTTTCAGCATGAAATCCCTTTTGTGTTAAAAATAAATGATATTTTGAATTGCCACATACTGAAGTCCATTACATTTTTATTTTTTTCACCAATGTATCTGTGTAGGGGCTTTTTTTTGCAGGATGGGCTGTAGTTTTTATTGTTATCATTTTGGGGTACATATGACTTTTTGATCACTTGTTATTTACTTTATTTTGGGAACAATTCTCTCATTGTTCCCATTTGGATATTAAAGATCCAGTGGGCCTGTTGGCTATACAGTGCATTACAATAGTCATCTTCTGCAATGCACTTTATTGTCAGTGCTACACTTACACTAAGGCTGATCAGACCCTTAGGTACATAACAGTCCGGATGCCTTTGTAAGGCGTCCGGTTGCCATGGCAACTACAGGGCCACAGCCATCGAAGCAGCGGCGGCCCAATGGAAAAGAGAGGGAGCTCCCTCCCTCTCAAGCCCATGGATGTCGCGGGCGACTACTGATTGTGGCATCTATAGGGTTAAATGGCCGAGAACGGTGCCAGCATCGATTTCGGCGGTTGCAGCAGACTGTCAGCTGTATGTTACAGCTGACACTCTCTGCTGATGGCAGCGGCTCCGTTCCTGATCCGCCAGCAAGAAAGGAAGCTCCAGGGACATCAGGGGGTATATGGGGAACAAAGGGGGCATATTAGGTGCAGTATAATAATTAGGGGCACAGTGGTGGTCTTACCTGATTTCAGGCTGTGATCTCCAGCGTGGAGATCACAGCCTGAAACTTGCATTTTCTCAATGAAGCGTTCCAATTGGTTAGACTGCAGAGACTAGCCAATCCGAGCACTCTGATGGGTCCCTTGCCAGTTTTCTCGGTGTCTCAGCTCTCTAGGTGAGCGGAGACTCCGGGGCTGTGACACTTTATAGTGTCACAGCCCCGGTAAGCAGATTGGGCGTGTCGGTACGTCCAAATAAAGTAAGTTACTTGCGATTTGGACATACAGTTACGGACAAATAAATGAAGGGGTTAAAGGGGATATCCAAGGCTATAAACTGCCCCCTATATGCCGGGCCCCTCACAGTGAATATACTTACCTGGCTCCACGCGCCGCTCCTGGTCCCCGCGCCGCTTCTGCTGCTTCTCCCTGTGCGCGGATGAAAACATCCAGTATTGGGGGACGGGGAGCAGCTAATAGCAGGCGGTGATGGGCACGAGCCTCCCTAGCATCGCAGGTGACGCTAGGAAGGCTCCCCCCAACACCGGATGTTTTCATCCACGGACGGGAAGAAGCAGCAGCGGCGGTGCAGGGGCCAGGAGCGGCACAGGGAGCGGGGTAAGTATATTCCCTGTGAGGGGCCCGTCACATGAGGGCGCAGTGTATAGCCTTGGATAATCTCTTTAAGGTAAACTAAAAGGATAGAAAGACACCATCCATCCCCTACCCATTAATGGTCGCATAAAAAACAATAGTTCAAATACAAATAGCCAAAGTATATATTAAATGTCCATATAAAGTGTAGATTGCGTATCAGTTTCTGCCTGTATCATCATGTAATAATCTACTGAATGAACTTGTATCTGTCTATATTGTCATGTAATAACCTACTTAATGTATTACTAGGATTGAGCGAACCCAAACTGTAAAGAATTTTGGACCCCGGATCAGAACCCGAACATTTCTGTAAAAGTTTGGGTTTGGTGTTCAGCGTTTTCTTGGCGCTTTTTGAAAGGCTGCACAGCAGCCAATCAACAAGCGTCATACTACTTGCCCCAAGAGGCCATCACAGACATGCCTACTAATGGCATGGCTGTGATTGGCCAGAGCACCATGTGACCCAGCCTCTATATAAGCTGGAGTCACGTAGCGCCGCCCGTCACTCTGCTGTTACAAGTGCAGGGAGAGGTTGCTGCGGGACTTGTGATTTCAGGGAGAGAATCTAACTCAGCGATCTACAGACAAATAGTTGTGTGGGTGCAGGACACAATAGTTTGACTCTGCCCTGAGGCCATTGACCAAAAAATGCTAACTTTTAGAATTCTGTTAGTTAGGTGGGTGGTGGCGGCGGTTGCGGACATTTTATGCAAGCTCATTGCACCAGCACTGGATCTGAGCTTTTGGGACATTGCAAATCACCATTTTTGGGGGCAAACTACAACATCTGGATTAGTCAGTGTGCAATTTAAGGTAGAAATACACCCATCATTTTCTGGGGTTTTAAAAATGCACTATTTTTTTTAAAAAACTGTATTTTCCAGATCTGCAAGTGTTAAATTCAAGTTTAATGTATACAGCTTTCACATTCTGTTAGCAAAAAAAACACAATTTGGGGCAATCTACAACATCTGGATTAGTCAGTGTGCAATTTAAGCTAGAAATGCACCCATCATTTTCTGGGGTTTGAAAAACACACTTTAAACACTATTTTCAGGCCTTTCAGCATCAGCACGTGTAAAATTACAGGCTTATATACTGCTGGAAAATTCAGTTGTTAAACAAACACTCGTTTGGGCACAAAACATTTTGTTGGCAGCCTTTGATGCAGATGTCATTGTGAGATACACCCTTAATACATTTGGGTTACATTCAGAGATTTTAAATACCACCATTTGGTGCACCAATATTGAATTGAGGCCTACACTGGTTCAGACCGTGTGAGATGCCCCCTCTACATACAGGGGTTTGAATCAGACATTAGAAATACAGCCATTTGAAACACAGCAATTTTGGGCAAATAAATATTTACTTCAGGCCTACACTGGTTCAGACCGTGTGAGATACTCCCTCTACATACAGGGGTTTGATTAAGAGATTTGAAATACAGCCATTTAAAATACAGCCATTTTGGGCAAAGATATATTTACTTCAGGCCTACACTGGTTCAGGCCCTGTAAGATACCCCCTCTACATACAGGGGTTTGATTCAGAGATTTGAAATACAGCCATTTGAAATACAGCCATTTTGGGCAAAGATATATTTACTTCAGGACTACAGTGGTTCAGGCCCTGTGAGATACTCCCTTTACATACTATTCTGATTCTGCCATCCGCCTGATGCCGCACACCTGCTGCCAGGTGCTCCTGCCACCTACCATCTTCAGCTGGTACTAGTATTGCCCCGCACCTCCCCAGTCTGTCACTGGGCCACTCTGTGGTCTCCTCATGCTGCTGCAACCTCAACAAACTGTCACTGGCACACTCTGTGGTCTCCTCATACTGCTGCCACCTCACCACTCTGTGGTCTCTTCATACTGCCACCACCTCAACACTCTGTGGTCTCCTCACGCTGCTGCCACCTCACCACTCTGTCACTGGGCCACTCTGTGGTCTCCTCATGCTGCCGCCACCTCAACAATCTGTCACTGGGACACTCTGTGATATCCTAATGCTGCTGCCACCTCAACACTCTGTGGTATCCTCATGCTGCTCCACCTCACTACTCTGTGGTCTCCTTATGCTGCTGCCACCTCAACACTCTGTCATTGGGCCACTCTGTGGCCTCCTCATGCTGCCGCAACCTCAACACTCTGTGGTCTCCTCATGCTGCTGCCAACTCAACACTCTGTGGTCTCTCCTCATGCTGCTGCCACCTCACCACTCTGTTACTGGGCCACTGTGTTGATGACTTATGCGATTCCTCATGTGATTCCCACCCTCACCACTCAGTGACTTGGCCACCATGTTGCCATACTCGGCGGTGTGGGAATTCTTCATCAAGCCGCCAGAGGACGATCAGCATGACCCACTCTGTTACTGGGCCACTGTGTTGACGACTCATGCGATTCCTCATGCAATTCCTCCTGTGATTCCCACCCTCACACTCTGTGACTGGGCCACTGTGTTGATGACTCATGCGATTCCTCATGCAATTCCTCATGAGATTCCTACCCTCACCACTCTGTGACTTTGTTGACTACTCATGCGATTCCTCATGCGATTCTCAATCTCACCACTCTGTGACTGGGCCACTGTGTTGACTCCTAATGCTGTTACTACCTCACCACTCGGTCATGGTGGAACTACTTGTTTAAGCATGTAACAGAACAGGTTCTGTGGAAATCTATGTGGAATCAGCTGATGACTGTGTAAAAGGAGTGCACTTCTTCTCGATGCTAACACAGACCTGTAAGTCTGAGTTCACACTTGAGTTATTTGTCCCTGTGACTGCCCAAATAAGTGAAATGTGCAGTGATTCTAAGAGCGAATTTTGTCATCTGCATGTCATACGGACTCACAGTATTATTTCACTACCACTGCAGACTCACTATGTGTGTTACTGCAAGGCACAGGTTTCTAGACTCCTATACAGGCTCTCTGCAGCCAGGAAAGAGCTGCCTTTTAACGCAATTCGTCACGAAAAAATTCGGATCAAATCAAATCTTTTTGGGAGATTCTGCGAACCGATCAATTAGAATTTTTGAGAAATGTATTAGTTCTATATTAGATTATGATACTATTCCATATTATTTAGGGAGTCTAAATGATGTCTAGAAATGTTACTATTTTATTACAATGTGTATATATACATCTTTATAATTTTCATCTATATTTTATGCTCCTGATGAAGGAGGCTTCTCTCCGAAACGTATTGAGCTTTTATGCAGTAAAAGAGTATTGATGAGAGAAACCTTGTGTGATCTTCTGCCTTCACCAGTGTAATCCAACTAAGGGGAATCATCTGTACCAGGGATGCTCAACCTGTGGCTCTCCAGATGTTGTAAAACTACAACTCCCACCATTCCCTGCTGTAGGCTGATAGCTGTATGCTGTCTGATCATGCTGGGAGTTGTAGTTTTGCAACAGCTGGAGGGCCACAGGTTGGGCATTCCTGATCTGTACTATACGGTACATCTACAGGCGATCTTGGTGGAGGAGAAGGGTCGCAAGTGTCTTGAGTTTATCTTGTAGACTCCTTCCCCAGTGGCGTAAGTATTATATATTTTAACTACCCAATTATGGTACCTTAGGTATTAATGTTCTTTATCTTATTACCTTCTATTTTCTGTATGCTGCATATAACAGCATACTGCCTCCTTCCATACTTTTTTAATTTCAGTTGGACATCTGGTGTAACAGAGCTGGCGACCCAGTTTATCAGAGCTTGGTCTCCAGCTCTGCAAAATTGTGACTCCGGCTCTGCAAAACTAGGTCTCTGGCTCTGCTAAACTGGGTCTCCGGCTCTGCAAAACTGGGTCTCCGCCTCTGCAAAACTAGGTCTCTGGCTCTGCTAAACTGGGTCTCTGGCTCTGCAAAACTGGGTCTCAAGTTCTGCAAAACTGGGTCTCTGCTTCTGCACAACTGTGTCTCCGCCTCTGCAAAACTGGGTCTCCGCTTCTGCAAAACTGTATCTCCGACTCTGCAAAACTGGGTCTCCAGCTCTGCTAAACTGGGTCTCCGGATCTTAGCAGAACTGTAGGCCTGAAGTAGCAGTCCTGAGGGCCAAATATAGCAAAGTTGGAGACCCAGTCAGTGTAGCAGAACTGGAGACACAGTGTTGCAGAACTGAAAGCCTAATGTAACAGATCTGAAAGGTTGATGTAGCATTGTTGGAGGTCCGATGTAGCAAATCTGAGCGACTGAAATAACACAGCTGGCCAGCTGGTGTCAAAGGGCTGCTTGGAACTATCATGAAATATCAAAAGGCAGGGTCCCTGTCCAGATTGAATTTATGTAAACTGTGTGGATGACATCATCGGATTGCTCCAGGTTATCACAGTAAAAAGGAAGGCTGGAGGAGGGATGTGAGGCAGCACATGGTGCTGGATCTGGGGCTGGTGAGCAACATATTTTGGGGTAGGATATTGTTTCAAAAAGAAAGTCTTCATGAACAAGGATTCAAGTAATGATGTGTATTGTCAGTTTATTCCTTCATAGTAATTGCTATAGGTACAGAGAGACATTGCTGAGGTGCAAGATGGTTCAATAGAAGTGACAGTTCCTCCAAGATGTGATATACAATCACTATAAATGATGCTAGAACAGGTTAAATATGGATACAATCTTCTCATTAATAACTATCTTTTGGTTGCAGATACATTTCTTCATTGGCTTCTTCATCACAGCCAATGGCCAACCAGACTAAATCAACAGTTGTAGAGTTTGTCCTGCTTGGATTTCCAGGTCTTGCAGAGAAGTTCTATCCTGTGGTCTCGATAACCATCTTCCTTCTCTACAACCTTTCTCTCTACGCCAATGGCATTGTCATTGTGTTGATTAGCTTGCACGAACAACTACACCAACCAATGTATGTCATTGCCGGAAACCTGGCCTTCTCTGACTTACTTTTCGACACACTGACCTTGCCAAAAATCATTGCCAAGTATTGGTTTGGGCATGGATCTTTGGCCTTTGCTGTTTGTTTTCTCCAATTGTTCTTTGTACATTATCTGTCCGTTCTCGATTCCTTTATGATTCTGCTTATGGCCATGGATCGTTATGTTGCCATCTGTAAGCCACTAAGATACCATACCATTGTAAGTAACCGAGTGGTGACAATCCTGTGCTTATTGATCTGGGTCTTCGCTGCCATTTTTGGCCTAGTTACTATCACCTTGGGCCTTTGGCTACCCTACTGTGGCCCCAACGGAATTAAGAGCTGTTTCTGCTCTCTCACCCCTGTTGCTGTTTTATCTTGTGCCGATTCAGCATCAGTTAGGAGGACTGGGTTCATCATTGCCTTGTTTGTCCATGTTTGCCCGTTGTCCTTTATTGTCTTCTCGTACATCATCAGCCTCTCAAAGTTGAGCTCACTCGGGCGCTCAGAAAATTGGCAGAAGGCTTTCTACACCTGTACAACTCATGGCTTTGTCATTGTCTTGTACTTCATCCCTCGACTCATTGTCTACACCTACAATCAGGTCCAGCTGTTCCCCAACGCCGATCTCAACGTTCTGCTTATTTGTCTGTACACTTTTGTCCCGCATTTTGCCAGCCCTATCATATTTTGTCTTCGGACAGAGGAAATCAAAAGGACTCTGAGAAATGTGTTGAAACGAACGATAACCAAGAAATATTAACCCATTTGCATAATTGAACAATCCAGTTCTGCATGGGTGTCATCAACGTTGACCACTGTGTGTGTCCATGTGTTGTGAACATCTTATGAGAGGACATCACAACTACTTCTTCTATATGTATCATTCTTCCCTTCCTTTTTTCCCTAAAACATTACACAATCTCCTGGAGGGAATATCCATCTAGTTATAAAGTGATGATTCCCAGCCCCTACATTAGTACAACTAGGGGTGTAAGGGTGGGCAGTGGTCCTTTGGCTTTCCCTTCCTAATAATTAGCATTTTACTGTGTCCTTTTATTTGGAAATACTATCAGAGAAAGAGACCAATCACATCTTGGATACTTATGGGATAAGTTCATGACAGCCACAGCCGTGGTGAGTATGGTATGGTTGAAAGGGGTGTTCTAATATAATAAAAGGGGTGTTGTTACAGGAGTTCAGTACATAGTGTAGATTTCTGAAGCAGTACCTATATCAGATTTAAGTCCAGAGGAGATCCAAGACACCGCTGGGGTGGATTCAACACAACATGTGGAAACTAGGTGGTGATAGGCCCATGTGACTAGGCCCAGGAGACAGCAGACTAAGAGAAGTATGGACTCTGCAAATAGATAATTTCCCATCTCAATGATGACAATAAAAGGGAAGGCCACTACTGCTCTGTATGGTCCTCCAGGCCGGTTTGTAAAATTGAAGTATATGGCACCCTTCTTTGTAGTATTTAGCTTCTTCGGTACTTCTGTGTGTGGAACCCTGATTGTGTTGTGCAGTTTCATGTCTGTCCACTAGTTTACATGGTTGATGGTCTCCCAATTAGAGATGGCCTTGCAGTTCGCCCGGCGGTCGTTTAGCGATGAACTTTGCATGTTCGCGATTCGCCGAACATGCAAACATATGGAGAAATTCACGCCCGCCATATTCTTTTACATTGAGAAGAACTTTGACCCATGACACATCCATCAGGGGGTACAGGACAGCCAATTGAGACATTTCAGCTCATGGACACCCCCCTACCTTATAAATAAACCTGATCTGGCCGCCATTTTACATTCAGTGTTTTGCCAGTGTAGGGAGAGGTTGCTGTGTGGAGCAGGGACAGGCTGTTAGGGACACCAAACGTTAGCTAATAGGGCCACAAAAGTCCTTTTAACCCCTTCAGGACCTTGAACGAGTATACTCGTCCTGTGACCCCCCCCCCCCCATATCGGCGATCGCTGAAAACCGCAGGTCAATTCAGACCTGCGGTTTGCAGTGCTTTATGTAGTTTCTGATCCCTGCGGTCCCTGATCGCAGGGATCATAAACTTAAAAATGGCCAAAATCTAATTTTTTTTAACCCCCCCTGCACCCCTGAATTTATTTTTTGTGGTTAGGGTGCAGGGGGGCGGTTTGTGGGCGGTGCGGCAGTTGCGAGAGGTGGGCGAGATCGCGATTCCCCGCCCGCCTCCCGCTGAATTTCCATTGGTGGGTCAGTGGTACCAGAGTGTCAGCACATTGCCGACACTCTGGTATAAACAATGTCAGCCGTTTAGCCGTTTCACCCTTTCCATACCGCGGTCCATACGGACCGCGGTATGGAAAGGGTTAAGTCAGGGAGCTGCCTTTGCAGCCCCCAGATGGATGGGGGGACAGAGGGAGGGAGCTCTCCTCCTACCCCTTCCCCGTCTGCTCATTTGTGGCTGATGGGGAAAGTTCCCATGACAACAGGACGCCTTCTCAGGCGTCCTGCTGTCCATGGTGCTGAACAGATCTATGTTAAAAGCATAGATCTGTTCAGTGTAAGTAAAATAAAGTACAGTACAATATATATTGTACTATACTGTATTATACAGACTTCAGACCCACTGGATTTTCAAGAACCAAGTGGGTCTGGGTCCAAAAAATGTAAAAAAAAAAGTGAAAAAAAGTAAAGATAATAAAAACACATAATAATATCACATGACCTAACCCCTCAGGTGAACACCGTAAAAAAATAAAAATAAAAACGGTGTAAAAAAAGCCATTTTTTTGTCATCTTATGTCACAAAAAGTGTAATAGCAAGCGATCAAAAAGTCATATGCACCCCAAAATAGTGCCAATAAAACTGTCATCTCATCCCACAAAAAATGAGACCCTACTTTAGATAATTGCCCAAAAACTGAAAAAACTATGGCTCTCAGACTATGGAGACACTAAAACATATTTTTTTTGTTTCAAAAATGAAATCATTGTGTAAAACTTTCATAAATAATTTTTTTTTTTTACATATTAGGTATCACCGCGTCCGTGACAATCTGCTCTATAAAAATACCACATAATCTAACCTGTCAGATGAATGTTGTAAATAACAAAAAATAAAAACGGTGCCAAAAAAGCTATTTCTTGTTACCTTGCCTCACAAAAAGTGTAATATAGAGCAACCAAAAATGATATGTACCCTAAACTAGTACCAACAATACTGTCACCCTATCCCGTAGTTTCTAAAATGGGGTCCCTTTTTTGGAGTTTCTACTCTAGGGGTGCATCAGGGGGGCTTCAAATGGGACATGGTGTCCAAAAAAAACTGTCTAGCAAAATCTGCCTTTCCAAAACCGTATGGCATTCCTTTCCTTCTGTGTCCTACCGTGTGCCCGTACAGTGGTTTACGACCACATATGGGATGTTTCTGTAAACTACAGAATCAGGGCCATAAATAATGGGTTTTGTTTGGCTGTTAACCCTTGCTTTGTAACTGGAAAAAAATTATTAAAATGGAAAATCTGCCAAAAAAGTGAAATTTTAAAATAGTATCTGTATTTTCCATTAATTCTTGTGGAACACCTAAAGGGTTAACAAAGTTTGTAAAATCAGTTTTGAATACCTTGAGGGGTGTATTTTCTAGAATGGTGTCTTTATTGGGTGGTTTCTATTATATAAGCCTCACAAAATGACTTCAGACCTGAACTGGTCCCTAAAAATTGGGTTTTTGAAAGGTTCAGAACAATTTCAAGATTTGCTTCCAAATTTCTAAGCCTTGTAACATCCCCAAAATATAAAATATAATTCCCAAAATGATGCAAACATGAAGTAGACATATGGGGAATGTAAAGTAATAAATATGTTTGGAGGTATTACTATGTATTATAGAAGTAGAGAAATTGAAACTTGGAAATTTGCTATTTTTTACACATTTTTTGTAAATTTGGTATTTTTTTATAAATAATATTTTTTTTTTACTTCATTTTACCAGTGTCATGAAGTACAATATGTGCCGAAAAAAACACTCTCAGAATGGCCTGGATAAGTTCAAGCGTTTTAAAGTTATCACCACATAAAGTGACACTGGTCAGATTTGCAAAAAATGGCCCGATCCTTAAGGTGAAAATGAGCCTGGTCCTTAAGGGGTTAAGGACTGGTATAGGTGTTCTATCTATATGTGTGATACACAGAGGGGTGCGATATACTTATAATATACTTTTATAATGAGTCATAAACACATAGATCTACTGGATATATTGAGATCACCTAGAAGTCAGGGGCTAGGGGCTTACTAGGGCCATTTCTATATAGGGTAAGGTTCCGGACGGGGTCGCTCTTATCAGGGCGGGTGGTCTGTGGTTAGGCTATCAAATCCAGAATAGCACCCCCTGTAGGGCAATATCAGGGACAGTTCTTTGCCCACCTTCAATACCACATCATCATCTAGCCCAGGGATGGATGTTTTTTTGCTTTCCCTCCGGGATTCATCGATGTGCACTGGAACCCCCCGGATTGTGGTAGGACATATGGTTTCTGATTTGGTGCCGCTGAGCACTTGTTATTGCCGACCACATCTATGCTTTTTGGTTAACTTTAATAATTTCATTTATTTTCATTTTGAAGGATATCTTTTCCATTCACACGTCCGCAAAATGGGTCTGCATCCGTTCCGCAATTTTGCGGAACAGTTGCAGACCCATTCATTTTCAAAGGGGCCGGGAATGTGCTGTCCGTATCCGCGGATCCGCACTTCCGCATCTGTGCTTCCGTTTCCCCCCCAAAAATAGAACATGTCCTATTCTTGTCCGCAATAGCAGACAAGGTTAGGCATTTTCTATTATAGCGCCGGCGATGTGCGGTCCAGAAATTGCGGAATGCACATTGCTGGTGTCCGTGTTTTTCAGATCCGCAAAACACTTACGGACGTGTGAATGGACCCTCATAGTAACATTATTAAAGGTTACGTTTTATCTTTATGTATATTCTAATGGATTGTCTTCCTTGTACAATGTTATAATATACTTTCTATGTTAGACAGTATATTATAGTGCATTTGTATTGTGCGGCAGTTGTGCGCGGTTCTGCTGCGGTACCGCAGGTATATAGAGGGACAAGCGATATTGGAACAAATAATTTCTACTGGTGTGATATACCAATCCCCCCCCCCAAAAAAAAATAAACAGATTGAAGCAAGGGGTTATATACTAATATACTTTCTTTATAGTGCATTTAGGTACTGTATAGTGCATTTGCGCATGCGCGTACGCGAAAATTATATTGCCAATATTTTGCATTGAAAACAAAAATGAATGGAGATCGCAAATTCGAATAATACATCTGGTGTCACTGTCCATGTTGTACTTTATTTACAGATGCCTAAGTAGGCAAAGAAACCTATCTTGGCCCAAGTCAAATTAATATATCACTTTTATTCGATATACATTAAAACCTGAATAAGTGCATAGAACGCAATGGTACCGACCATTGAAACAGAAATATAAATAGGATATTAAAAACACAGCCACCAAACCACTGTTGTTGACATTGGCTTAATAACATAGGAGAAAAAGAGAGAAGTGAAGGCAGGAGGGGGGGGGGGGGGGGGGACGTGCACAATCCCTACCCCTGAATGCGAGAAGGAAAATTGATTAACCTACCACGTCTGCACTTTATGGCTACAGTTACATCTAGTTGCCTTGTGTTCACATCTGCTGCATGTGTACTGGTGTGCAATTTGTACCATCAATACACCCAGGCAAATATAGATACTACCTATCTCCTGCCTATTAGTCCAGACGTGGATAACACTATTGATTCTCCTATAATTACCAGCTACTGTCAGTGGTGAGACTGTAATCCATCCGGACTACTCATGAAAACTACACAGTAGGGAGGTGACCGCACATTAAAACCTAACTCTACCCCCCGACATGTTTCGCCAGTTACACTGGCTTCCTCAGGGGTAATGGGCAGCAATGGATGACATCAAACATCGGAAGCTGAAATAGTGAACGTTCTGATTGACAGGTGTTAGCCACCTATCCATCAAAGGGGAGGTAAAGACCACAGCCAATCCGCATCAGACACAGAAGATAATCACCGTGTCATAGGGAGTCCGCCGTCACCACAGGGAGGCCGCGTCATTATTGGTGCGCAGACCCTGCGGCGCATACAGCGTATCATGGGGAGGCCGCCGTCGCCACCTAGTTACGTCATTGTTAGTGCGCAGTCACTACGGCGCATGCGCAGACGAGCCGGCGACCGCAATATGCCGCACGCTCGACTGCGCATGAGTTGCGCAGCACCGGGCTGCGCACCAACTCCGAACCCTCCAATTCACAAGAGAGGGCTAGAGGGTACACCAGCAACAAGGGGTAAATTATTGGCATAAGATAGATGGCAAAAACCAATCGCCTGACAAGAATCCCAGGCTGTACCTAATAAAATGCCTGCATAGTGTTGGCAACAAAACGGGTCACACTATTAACAAAAATATACTACATAACTGTAATTAGGCATATGATGATTACAGACAGTTTATTAATTACAGACAGTTTATTAATGAGCCAGTTATCTTATTGAATACAACTGGCAATGGTGTAATTATAGTATGCAAACTTATAAAGCCTACTTGAACCTGCTAATACCCCAACAGTTACTCACCTACATACTCCTTATGTCAATTGTAGAGTGCCATGGCTGTACTATCCACCCCAATGATGTCAGACCTGTCGCTGATATTGGATGATTATTTGAAAATAGATGTTATGGCTATTATATAAAATATTAAATCCATATAAATATAAATCCAATATTGATGACATAGATACTAATCTGTCTCAACGTCTGAATCAGACCTCAATGTGAGCTTACATTCCTGGATTTACATGTGAAATACCCACAAATTAATAAACTTTCCTCTCATATTTATAAGAAGGCAGTAAATGCAAAGCCTTCATTAAGCCCCTTTGGGCTACGACTGTCTAGGCGATATATCCACCTGGTTTCTTCTTGTAGAAGAAGCACGTCCAGGTCCCCTTTCCTTGCACCCAAGGATTTTTTACAGATCCCCCAAAATTTGAGTGTCCTATAATTACCACCATGATGGGTTCTCACATGTTTGGAGATTGAGGTATCTGCCGAGGTGTTAATGCTACTAATGTGTTGACAGATCCTTCTCCTAAACTGTTGGGATGTTTTGCCAACGTAAATCTTACAGCAAGGGCATTCAATGGCATAGACAATACCTGTGGTCTTACAATTGATATATTGTCTGATCTGATACTCTCTTTTATCCACAGGATTGACAAAGGACCGGCACCTCCTGACGAGCGCACAGAAGATACAGTCACCACACGGGTAAGTGCCTACTAGATTTGATTTCAACCAGGTGGTCTTAGGTGGAACCGGACGAAAGAAGCTATGGACTAATGCGTCTTTTAAATTTCTGCCACGCCGATAGGTAACACTTGGGTGCTGTGTAATCACTGCCCTCAGGTCGTTGTCCGCCCACAGGACATGCCAATGCTTCCTAAGGATACCACATATTCTTTTATTTTGGGCATCATAGGTGCCAATGCACCTGATTGTCTTTTTGCTAGAGTCCTTAGGTGGAGTAGTCAGGAGCTCTGTCCTACTGGTATTGCTTGCCCTGGCATATGCATGATGTAACACCTTTTTGGGATAGCCCCTAGCACGAAACCGATCATATAGAATCTTACTTTCTTTTTGAAAGGATGCTTCATCCGAACAGTTCCTGCGGGCCCTGATGTATTGGCCAACAGGTATGCCCTTCCTAAGGGGCCTAGGGTGGAAACTGCTCCATTCTAATAGACTATTCGTCGCTGTGGGCTTGCGATGAACTTCTGAACGGATGTGGCCATCAGGATCCAGGACTAATTTCAGATCCAAAAAATTAATAGTGCTTTCGTGTATTTCTGACGTAAATGCCATACCTATGGCATTAGAATTGAGTGCTGCAACAAAACAGTGAAATTTCTCAATAGTGCCTTCCCAAAGTACCAGTACATCATCGATGTACCTGCCCCAAAATAATATGTGTTGTGTGAAATCAAATAAATCAGATGTGAAAACTATAGTATCCTCCCACCACCCTAAAAATAAATTAGCATAGTTTGGTGCACATTTACTTCCCATCGCGGTCCCAACAGATTGTAAATAATAGTGGCCGTTAAACAGAAAGTAATTGTGTGTGAGTAAGAATCGAAGGAGAGTTAAAAGAAACTCATTATGTGCGCAAAACTGAATACTCTTAGTTGAAAGATAAGTGGATACTGCCTTGATCCCCAGATCATGCCTAATATTTGAGTAAAGGGCCTCGACGTCGAGGCTGGCCAATTTTGTTTCTGGGGTGACCTGAATGTCCTGGAGCCTGGTGACCACATCCTTAGTGTCCCTAATATATGAGGGCAGACTGGGCACAAAAGGAGCAATAAATCCATCCACATATTGGCTGATGTTCTCTGTTAGACTATTATTACCGGACACTATTGGTCTGCCCGGCACTGGTCGCCTCTGTTTGTGCACCTTTGGAGTAGCATATATAGTGGCAGTCGTTGGATGTGTTTTCAAGAGGTATTGATATTCATCTTTTGAGATCAGTTTGTTCACCTTAGCTGTAGTTAGAATGACCTTCAATTCTCCTAAAAACCTCTCAGTGGGATTACAGTCCAACTTTTGATATGTATCATTCTGCTCAACTAGATCTTCCACCATCTTTTTGTAGTACTGTTTGTCCATTAGGACAATGTTCCCCCCCTGTCATGTGTATGGTTGTACACTAGGTATCAGTACACTAGGTATAAGTAGAAGTCTTATATTTTTTTTTTTAAGCAACTACCTAGACAGCATTCATGGCTGTGAGGGTAAATGCCTTGCCTCTGATGTGTAGAGGTCGTGAGTTCGAATCCCAGGGACAAACTGTTCTTAATGATGAACTTCTAAATGATCTCCTATGTGTCAGCTGCGAAGTGACTGAACATACTCACAGCGTATTAGGCCGACAGAAGAAGTGAAGGAGATGATGTCAGTAGGGGGCGGGGCGCCATGAGAGGAGTCACAGACAGCAGCAGCACCGCTCAGACAGCTGTGAAGCCGCTTAGCCTGCCCTGCACAGTGCGCTTCACCCCCTGATTTCAGCCGTGTTCTCCTGGCTTGAGGCTTGTAAAGGGAACGGCGTTCCTGCCATGAAAAAAGTGCAGGAACGCCGTTCCCACGCGTTCCCCCTCCACTCGACCCCTGAGTCTAACAGAGAACATCAGCCAATATGTGGATGGATTTATTGCTCCTTTTGTGCCCAGTCTGCCCTCATATATTAGGGACACTAAGGATGTGGTCACCAGGCTCCAGGACATTCAGGTCACCCCAGAAACAAAATTGGCCAGCCTCGACGTCGAGGCCCTTTACTCAAATATTAGGCATGATCTGGGGATCAAGGCAGTATCCACTTATCTTTCAACTAAGAGTATTCAGTTTTGCGCACATAATGAGTTTCTTTTAACTCTCCTTCGATTCTTACTCACACACAATTACTTTCTGTTTAACGGCCACTATTATTTACAATCTGTTGGGACCGCGATGTGAAGTAAATGTGCACCAAACTATGCTAATTTATTTTTAGGGTGGTGGGAGGATACTATAGTTTTCACATCTGATTTATTTGATTTCACACAACACATATTATTTTGGGGCAGGTACATCGATGATGTACTGGTACTTTGGGAAGGCACTATTGAGAAATTTCACTGTTTTGTTGCAGCACTCAATTCTAATGCCATAGGTATGGCATTTACGTCAGAAATACACGAAAGCACTATTAATTTTTTGGATCTGAAATTAGTCCTGGATCCTGATGGCCACATCCGTTCAGAAGTTCATCGCAAGCCCACAGCGACGAATAGTCTATTAGAATGGAGCAGTTTCCACCCTAGGCCCCTTAGGAAGGGCATACCTGTTGGCCAATACATCAGGGCCCGCAGGAACTGTTCGGATGAAGCATCCTTTCAAAAAGAAAGTAAGATTCTATATGATCGGTTTCGTGCTAGGGGCTATCCCAAAAAGGTGTTACATCATGCATATGCCAGGGCAAGCAATACCAGTAGGACAGAGCTCCTGACTACTCCACCTAAGGACTCTAGCAAAAAGACAATCAGGTGCATTGGCACCTATGATGCCCAAAATAAAAGAATATGTGGTATCCTTAGGAAGCATTGGCATGTCCTGTGGGCGGACAACGACCTGAGGGCAGTGATTACACAGCACCCAAGTGTTACCTATCGGCGTGGCAGAAATTTAAAAGACGCATTAGTCCATAGCTTCTTTCGTCCGGTTCCACCTAAGACCACCTGGTTGAAATCAAATCTAGTAGGCACTTACCCGTGTGGTGACTGTATCTTCTGTGCGCTCGTCAGGAGGTGCCGGTCCTTTGTCAATCCTGTGGATAAAAGAGAGTATCAGATCAGACAATATATCAATTGTAAGACCACAGGTATTGTCTATGCCATTGAATGCCCTTGCTGTAAGATTTACGTTGGCAAAACATCCCAACAGTTTAGGAGAAGGATCTGTCAACACATTAGTAGCATTAACACCTCGGCAGATACCTCAATCTCCAAACATGTGAGAACCCATCATGGTGGTAATTATAGGACACTCAAATTTTGGGGGATCTGTAAAAAATCCTTGGGTGCAAGGAAAGGGGACCTGGACGTGCTTCTTCTACAAGAAGAAACCAGGTGGATATATCGCCTAGACAGTCGTAGCCCAAAGGGGCTTAATGAAGGCTTTGCATTTACTGCCTTCTTATAAATATGAGAGGAAAGTTTATTAATTTGTGGGTATTTCACATGTAAATCCAGGAATGTAAGCTCACATTGAGGTCTGATTCAGACGTTGAGACAGATTAGTATCTATGTCATCAATATTGGATTTATATTTATATGGATTTAATATTTTATATAATAGCCATAACATCTATTTTCAAATAATCATCCAATATCAGCGACAGGTCTGACATCATTGGGGTGGATAGTACAGCCATGACACTCTACAATTGACATCAGGAGTATGTAGGTGAGTAACTGTTGGGGTATTAGCAGGTTCAAGTAGGCTTTATAAGTTTGCATACTATAATTACACCATTGCCAGTTGTATTCAATAAGATAACTGGCTCATTAATAAACTGTCTGTAATTAATAAACTGTCTGTAATCATCATATGCCTAATTACAGTTATGTAGTATATTTTTGTTAATAGTGTGACCCGTTTTGTTGCCAACACTATGCAGGCATTTTATTAGGTACAGCCTGGGATTCTTGTCAGGCGATTGGTTTTTGCCATCTATCTTATGCCAATAATTTACCCCTTGTTGCTGGTGTACCCTCTAGCCCTCTCTTGTGAATTGGAGGGTTCGGAGTTGGTGCGCAGCCCGGTGCTGCGCAACTCATGCGCAGTCGAGCGTGCGGCATATTGCGGTCGCCGGCTCGTCTGCGCATGCGCCGTAGTGACTGCGCACTAACAATGACGTAACTAGGTGGCGACGGCGGCTTCCCCATGATACGCTGTATGCGCCGCAGGGTCTGCGCACCAATAATGACGCGGCCTCCCTGTGGTGGCGGCGGACTCCCTATGACACGGTGATTATCTTCTGTGTCTGATGCGGATTGGCTGTGGTCTTTACCTCCCCTTTGATGGATAGGTGGCTAACACCTGTCAATCAGAACGTTCACTATTTCAGCTTCCGATGTTTGATGTCATCCATTGCTGCCCATTACCCCTGAGGAAGCCAGTGTAACTGGCGAAACATGTCGGGGGGTAGAGTTAGGTTTTAATGTGCGGTCACCTCCCTACTGTGTAGTTTTCATGAGTAGTCCGGATGGATTACAGTCTCACCACTGACAGTAGCTGGTAATTATAGGAGAATCAATAGTGTTATCCACGTCTGGACTAATAGGCAGGAGCAGTGGCGACTCTAGGAACAATATATAGGGGGGGCACAAAGATACCACAGTCAAAAATGGGGGGGCACAAACAAAATAAGTATATATCAATAAGATTACAAAATACGAGTGAATTGCGATATGCAGGGATACAGTTATAATAAAGCAATTTACTTACAAAAGAAGCTACTCAGTCGTCTGCTGTGCCGTCCTCTGCTTGCATCCACGTATTCTTTCCCCTTCTTTCTGTCTCTCGTCAGTGCACAGGCGCACTGTTATGGTGGATCTGTGGAAGACACACTGTTATGGGGGCATCTGTGGATGACACATTATGCCTCTCATTAGCCCTCATTATGCCTCTCATATCAGCCCCCATATCAGCCCTTATGCCTCATTAGCTCCCATATCAGCCCTTATGCCTCATTAGCCCCCATATCAGCCCTTATGCCTCATTAGCCCCCATATCAGCCCTTATGCCTCATTAGCCCCCATTATGCCTCTTATTAGCCCCATTATGCCTCTTATTAGCCCCCATATGCCTCCAATTAGCCCCCATATGCCTCCTATTAGCCCCCATATGCCTCCTATTAGCCCCCATATGCCTCCAATTAGCCCCCATATGCCTATTAGCCCCCATATGCCTCCTATTAGCCCCCATATGCCCCCATATGCCTCCAATTAGCCCCCATATGCCTCCTATTAGCCCCCATATGCCTCCTATTAGCCCCCATATGCCTCCTATTAGCCCCCATATGCCTCCTATTAGCCCCTATATGCCTCCTATTAGCCCCCATATGCCTCCTATTAGCCCCCATATGCCTCCTATTAGCCCCATATGCCCCCATATGCCTCCAATTAGCCCCGATATGCCTCCAATTAGCCCCCATATGCCTCCTATTAGCCCCCATATGCCTCCTATTAGCCCCCATATGCCTCCTATTAGCCCCCATATGCCTCCTATCAGCCCCCATATGCCTCCTATTAGCCCCATATGCCTCCTATTAGCCCCATATGCCCCCATTTGCCTCCAATTAGCCCCCATATGCCTCCAATTAGCCCCCATATGCCTCCTATTAGCCCCCATATGCCTCCTATTAGCCCCCATATGCCTCCTATCAGCCCCCATATGCCTCCTATTACCCCATATGCCTCCTATTAGCCCCATATGCCCCCATTTGCCTCCAATTAGCCCCCATATGCCTCCAATTAGCCCCCATATGCCTCCTATTAGCCCCCATATGCCTCCTATTAGCCCCCATATGCCTCCTATTAGCCCCCATATGCCTCCTATTACCCCATATGCCCCCATTTGCCTCCAATTAGCCCCCATATGCCTCCAATTAGCCCCCATATGCCCCCTATTAGCCCCCATATGCCTCCTATTAGCCCCCATATGCCTCCTATTAGCCCCCATATGCCTCCTATCAGCCCCCATATGCCTCCTATCAGCCCCATATGCCTCCTATTAGCCCCATATGCCCCCATTTGCCTCCAATTAGCCCCCATATGCCTCCAATTAGCCCCCATATGCCTCCTATTAGCCCCCATATGCCTCCTATTAGCCCCCATATGCCTCCTATCAGCCCCCATATGCCTCCTATTACCCCATATGCCTCCTATTAGCCCCATATGCCCCCATTTGCCTCCAATTAGCCCCCATATGCCTCCAATTAGCCCCCATATGCCTCCTATTAGCCCCCATATGCCTCCTATTAGCCCCCATATGCCTCCAATTAGCCCCCATATGCCTCCAATTAGCCCCATATGCCTCCAATTAGCCCCATATGCCCCCATATGCCTCCAATTAGCCCCCATATGCCTCCAATTAGCCCCCATATGCCTCCTATTAGCCCCATAGGCCCCCATATGCCTCCTATCAGCCCCATATGCCTCCTATTAGCCCCATATGCCTCCTATTAGCCCCAAATATGCCTCCAATTAGCCCCAAATATGCCTCCAATTAGCCCCAAATATGCCTCCAATTAGCCCCCAAATGCCTCCTATTAGCCCCCAAATATGCCTCCAAATGCCCCATATGGCTCCAATTAGCCCTTATATGCCTCCTATTAGCCCCCATAATGCCCCCAGCAGCCACATTTTTTATAAAATAAAAAATAAAAACACTTACCTCTCCTGTTCCTGGACGGACGCCGCCTGCCATTTTCTCCTCAGTCGACTGTGCTCTAAACTGGCGCGCACAGCGTGAGGTCACAGAGCGCCCTCACGCTGTGCGCAGCCCTGCACAGCCGACAGCCGAGGACCAGGAAGTGGTGAGTACAGAGCGTTCACCACTTCCTGGTCCTTCGGTACTAATGAGCGCTTCCATAATGGAAGCGCTCATTAGTATTCACTCTGGGGAATCAGCGGGGGGGGGGCACCCGGGGGGGCAAGGGACAACATAGGGGGGGCAATTGCCCCCCCTCGCCCCCCTCTAGCGACGCCACTAGGCAGGAGATAGGTAGTATCTATATTTGCCTGGGTGTATTGATGGTACAAATTGCACACCAGTACACATGCAGCAGATGTGAAAGCAAGGCAACTAGATGTAACTGTAGCCATAAAGTGCAGACGTGGTAGGTTAATCAATTTTCCTTCTCGCATTCAGGGGTAGGGATTGTGCACGTCCCCCCCCCCCCCCCCTCCTGCCTTCACTTCTCTCTTTTTCTCCTATGTTATTAAGCCAATGTCAACAACAGTGGTTTGGTGGCTGTGTTTTTAATATCCTATTTATATTTCTGTTTCAATGGTCGGTACCATTGCGTTCTATGCACTTATTCAGGTTTTAATGTATATCGAATAAAAGTGATATATTAATTTGACTTGGGCCAAGATAGGTTTCTTTGCCTACTTAGGCATCTGTAAATTAAGTATTTAATTATTAGTTTTTTGTCCATGTTGTGGGACTATTTGTGCACTTCTAGTAATTATTTATTGGCTGCAAATATGAGCTGAAGGTTTATCAGGTTCGCCTGCCATTAAAATGAATGGGACCCGCCGCGAACTTGCGGTTCGCGAACATTTGATCGTGTTTGCGAACTGCCCTGTCAGATGTTCGTCCATCACTACTCCCAATCTCTCTTGCATGATCACCATATTTCAGTCACATTGGGGGTTTCCTGCCATGGTGTAACATCTCTACCAGATTGTAGTTTTTTTTCCTGCCCAATGAGACATAGACTTTTAGGCTTTGGATTATCATCTCGTTGCATAACCCAACGATACTTTATAGACATAGGTGCCTGGAGATTTGTATATATTTTTGTGAATATTCTGGTAGAATGTAGAATTTTCTACAGGTCAAAAGGTTTCCAGGTCAAGAGGCATCAGAGGACGGGTCATGAATGACCATACTCCCAAACCACCACCACCAAGTATCTCCGTGACTGCCTTACTGGGAGACTTGCTCTACACCAGTCATAATGGACTTCTATGTTCTGCTCTTCGGAAGACTTCTGGAATTTCCTGACTATCTGAAATATTGTTCCTGTGGAACTGCTTAGTCAGCCTTTTCAATATAATGTGAAATATTATTATGGTTGATTATTGATGACAGGTGAGGGGGGTTATTAAACAACTTTATCCTGAAAAAATAAAGAAATAATAAAAACACTTGTGTCATGTGACTACTCAGATGCTCCATGTACAGCCCATATCACAGCCACATACAGTACGAGTTACAAGTGGAATGGACCATAGATCCTGGGCTGTTCCCGAAACGTAGGTCTTCCCTTCTCACTGCTGCCCTGCTGTACAGTGTCTATAGTCAACACCACCTTTCTGTGCACTCACAATTCAGTATTATTATTCCTCCAGTCAAATGGCTGAGCCCCTTCATACTGAGTGTCCAATCATTGCTGACAAAGAGAATACTAACACCAAGTCATCAATAGGGCTGGGGCTACATGGAGAAACACAATGATTTACTATAGCAGACATGTCCGGAGACAGAGCTTCTCTATAAATTTAGTGACTGACAGATGACAGCTTCTCTGATTGTAGACGTTCTTTTTCTTCTCCACCTGGCTCAGACCGCTATGATGACTTTACCTGATGACTGCATAGTTGTTTTCAAACTATCAGCCATTTCCACCATATAAGACAGCACAAATTAATTAAGACACCAGACCAGAACCCTAAATAAATTCAGACCAGATCTCCACATATACAGCAAATCCTAAAATAAATATAGACCCCTGTCTAAATAATACAGACCCCAAACCAAAACTACTGAACAAATACAAACCACAAATCCCCTAAGCTATTATCAACAAACCAGACCCCCTAAGCTAATACAGACCCCTGAAAATAAACCTTCATAAGACCCCCTAAATAAATGCAGAGCTTAGACTAGACCTGTAAATTCAGACCAGATCCTATAAACTGATAACACCTAATATGCTAAATATTGACCCCAGACTAGACCTCCTAATCAACTACAGACCACTGACCAGACCAATTAAATAGACCAGACCCTTTTGAATAATGTATAACGTTGAATCTAGGGTCTAGACTCTATGCACTGAACTAATACAGACCTGAAGAAAAAAAGACCCAAGACCAGAGCCCCTAAACTTATGCATAACTTTAACTATAGTACTAATACAGTCCTCAAAATACAGACCTCAGGCTAGACCCCCTAAAGTAATACATATCTCAGACCAGACCCTTAAGCTAATACACAGCAAAAACCAATAAATGAAGACCCCACACCAGTCCTCCTAAAGAAATACAGACATAGGATAGACTCCCTAAACTGATACAGACCTCAGACTCCCTAAATGCAGACCCTGTACAAGACCCCCATATATTCTGTACACTTACAATGCAGCTCACACTCTCCTCCTCTGTGGGGCCTTGTCGATCCATCCTTAAGTTTCAGGACAGGCACCAATATAGTCATGTGAACCTATTTATTTGCATCTGAAGTCTTTGCTCAAAGCAGTTTGTCACAATTTGCAACAAAAACACGCAAAAAACACAAGATGTATAAAAATCTTTGGTCACTTTGGGTGGTCATAGGTGCCCTGTGAGCCTTGAGCCTTTGTTAACCCCCACGTAAAGGGGACACCTCCATATGGTGCTGTACGTAGACATCATAAGACTGCATGCAGAGTGCGGAACACCTCAGTACAGGCTTGGTGTGCATGAGACACTAAGATTACATTTTGCTTGAATATTGTAAACTACAGCAACAAATATTAGAAAATGGAGAACTCCAGGAACGGCCTAATACTTCTTCATATCACCGTGTGCGAAGGATATCACTTTGTCCTCGCTGCTTGGTCTAGTATTCAAGTGGATGAGGGTGGGCTGCAATACCAGACCCAAAGAAGTGGAGCCGCTAAGCCGCTTGTCCAGAAGAGCAGATCTGGAGTCACATGGATAGGCAGTGATGGTGCAGTAGAGAAGGGAGACAGGTGTTGCAGAGCTGGTGTAGCAGAGCTGTAGACCTGAAGCAGCAAAGATGGAGCTCTATTGCAGTGGAGTTGGACAGAAAGCTATTCCTTTGACTATTTAGCTATATCGATATCAAGAAACTCTTCAGAATGTATTAATCTCAATGTAATGCCCTTTTAATGGACAATATGAACAAATATTTCAGGTTCTGGAATCTGGATAATTAAAATACTGTAGATGTTAAACTCATAAAGACTGAGATCATTTTCATTTTTGAAGTATGTTTTTCTCTCCCCACCTTCCAAAAGCCATAACTTTTCCATTTCCACATAATCATGTGAGGGCATGTATTTCTGGGTTTTTGTTTTTTACAGTGTTCACCCTGCTCTAAAAACGGCATGACAATCTTATTCTGTTGGACAGTATGATTACGGCGATCCCAAAGTTGTGTTGCTGTGTAGTGATGAGCGGCAGGGGCAATATTCGAATTCGTGATATTTCTCGAATATTTGGGCGAATAATCGTCATAAATTCGAGAATTCGACATTATTTTCTTGATTGCTAAAATCGGCAATGTAATATGTGCGTATGGCGCGCGCAATAAAGGCGTGGGTCACTTTTGCTACATTTTTCAAGCTGCTAGAAGTTTTCTGAGACTGGAGAAAATGGTTGGCACGGCAGAACATTACAATAGCTTTATATGCAGATGCAGATAGAGCAACACTGTTGCTGTGCTTGCTTCCCCGTATAATGTTTGTCTGGAAAGGAGAGATGAAAGCTAATCTGCTTTCCAAAAAGGAATTAGAGTTTCTCGTACCGGGAGATCAGCTCTGTCTGGGTAAATACCCTTTAACAGAGCTGAGCAAAGAGAATTTGATTATCTATCTGATCCTGGTATTCCTGGACTCTGCTACCTGTTTGATCCCTGCCTGCTTGCCTTGACTCTCATGTTGCCGATCCGGATTGCCTCACCTGTACCTGTGCCGCCTGCCCTGACCTATTTCCTCTGCCTCATCCTTTGGTCCTGCACTGTTGCTCCTGGTTACGACTCAGCCTGCTGACAACGCCTGTACCTCTGGTACCTTTCTCAGGCATCTCCTGGTCCGCCTGGACCAGCTGCCCCCTGTCAAAATGAAAGACATCTCATTTGGACCCACAATGGATGGCTATTACTTTACGTTCAGTGCTACCGAACACATAGGAGTGATGTCTCCTCCGATTGTAGGCATTCTCTTTCCTCATCTTCTCTATACAACCCAGACTGTCATGATGGCTTCTTCCAGAATCGTCAAGTCTCTGCAGACTTTGCTACATAGACATCCCCCTGAGGAAGCTGACACGAAACACGTGTCGGGGTCTCTAGGAGGTGCCACTAGCCGGGTCTGTATTGTGTATATGTTGAGAATCATGTTTTTTTTTTATCTAGATGGGGGAGACACATGATTTGATTTTGTATTTATTTATACTTGTTTTTCCATCCCACCTTTTCCACTCAATGCTATAACTTGATGCCCGACGTATTGTGTGCATTTTCCGTGTGGTCTGTCTTTGCCAATTTATGCATCTATTTTTTTGTTTTATCCATTTCAATAAAGATACATTTTTGCATTATATCTGTGTATTTGCTGAGTGTCTGGGTTTGTTCCATCTAGGAGCTATACAGACATCTTAAGGTCTTATTACTACTGGGAGAATTATGGGGCATTATTACTATTGTGACTTCTGTGGGAGAATTACTATTGTTGGGCACAATATGGAGGGCACTATTACTAATAAGGGGACTCTGGGAGAGAATTATTACTGGTGGGGCTTTTATGAGCAATTTGGGGACTATCTTTATGGCACTCTTATTTTGTAAATGTAGTATTTGGGGACATTGGGGATCACAGCAGACACAGTATTAGTCTACATTCACATGACTGGTGCAGACCACAGGTCTGCAAAACTCAGGCACCGGCCATGTGAACTGTGATGAACCGAACCTTGCAGCCTCGTCTGATGACACACTATGTCGGGATCACGCGGTAGTACATTCTCTTCACTTTCACCAAAGCATGACGTTCTGCACTGACTGACAGTACGTAAGGTCAGTTTGGCACAGTTTTACACAGACACTCCCTGTCCACATGGGCACAGAGACGGTAGCCCACATGACCTCCGGTGTGGCACAACGCTTGCTCACAACCCTGACAGGCTGTGAGAGCCCTTTCACTGCCCCAGTGAAACAGAGTCCTGCCAACCCGGTAGACTGCCACCAGGTCCTCGTTAGATATAAGCCTGGTCCATTAACGGGATTATATCGGGCCAGAAAACAGCCCAGATAGCATGTAATGTTACACCGAGACATGGACGTGTGGATTCGTAGATTGAGAGATAACGAACAACCCAAGATTAAATTGTATATTTAATCGCCTTAATGACACACTAGACAACAACACTATATACAATAACACATACACAAACACAGGTGATAGTACAGTCAAAATTAGCAGATAATGCGAAAGTCAGTCACTGGACAAATGTATAGACCTTGGTGCTCCAGTCACATGGCAGGCAGTCATGCTAGTGGAATTTCCTGGTCTCTTCTAACATGATACACGACGTGACCGCCCTTAAAAAAAAGATAATAGCTACTGCCCCTCACGGGAAATTAAACCTTGGTCGGTCACGCCCCTCCCACCCCCTGGGACCCCTCTCCTTGGGTATGGTAGCTAGAAATCTAAAATCCCAATATGGATCATAACTCCTCACGGGAAGGTCAAAGGGAGACGGTTCTGGTGCCGGGTCCCTAGTATATTTGGAGACCAAACATGGCGTTGCTACTTGGCTTACACAAGGAGTTATTCATGCCTTCCCTTCCCTATGTCCTATAAGTGAAGGAGGCCCAGGGTAACCTCAGGCTCGGCCCCAAGATCCCGAAGATGACATCGGTATATGGCTAGAATGTACAGTCATTTCATAACTCCTTATGAACTCACGGTTCCAGACTCTCTGGGGGTTTTCTTTGATGCTAGTTGACCAGCTCAGGCCACCAGCAGGGGGGTCATCCTGTCAGAGAGCTTGCTTCCAGTCCGGCTGCTGGAGGTGTGAAATATTAACACTTTCAGGCTTTGAGGCTGGGCCACCTTTTCCCTATGCCAGATGCTCATCACTCTTGACAGCAAATTGTCAGGCATCATATTATATCTTCCCATATTCCTCACATGTATGCTGCATCGTGGAGTAGACCCATTGACTTGAATGGGTCCGTGATCCTCAACATACGGCATAAGATAGGACACGTCCCATGTATCTTTTGCAGTGTGGAGGCATGGATTTGAAGCACACAGAAATGCATGGAAGCCCTTTTTAAAACTGTCCACTGTTTCTGCTGTGACCATCTCCTGAGGTAGACTATTCCACAGATTTACAGTTCTTACAGTAAATAATGCTTGATGCCTCTGGAGATTGAACTTTTTTTTCTTCTCCACTCGGAGGCAGTGCCCCCTTGTCTATTGAGAGTATTTCATATGAAACAGCTTTTTACCATATTTTTTGTATGGCACATTTATATATTTGTATAGATTAATCATGTCCCCCCTTAGACGTCTCTTCTCAAGACTAAATAAATGTAATTCTTTTAATCTTTCTTCATAACTAAGACCCTCCAGGCCCCTTATCAGTTTAGTCATCTCCTTTGTGCTTTTTTCCAGCTGCAGGGCATACTTTCTATGGATTGTGTCACGAACCAGCAGGTGTGAACCCACTGTGCCACGTGTCCTACCTCCTTTAAGGGCAGTCACAATACCCCTGATGGTGGGGATAGACTTTCCCAAGGGGAACACCAGTTGACTACCTCTTGAGGATGATAGGCACATGAGGCAGCTGGTCCAGGCGGACCTGGAGGTACCTGAGAAAGGTACCAGAGGTACAGGCATAGTCAGTAGGCTGAGTCATAACCAGGAGCAACAGTGCAAGACCAAAGGATGAGGCAGAGGCAAAGTCAGACAGGCAATAGGTGAGGGCAGGCAGCACAGGTATAGGTGAGGCAATCTGGGTCGGCAATAGGAGAGTCAAGGCAAGCAGGCAGGGATCAAACAGGTAGCAGAGTCCAAGAATACAAGTACGAGTCAGGAACACAAGCGGATTTAAGGAACCTTAGCAGGATACAAGGACCTTGACACTAAGGCATCTGGGAAGGGGGCTGAGCCACTTATATATGTGCAGGAGGGATAGGATTTGTTAGCGAGGTCACGTTATCCAACCCATAAAGCACAGGAAGTGACGCGCCCGCCCTTAAGGAAGTGCTGCAGAAAACAAGCAGCAAGCATACTGTGGCCAAGGCTGAGAGAAAACTGTGGAGGGGACAACAGTACCTACACAGACAGAGCCCAGGACTGCAGCGGTGAATGGGAAGCACTGGCAGTAGATCACCACTGAACACTGCACCTGCGGATCGCGGCGGTGAGCAGCGGAACAGTGGCGCACAGCAGCTGCTGTTACAGATTGGCACCCAGAACTGAACTGCATATTCCAGATGAGGCCGCACCAACGCTTTGTAAAGTGGTAATATTACATCCCTGCCCCGCGAGTCCATGCCTCGTTTAATGCATGACAATATCCTGGTGGCCTTAGAAGCAGCTAATTGACATTGTGCTGTAATTTAATCTATGATCTACAAGGACACCCAAATCCTTCTCTATAAGTGACTCTCCCAGTGTTACATCCCCTAGGACATATGAAGCACAGAGATTATTACTACCAAGATGCAGAACTTTACATTTGTCCACATTGAACCTCATTTGCCAAGTTGATGCCCAATCACTCAGAGCGTCCACGTCAGCTTGTAGTTTATGGACATCTTCCATAGACTGCACAGTACTACACAGTTTAGGCTACTTTTACACTTAGAAAGCAGACCTATAAAGGTTGAAGTTGAAGATATACTACACGTACAAAGTTTAAGTTTTAAAGAGTATAGAATTTAACGTGCTTAAATTTAAAACGATACCTTTATTATTCAACTGGGTTATAGAGCAAAAGGAGGTTTGCTCCAAGTGATATCCCGACTATGATACATACATTGGGACAAAGACTCCTCTTATAGAAAGGGAATAGATTCTAACATACGGTCAATAAAGTGCCGACTTGGTAAAAAAGAATGGGGGTGGTGGGTAGATGGATGGGAAAATACTCTTTCCCTAGATGACCCTCAAGATCTAAGATCCTGTGCCCAGGGTTGTCCCCTGATGGTGGAGACACCCTGTCCCCGTACCTAAGTCTCTTTATTGCCCTAAAAAGGGCCCCCCTCTGATCGGTGAGCACTTTTTTTCTCTGACATGGTGAGAGGTATTTACTTGTCCTCCACCATGTAACTTATATCTGATTTATTGTGTCTTTACCCACAGGTAATGTCTCCCTTGACAGAGGTTGCTCATCATCGTTATTAGCACCTAACAGGTTATATATATTATATAGGAGCTAAGTATCATTTTACGTTATCTGTTTATTTTTGTTGTTCCCTACGTTCCCATCACCTCCCGATGAGCTGCCATCTGCAGCTGAAACGCGTTGGGGTTGTTTTATTGTTTACACATGATTTCATCTGTATATTTGTGTTTTTTTGTTTTCCCTGGATTTATTTGCTTTCAATCCAGGTCTTCCAGTAGGGCCTTTTTAGGGCAATAAAGAGACTTAGGTACGGGGACAGGGTGTCTCCACCATCAGGGGACAACCCTGGGCACAGGATCTTAGATCTTGAGGGTCATCTAGGGAAAGAGTATTTTCCCATCCATCTACCCACCACCCCCATTCTTTTTTACCAAGTCGGCACTTTATTGACCGTATGTTAGAATCTATTCCCTTTCTATAAGAGGAGTCTTTGTCCCAATGTATGTATCATAGTCGGGATATCACTTGGAGCAAACCTCCTTTTGCTCTATAACCCAGTTGAATAATAAAGGTATCGTTTTAAATTTAAGCACGTTAAATTCTATACTACTTTTACACTTGCGGCAGAGTGATCCAGCAAGCAGTTCCGTCGCTGGAACGTATGCCAACTGATAGCATTTGTAAGACTGATCAGTTACATAGTTACATAGTTAATATGGTTGAAAAAAGACAAACGTCCATCAAGTTTAACCAAAGGATAGGTGGGGACGTGAAACCCAGAAGGAAGCGAGACTCAGATTTCTACAAGTTTTCATAGGCATTTATGTTTTTTACTTTTAAGAATTCATCTAAACCCCTTTTTGAAACTGTCCACTGTTCCTGCTGTGACCACGTCCTGAGGAAGTCTATTCCACAGATTCACAGTTCTTACAGTAAAGAAGCTTTGAGGCTTCTGGAGACTGAACCTTTTCCTCTCCAGTCGGAGGCAGCGCCCCCTTGTCTTTTGAGCAAATTTTTCATGGAACAGCTTTTTGACGTATTTTTTTCCTATGGCCCATTTATATACTTGTGCAGGTTAATCATGTCTCCCCTTAGACGTCTCTTCTTAAGACTAAATAAATTCAATTAATTTAATCTTTCTTCATAACCAAGACCCTCCTTGCCCTTTATCAGTTTAGTCTCTCTCCTATGTACTTTTTCCAGCTCCAGGGCGTCCTTTCAATGGACTGGTGCCCAGAACTGGTCTGCGTATTCCAGATAAGGCCGCACCAGCGCTTTGTAAAGTGGTAGCAATCTACTATCCACAAGGACACCCAAATCCTTCTCTATAAGTGACTCTCCCAGTGCTACATCACCTAGGACAGTGATGGCGAACCTATGGCACGGGTGCCTGAGGCGGCACTCAAAGCCCTCTCTGTGGGCACCCTGGAAAAAGTCTATGCTTTAGACTTTTCTGTCATTCATCAGCAAGAGGATCGACTATGAATATGAATATAGGCAGGCTATTATGGCTAAATGATAAGGTACATGGAAGATATACTATATTGGACTGTAGTATTCAGGTTCAATTGCCGCACTGGCACTTTGCAATAAATCAGTGGGTTTTGGGTTGCAGTTTGGGCACTCGGTCTCTAAAAGGTTCACCATCACTGACCTAGGACATATGAAGCACAGCGATTATTACTGCCAAGATGCAGAATTTTACATTTGTCCACATTGAACCTCATTTGCCAAGTTAATGCCCAATCACTCAGAGTGTCCCAGTCAGCTTGTAGTGTGTGGACATCTTCCATAGACCGTACAGTTCTACACAGCTTAGTGTCATCTGCAAAAGTAGATATGATGCTATTAATCCCATCCTCAATATCATTAATAAATAAATTAAATAATAAAGGTCCCAGCACTGAACCTTGGGGTCACCACTTATAACCTGGGACCATTCTCACCTCTAGGTCAGTGTTCACACTGGCATTTGGCTTCGGTCAGACAGCCTCCTAGCTGTGACCAGTGTAACCCACCAGTCCTCCTGGTGGAAGCAGCAAAATACCTTGGGGGATATGGTTCAGCAGTCCTCCTGACTCTGAACGTTCGACACCTCTATTCTTCAGGTGTCGCTGGGTCCCCCCAAACTCAGGCTTCCTCAGCCTTGGGTCCCCCCACAACTCTCTGGACACGGTCCTTCAGCCAGTTTTCAATCCAATTACAGACTATACTTTCCAAGCCTATAGACCTTACTTTAATTATTAAGCGTTTATGAGGGACAGTATCAAAAGCCTTAGCTAAATCCAGAAACACTACATCCACAGCCGCCCCTCTGTCCAGGCTACTACTCACCTCCTCATAAAAACAAATCAGGTTAGTCTAACAACTTCTGTCCTTGGTAAACTCATGCTGGTTATCACTTATAATATTATTTATAGTCACATACTTCTGTATATAGTCCCTTAAGATTCCTTCAAACATTTTTCCTACAACAGAAGTTAAACTAACTGGTCTATAATTACCTGTAGAGGACCTGGAGCACTTTTTGAATATGGTCACAATATTTGCCTTTCGTCAGTCACTTAGCAATGTACCAGTCCCTAGAGAATCTCTATAAATTATAAACAGGGGCACAGCAATGACTGAACAGAGTTTTTTAAGAACTAGGTGTAATAAATCTGGACCCGGAGCTTTGTTCACATTTACTTTATTTAACTTAGCTTGGACCATATCTACAGTTAGCCACTTGAGTATATTACTGGATGTTCTAACAGCCCTGGCTCCACCGATATTAACTCCTTTCTCGTATTTTGTATACACACAGTGTGAGGCAGTGACAGGCCTTATATATGAAGAGGGAACATATGTGTCTCCTAGAATGGTGCAAGAAACCTATTAGAGGAAATGTATGGTATGATTCCTCACGATCACCGGGTCTGAGGTGAGGCCAGGTGCGATAATCACTTGGGAATAAAGCAATCCTCAGAGTGGAGAATGAGGAGGAAGCCTGCAGAGGGCCTGTGTGGTTCCAGCCAGGAGTGTTGGGCGGCCACAAGGCTGAGGAAGCCTGAGTTTGGGGGGACCCAGCGACACCTGAAGAATAGAGGTGTCGAACGTTCAGAGTCAGGAGGACTGCTGAACCATATCCCCCAAGGTATTTTGCTGCTTCCACCAGGAGGACTGGTGGGTTACACTGTTCACAGCTAGGAGACTGTCTGACCGAAGCCAAATGCCAGTGTGAACACTGACCTAGAGGTGAGTTAGGGAGACCTCTGTATAGTGAGTGCCTAGCCGGGCAAGCGTTTATTGTTTTGTGTTGATGTAACACATTGTGATGTGAAGCTGCGACTTCATGGTGCCAAGTAACGCCAAACTTGGAAGTGTGATGTGCTGTGTGACAAAACCCCTGTTTGATGATAAGTCTGTCATTGCCGACACCTATGAGAGAGCATGAGCCTTACAAGAGCTGAAACATTTAGTAACTCTGCCTTTTCCTGTTCTTCAGTGACTATCCCCCCTTTATTGCTGTGACGAAACCAACCTCGCCACAGTGTTTTGGAGGGGGCTGGTTGCCAGCCTCCTGCCTCAGGAGCCTGGAGCCTTGTAGTAGGTCCAGCGTGGGTGGAGGACGGTGAGACCCCAACCAAGCTACGGCGGTTCGTGGGGTCTGCAGTGCGTACGGTGTCAAGTGGAGTGCTTGGAGTCCTCGGAAAGCACTAGGAGCATCTAGCAACGGAGGCACTCAGTCGGGGTGCCAGGTGTTCCGTTACAATCGCTATGCTCAGCCGAACACAGCGTGTGCTCAAGCGCAATGCTCAAGTCAGTGTGTTTAAATGTTATTTAGCATCTATTTCTGAAACGTTTCTGCCAGGATTTCACCTCCTAACCTCTTGTACATTAGAGGCAAGGACCTTATCAACTCAGCTATAAAGCTGAATGCTAAACTACGTAAAAAAAACAAATTTACTCATAGAAGTTTCTGATGTCGTGAGCATTCCTATTCAGCAGAAGACTTATTTTTTTTATTTCTGTGCAGGTTAACATGAATCTGTATAGTGTAGTGGTTAACATCCTTGCCTCTAATGTACAAGGTTGGGAGTTCAAATCGTGGCAGAAACATTTATATATATATATATATATTTATATGTTTTTAGCCATAATATATTTACATATATTATTATATATTTAGAATATATTGTATATTATAATATATCTAAATTTATTATCGCTAAAAACATCAGTAGTAGTTTCCCACATATTCTGCATTCATATACAGTACAGACCAAAAGTTTGGACACACCTTCTCATTCAAAGAATTTTCTTTATTTTCATGACTATGAAAATTGTAGATTCACACTGAAGGCATCAAAACTATGAATTAACACATGTGGAATTATATACATAACAAAAAAGTGTGAAACAACTGAAAATATGTCATATTCTAGGTTCTTCAAAGTAGCCACCTTTTGCTTTGATTACTGCTTTGCACACTCTTGGCATTCTCTTGATGAGCTTCAAGAGGTAGTCACCTGAAATGGTTTTCACTTCACAGGTGTGCCCTGTCAGGTTTAATAAGTGGGATTTCTTGCCTTATAAATGGGGTTGGGACCATCAGTTGCGTTGTGGAGAAGTCAGGTGGATACACAGCTGATAGTCCTACTGAATAGACTGTTAGAATTTGTATTATGGCAAGAAAAAAGCAGCTAAGTAAAGAAAAACGAGTGGCCATCATTACTTTAAGAAATGAAGGTCAGTCAGTCCAAAAATTGGGAAAACTTTGAAAGTGTCCCCAAGTGCAGTCACAAAAACCATCAAGCGCTACAAAGAAACTGGCTCACATGCGGACCTGCCCCAGGAAAGGAAGACCAAGAGTCACCTCTGCTGCGGAGGATAAGTTCATCCGAGTCACCAGCCTCAGAAATCGCAGGTTACAGCAGCTCAGATTAGAGACCAGGTCAATGCCACACAGAGTTCTAGCAGCAGACACATCTCTAGAACAACTGTTAAGAGGAGACTGTGTGAATCAGGCCTTCATGGTAGAATATCTGCTAGGAAACCACTGCTAAGGACAGGCAACAAGCAGAAGAGACTTGTTTGGGCTAAAGAACACAAGGAATGGACATTAGACCAGTGGAAATCTGTGCTTTGGTCTGATGAGTCCAAATTTGAGATCTTTGGTTCCAACCACCGTGTCTTTGTGCGACGCAGAAAAGGTGAACGGATGGACTCTACATGCCTGGTTCCCACCGTGAAGCATGGAGGAGGAGGTGTGATGGTGTGGGGGTGCTTTGCTGGTGACACTGTTGGGGATTTATTCAAAATTGAAGGCATACTGAACCAGCATGGCTACCACAGCATCTTGCAGCGGCATGCTATTCCATCCGGTTTGCGTTTAGTTGGACCATCATTTATTTTTCAACAGGACAATGACCCCAAACACACCTCCAGGCTGTGTAAGGGCTATTTGACCATGAAGGAGAGTGATGGGGTGCTGCGCCAGATGACCTGGCCTCCACAGTCACCGGACCTGAACCCAATCGAGATGGTTTGGGGTGAGCTGGACCGCAGAGTGAAGGCAAAAGGGCCAACAAGTGCTAAGCATCTCTGGGAACTCCTTCAAGACTGTTGGAAGACCATTTCAGGTGACTACCTCTTGAAGCTCATCAAGAGAATGCCAAGAGTGTGCAAAGCAGTAATCAAAGCAAAAGGTGGCTACTTTGAAGAACCTAGAATATGACATATTTTCAGTTGTTTCACACTTTTTTGTTATGTATATAATTCCACATGTGTTAATTCATAGTTTTGATGCCTTCAGTGTAGTGTGAATCTACAATTTTCATAGTCAGGAAAATAAAGAAAACTCTTTGAATGAGAAGGTGTGTCCAAACTTTTGGTCTGTACTGTATATCAAAAGTATGATTTTATATATATATATATATATATATAGTGGATATAAAAAGTCTACACACCCCTGTTAAAATGTCAGGTTTCTGTGATGTAAAAAAATGAAACAAAGATAAATCATTTCAGAATTTTTTCCACCTTTAATGTGACCCATAAACTGTACAACTCAATTGAAAAACAAACTGAAATCTTTTAGGTAGAGGAAACCAATGAATTTGAAACTGGGGAGGGAGGGGGCTCTGCCCCCTGCTGCCTGGTAGCAGCTGTTCTCTTACAGGGGGCTATGATACGCACTGTATTAGGCTCCATTCACACGTCCGCAATGTGTTTTGCGGATACACGGAGACACGGATCCGCAAATCACGGAAAGCGGCAATGTGCGTTCCGCATTTTGCGGACTGCACATTGCCGACATAATAGAATATGCCTGTTCTTGTCCGCAATTGCGGACAAGAATAGGACATGTTCTATTTTTTTGCAGAAAACGGAAGCACGGATGCGGAAGTGCGGATCTGCAAATGTGGATGTGGACAGCACATTCCGTCCCCATAGAGAATGAATGGGTCCGCACCCTTTCCGCAAAATTGCGGAAAGGATGCGGACCCATTTTGCGGACGTGTGAATGGAGCCTTAAAGCTCTGAAAAAGCTGTATGCAGACGGATCTGTGGATACGTCTGTGCTGAAGTAGCCTACGCGGATGGCAATCTTGTTTGCCTCCATGTTTTGTCACGGACCCATTGACTTGAATGGGTCCGTGAACCGTTGTCCGTCAAAAAAATAGGACAGGTCTTATTTTTTTGATGGACAGGAAACACAGGATCACGGACGCGGATGACAAACGGTGCATTTTCTGAGTTTTCAACTGACCCAATGGGTCCGCAGAAAATCACGGAAAACGGAACAATGGACACGGAAGCACACAACGGTCGTGTGCATGAGGCCTAAAGGTGGAAAAAGTTCTGAAATGATTTATCTTTGTCTCATTTTTTTACAGCACAGAAACCTGACATTTTAACAGGGGTGTGTAGACTTTTTATATCCACTGTATATATATATATATATATATATATATATATATAATATTATTTTTCTTTTGTAATTGCACATTTATTTTGTGCTATACATTTTTTACAATTACAAAAAAAAATTCTGCCAGGATTTGAACTCCCAACCACTATACTATACATGTTAACCTGCACAGAAATATAAAATAAGTCTTCTGCTGAATAGGAATACTCACTACATCAGAAACTTCTATGAGGTTTTTCTGACACAGTTTAGCATTCAGCTTTATAGCTGAGTGGATAAGGTCCTTGCCTCTAATGTACACTGTTGGTAGTTCAAATCCTGGCAGAAGCTTTTCAGAAACTAGATTTAAATACACTGGGGTGTCCCAAAGTACTGACTCCATATATGGATATAGCTACAGTATATATGGAGTCAGAGCAGGGACTCCAAAGCCGAACTAGAGTCCCGACACCCTCCCCTCTACAGAGCAGGGGGTGCCTGGGGTTCTCCGATTGACTTCCATGGTGCTCAGTTAACACTACCCCTTTACCATTATTTAGGGGACCTACCTGCTCTGGTGTTGTGTTTTTTAGCATGTATATATTTATATAATTTTTGGAGATTTTTTTTTCTGCTCTCTTTGGCCACTTGCCAACCATTTTGTATTTTGTTAAATGTCCTTTTTGTCATATGTTGCCCTTTTACAGTAGCTGTTTCCTACAGGAATACATTTTGTAGTGTAATTATCCATTGTGAATTTAAAGCTCTCCCATTTATCCTCTGTATTATTTGGTAATAGTTGCTTCTATTCAATTCCCTGAAATGATGCCCTCAACACAGGAAATTGGACTTTTAAAAAAAAACTAAAACTACAAAAATTATATTTTTTATTGCAACACAATATGTTAGGAAATAAAATATTTTACATCAGGAACAAATAGATAAAATAGTTAAATATTTAGAGCAAATGAAAAAAAGTCTAAATAAAAAAAAAAAAAATTTCCCAGCAAAACAGTTTAGAAATTTTAGATTTTTTTTTTTGCCATGATCCACCAACCCATATGTTTGATGTGGGAATTTTGACATCCTAATATTTCTTAGCAATTTCAACATTATTATTATTATTACATTAAACGATAGGCAAGTTTTTGAAAGACCTTTTTGACTGTATTTTTTATTTCTTCCGTTCTCAGGCAGAAGATGATGGGACTTGTAAAATGTGGCACAAATGTGTAAATGCAGATAAGCAAGACATTGACATCGGCGTTGGAAAAGAGCTGAAATTGATTGTAGGCATAAACTGCCAACCTGGGCACAAAGTACAGAAAAATAACAAGTCCATGAGTGGTGCAGGTATAAAAAACTTTTTGCCAGTTTTCTCCGGCCATTAGGTGAATCTTCCATATAATGAACACATAGGAGAATATAATGAAAGATAATGGAAGAAGATGGACGACTAGAGCGATATTAAAGACGTTACGTCTGGTGGTGAAGGAGTTAACACAGGATAAGATGGCTACGGGTGTGAGGGAACAAAAGCAGTTCTTGATTTCATTTGGTCCACAGTATGGAAGGCTGGCCCCCATGATTGCAATCGCGATACCAATCACTGAGGTGATCAACCAAAAAATGAAGCAGAACAGTAAAACTACTCTGTTAGTGATGATGGAACAGTAATGTAGAGGTCTACAAATGGCGACAAAGCGGTCGATAGCCATCAGCATGATAATAAATGAGTCTAGGGAGCCCAAAGTATGGACAAAAAACATCTGAAAAAAGCAAAAAATGAAGGACAAGGAACTATCACCAAACCAATACTTGGCAATGATTTTTGGTAAGGTCAGTGTGTCAAATATGAGGTCAGAGAGAGCCAGGTTTCCGATGATGATGTACATGGGTTGATGCAGGTGTTCTAGAAAAATTATCAGACCTATCACTATAACATTGGAGAACAACGAGACATTGTAGATCAGAAAGAAGCTCATAGAAATAGCTATATGAAATTTTTCAGCGATGCCGGGAAATCCGAGAAGGACAAACTCTAAGACGTTGCTTTGATTGACCATCATCTCTTCAGAAAGCTTTAAGAAACAGCGCTGCGAAAACAAACAAAAAATATTTCAAAGTATAAAAGCAGAACATAGAACATTGCTAACGAAAAACGCTCTTGAAGACTTCAAATGATAATTTGGATTTTTATGGACTTTTCTTAGTCTAAGTTATAATAAGCAACCATGGAGCCCATGACTAAACTGAAATGAAGCCTTTCTCCACCATGACGTCAGCGAGTTCAGACACTGGAAAATTCTGTAGTGATTCCTGGTCTTTTTTTTGGTCTATTCCTCCCTTTTTTTGACCACTTGGTTCTTTGTATTACATATTCAGGTGCCTCCGATTATGTTTCCATTTTCTGTAATCCAGATTTCTTCCTCGCCTAGGTCCCTAAACAGTAGACATGGACCTTCTCAGTTGAGGAGACCATTGCTTTAATGCTTCCTCTACTGCTTTTCTCAGGAAATAGAAAATATTATATAGTCTAAAATTTTCATTACATTTTCTTTCGTCTAGATGCCTGGCTTGTAGCTTGTTTCACTTATGATGTAATACATTGGCTGCTAGTTTCTCCCACCTGCCCATTCAACAGTGCTCGCTCCCATCCTTCATGCTATTGTGCAGACTCCTGGGGTATGTCCTGCTCATACTCAGTCCACCTTTCCTTTCTTCCTGCCTCCTCTTGCCACATAATTTGCACTGCGTAGAAAATAGAAACCAGCAGGAGTATCCTGTGTATGCCCAGTGTATCTCTGCATCACTACTTTGCATTCAGCTTTTGGGGCCTCTGTTTCTCTGCCCACACTCCCGAAGAAACGCTCGGCGCAAGTACATTCTGAAATCCCTCCTGCGCCCAGCCCTAACTCCTTCATCATTCAGCACCTGTCTTGTGGCAGAAAAACAAAGGGCCCTAAAGCTTATAAAGTAGTGGAGCATGCGCAGGACGCTCCCAATGGCATCTGCACATTTAAAATGATGAAGCATGAGGAGGAAGGAGAAAAGGAGAGATGAATGAGACTAAGAATGAGCAGGACGTACCCCAAGAGTTTGCTCAATAACATGAAGGATGGGGGCATGCACAGGTGAATGGACAGGTGGGAGAAACTAGCAGCCAATATACATAGTTACATAGTTAATACGATTGAAAAAAAGACATCAGTTCATCAACTTCAACCAAGGAATAGGTGGGGATGCTAATCCCAGAAGGAAGTGAGACTCAGATTTCTACACATTTTCATAAGCATTGATGTCATTTAATTTTAAGAATTTATCTAAAATCTTTTTAAAACTGTCCACTGTTTCTGCTGTGACCACTTCCTGAGTAGTCTATTCCACAGATTCATAGTTCTTACAGTAAAGAAGTTTTGACGCTTCTGGAGACAGAATTTTTTCTTCTCCAGTCGGAGGCAGCGCCCCCTTGTCTTTTCAGAGAATTTTACGTGCACCAGTTTTTTACCGTATTTTTTGTATGGCCCATTAATATATTTGTATAGGTTAATCATGTCTCCCCTTAGATGTCTCTTCTCAAGACTAAATAAATGTAATTCTTTAAATTCTTCTTCATAACTAAGACCCTCCATTCCCCTTATCAGTTTAGTCGCTCTCCTCTGTACTTTTTCCAGCTGCAGTGCCTCCTTTCTATGGACTGGTGCCCAGAACTGAACTGCATATTCCAGATGAGGCCGCACCAACGCTTTGTAAAGTGGTAATATTACATCCCTGCCCCGCGAGTCCAGGCCTTGTTTAATGCATGACAATATCCTGGTAGTCTTAGAGGCAGCTGATTGACATTGTATGCTGTTATTTAATCTATGATCTACAAGGACACTCAAATCCTTCTCTATAAGTGACTCTCCCAGTGTTACCTAGGACATATGAAGCACAAAGATTATTACTACCAAGATGCAGAACATTACATTTATCCACATTGAACCTCATTTGCCAAGTTGATGCCCAATCACTCAGAGTGTTCAAGTCAGCTTGTAGTTTATGGACATCTTCCATAGACTGCACAGTACTACACAGCTTAGTGTCATCTGCAAATAATATAAATGGTCCTATTAATCCCATCCTCAATATCCAAATTAAATTAAATAATAGAGAACCCAGCACTCAACCCTGGGGTCACCACTTATAACCCGGGACCATTCTGAATAGGAATCATTGACCACAACTCTCTGGACACGGTCCTTCAGACAGTTCTCAATCCAATTACAGACTATACTTTCCAAGCCTATAGACCTTACTTTACCTATTAAACGACTATGAGGGACAGGATCAAAAGCCTCTGCAAAATCCAGAAACACTACATCCACAGCCGCCCCTCTGTCGAGGCTTCTACTCACCTCACTACATCCACAGCCGCCCCTCTGTCCAGGCTTCTACTCACCTCACTACATCCACAGCCGCCCCTCTGTCCAGGCTTCTACTCACCTCACTACTTCCACAGCCGCCCCTCTGTCCAGGCTTCTAATCACCTCACTACATACACAGCCGCCCCTCTGTCCAGGATACTACTCACCTCACTACATCCACAGCCGCCCCTCTGTCCAGGCTTCTACTCACCTCACTACATCCATAGCCGCTCCTCTGTCCAGGCTTCTACTCACCTCACTACTTCCACAGCCGCCCCTCTGTCCAGGATACTACTCACCTCCTCATAAAAACAAATCAGGTTGGTCTGACAACTTCTGTTCTTGGTAAACCCATGTTGGTTGTCACTTATAATATTATTTATAGTCACATACTCCTGTATATAGTCCCTTAAGAGTCCTTCAAACATTTTTCCCACGACAGAAGTTAACTAACTGGTCTATAATTACCTGTTGAGGCCCTAGATCCCTTTTTTGAATATGGGTACCACATTTGCCTTGCGCCAGTCACTTGGCACTGTACCAGTACCTAGAGAATCTTTCAAAATTATAAACAGGGGCACAACAATGACTGAACTGAGCTCTTTAAGAACTCTTGGGTGTAATCCATCTGGATAAGGAGCCTAGTTCACATTTACCTTATTTATCTTATCTTGGACCATATCTACAGTTAGTCCAATTGAGTATATTACTGGATGTTCTAACAGCCCCAGCACCACAGATATCAGCTCATTTCTCTTCTTTTGTATATACAGAGCTAAAATAACATTTAGTAACTCTGTCTTTTCCTTATCATTGGTGACTACCGTACCTTTACCATTATTTAGGGACCTACCTGCTCAGACCTAGGTTTTTTAGCATTTATATATTTAAAGGGGTTCTGCACTTTCAATTAACTGATGATCTAACCTCTGGATAGATCATCAGCTTCTGATTGGCGGAGGTCCGAAACCCGGGACCCCCACCGATCAGCTGTTTAAGAAGGCAGCGGCGCTCCAGCGGCGCTGCGGCCTTCTCACTGTTTACCAGCCGGGCCGCCCGCCCACCCACTGACGTCATGACTAGTATCAACTAGCGTGGGTGGGGCTAAGCTCCATTCAAGTGAACAGAGCTTAGCCCCGCCCACGCTAGTTGATACTAGTCGTGACGTATGGGGGAATATAATTATATTGTGGTCACTATTACCTAGTATTTCTTGAACAGTAACATTTCCAACAAGCTCTGCGTCATTAGAAATTACCAGATCCAACAGAGCATCGCCCCTAGTGGGAGCTTCTACAAACTGGCCCATAAAGTGGTCCTGCAGCAAGTTGAGGAATCTTCTCCCCTTTGCGGTTGAGACATAACCATGACCCCAAGTTAAAATCTTGCAGCACCAGCCGTCCAGCCAGTAGCGGTAGTAGTAGCAGCCTGCAGTTCTCCCTGGCTTACGGTAGGCACCACATTATTATTAAGGAGAAGAGGATGTGATTGTGAATTGGATGGCTGACACCTCATTTCAGTCATAGTCTGACACTGTGTCTTGGAGCCAGGGGTCACACCGTTCCTCCTGCTTCTCCTCCTTGCAGCCCCAAAAAAGCCTTTCAGTGACGTCCTCTTTGTCTTCACTGCACACTCCTAAGAAGAGGCAACAAAACCCCACCATGGCCTACCACAGATAGTCAAGAGAGTCTGCCTGTTGACGACCTATCTGAGAACACTCAGCATTTTGACTGCCCTGAGGAGGAGGTTCAGGGGGGAAAGGACCCCATGCATGGCTGTGTTATTTCTTGTAGTAGTGGCTGCTGCAGCCACAGTGTGATGGTGTAGGCAGGCAACAGTTGCAGTCAGGGCAAAAACAGAGCAGGGAGGGCGGCCAAGGAGCTCACAAGTTCACAGTCTTATAAAAGTGGTGGGGAGGGTGAGGACTCTGATGATGATGATTGTGTGTTGGACAGGACCTGGAAGCTGAATCAGAGTGCTGAGGAGGAGGGTGGTGGTAGAAGCAACAATAAAGAGCAGAGGCAACATATGACCAAAACTTCCCAAAAAATTACCAGATCCAGATCTTGTTCTATTATGGTCAGCTCGGAAACTGGTGATGCCGCTGATACTGTGGGTACATGCTCAAAACATTCTAGACCTAACCCAAGCCTCTATGATGTCAGAGGGTCTATAGTTTATATTCCTCTGAAATTCCACCCATAAGGTTTCCACATCCTCACCATCCTCTTTCACACTTGTCTTCAGATCACTCCTCACATACAGGCACACACCACCGCCTTTTCTATTGGCCCTGTCTTTCCTAAATAGTGCATTACATCATAAGAATAAGGACAGCCACTGTTGATATCTGACAATACACACAAACAACAATCTACAAGCCAAGTATCTAGACAAAAGGTAATGTATACACTGTAGCTAGATTGTAACATAAAGCAGAGAGATGAAATAGAAGAGTGGACAACCCTTTTAAGTATCCTGGCTCTCTCCAACAGTTGATGTAGGGTTTCAACAAGCTCGCTCGCTGGAAATAGGTGGAGATATACTTACCTTCCCAATTCAAAACAGATTCCAACCCAAATTAACAGTATGAGCATATTAATACCAAAGTCATAAAGAATAGCTGTCAGCTGACAAGTATTGGAAGCATATGGACAATCTAAAACAACGTATGATGGGACACTAATGTGTATAGGCAAAAAATCCACTCTTCCTCTCACCTGTGATTTCAAAGGTGTATGGATCAAGGAGGATGACTTGTGCAGGTTGTATGGGCCGATAGAGTGGGAGAGCTCCAGGTTGTACTGGTCTTATACAGGGGAAAGTCTTCTCTTCAAAGCCACCATAACACTAACAAACAATAAAGTGGGACACTGATAAAAAAAATTACTTTCTATTGCATGAATGATGAAAGTAATGGTAATGCGTCAGCACAGCAGTCAGTCCAGATTTATTATTTTTCTATATGGTCCAGTCTTCTCAAAGAACAATCTTGGACCTACTTGAGTTTTTCAGATTCTAGAACCTTGTGCCCGTTGTCATGGGCCTATATGTGATAACGTCAACATCATCAGTATTGGATTAGAAGCAAAGCACAAAGGTCATGTACCTCAAGCTCTTTGGAGGCCCAACTGGAGGCCCAACCTCAGAACTTAGTGGGCCTCCAGTACTCTCCCTCCCTGCCCAGACCAGTTGTGTCTATCCCTTTATTACATTCTTCAAGTAAATGACCCAGGAACCAACTATGCAATGAGGCCTGAACACCTGTAAACTTAAAGAGCCCAACATTTCAAAGGTGGGACCCTTTCAAAAATTTTCTATGGGAATCAGCATGCCTCTTGTAGTCATTATTTATATAGGTAGTGTATATACAGTATTACTCACCTTCGGGATCTAGTTTCAGGAAGACTAGGGTGCCATGATGATCTTTTCCAGTGGCAAACCTATTTCCACAACTCTCTGAGAACACAGAAACATGGCCACCCTTTCTCTGTGTGCCTGCTATAGAGGGTTGGGGAGATTTTTTGCCCACAGGTCTTCACGAAATTTTATCCAGCCTTGTACTGTGTATGTTTGAGCATGCCATGAAGGTAGGAGAAAAAAAATAAAATATAATGGCCCCATAACCTAAAGTGTCCCTGTACAGTTACATATCAAAAGTTTTGATTGGTGAGGGTCCAAGTTCTGAGATTTAGTGCCAAGAGTGCTCTATCTACAGCAGCAAGAAGAATAGCGCATTCTAGTGGTCAGTGGGGGTCCCCTACAACAAAGTTTTTTGAAACTACATTTAAAATCTTATGCTATCTTGTTATCTTATGCTAGCAATAAGGCCACTTAATGGTCAAGTTCCATAGTGGGACAAAAAAATATAAATAAAATGTTTGAAAGAAAGTTAAATAGAAGCAAAAAGTACTACAAAAATAAAAATTTTCCTAATTGATAGTTTAAAAGTGTTAAAAAAATGAAATCATATGTACAGTATTTGCAGTGCTTGGTAAGAACGTGACATTAATGACGTGTATCCTCCATGGTAAACTCTGTGAAAAAAAAATAAACAATTCCAGAATGGCTGTTTTTGGACATCCTCTTCCCCACAAAACGAAATAAAAATGAAATAAAAATTTATCAAAAAGTTGTACTCCAAAATGGTATTAATAAAGACAAACCCTCACATAACTGTCAATGGAAAATGGAAAAAGTTATGGCAAATATTTTTTTAATTCTTCATCCTATAAGGGTAACAAGTAACAGTAACAAGACAAAGACCCACTTCTCCACCTCTAATATTCAGAAAAATTACAAATCTTGACGCTACCTAGCTGGCATAGTCAAACATGGTCCACTCCTAACACTGCAAGTGACCTACTACATGGCAACTAGGATCCTTCAGTGTGCCCATGGAATAATAGGAGCCCAATGGTCCAACCACAGACAACCTCATTTGAAGGAGTTTTTAGAGCGAAACTTACCACAAGGATCTATTTCTTATGTGAACAACATGAGGCTTGAAAGATTCTGAATGACTGAAAATTAGTATGATGAGAGCCCTGGCTGCAAAAATTCTTATATATGCAAGATGAGGAAGCAGGTGTATCATAAACAATAGAAATGCAAAAAGTTCCAGAGTAACTTACGAAGAAGGAAGAGAACTGTAAGGGCTTCTGCCATGATTCAGCCTTTGTGGCGTACACTTTACCGTTGGCTCACCTTTATTTATATGTGTATGGTCCTGGTCCCTCATGACTTTCTCCTGCGTGTTGTCGTTGCTTTTAAATGGCAATTTATTCCATCACCGGGGAGTTCAGGCTCTGCAATCATAAACTGTTCCCTCTATCTGATCTCTCATTACGAAATCCTTTCTGTCATTTTATTATACCGTAACCCAGGCTGCAGGGAGGCAGGTGGACAGGAGTCATCCCAGGAAAAGATCTAGGTGGTCACTGAAGATAAGGAAAAGGCAGAGTTACTACATGTTTCTTAGCTCTGTATATACAAATTAAGAGAAAGGAGTTGATATTGGTGGCACCAGGGCTGTTAGTACATCCATTAATATACTCAATTGGCTAACTGTTGATATGGTCCAAGCGAAGTTAAATGTGAACAAGGACTTCTTGTCCAGATGGATTACACCCAAGAGTTCTTAAAGAGCTCAGTTCAGTTATTGCTGTGCCCCTGTTCATAATTTGGAGAGATTCTCTAGGTACTGGTACATTGCCAAGTAAGTGACTGGCACAAGACAAATATGGTGCCCATATTCAAATATGGTCCTCCATAGGTAATTATAGATCAGTTAGTTACTTCTGTTGTGGGAAAAATGTTTGAAGGATTCTTAAGTGATAACCAACATGGGTTTACCAAGGACAGAAGTTGTGAGACTAACCTGATTTGTTTTTATGAGGAGGGGAGTAGTTGCCTGGACAGTTCTTGGATTTTAAAAAGCCATTAGATACTGTCCCTCATAGACGTTTAATAGGTAAAGTAAGGTCTATAGGCTTGGAAAGTATAGTTTGAAATTGGATTGAAAACTGGCTGAAGGACCGTGTCCAGAGAGTTGTGGTCAATGATTCCTATTCAGAATGGTCCCGGGTTATAAGTGGTGACCCCAGGGTTCAGTGCTGGGTCCTCTATTATTAATTGATTTATTAATGATATCGAGGATGGGATTAATAGCGCCATCTCTATTTTTGCAGATGACACTAAGCTGTGTAGAACTGTCTTAGGAAGATGTCCATAAACTATAAGCTGACTTGGACACTTTGAGTGATTGGGCATCAACTTGGCAAATGAGGTTCAATGTGGATAAATGTAGAGTTATGTATCTTGGTAGTAATAATTGTAGAGAAGAATTAGGGTGTCCTTGTAGATCGTAGATTAAATAACAGCACAATGTCAATCAGCTGCTTCTAAGGCCACCAGGATATTGTCTTTTATTAGAGGAGGCCTGGACTCGCGGGGCAGGGATGTAATATTACCACTTTACAAAGCATTGGTGCGGCCTCATCTGGAATTTGCAGTTTAGTTCTAGGCACCAGTCCATAGAAAGGATGCACTGCAGCTGGGAAAAGTACAAAGGAGAGCGACTAAACTGATAAGGGACATGGAGGGTCTAAGTTATGAAGAAAGATTAAAATAATTAGATGTATTTAGTCTTTTGAAAAGACATCTTGGGGGTCTGAGTTAAGGCACTCCCACCTTCAGGCTGTTTGAATGGGCTGATGAAGTTCAGAATAGGCATCTGATCAACACAATTCTATGCAATGGGTAGTGGCCATGAATGGTACAGTAACACTTCTCACATTTGCATAACCCCTTACTGCTCTACACCACCAAGCATACAGAAATTAACTCCTCCTGTCAACAGGACTTTTTTTTCTATCCTGCATAACAGAAACCAGACGGATCTGCTATGCTGCCCATAGACTTCTATTATGACGGATCAAAACAGAATGCCTCTTAAAGGTTCTCTTTTTGAATTACATCTTACAAATTCCGTTATTTTAACTATAATATAACCGAAAGCAATAACGGTGATGTGAACCCGCCCTTAGTTTAACTGTGTTAGTGAACATGTATTATTTTAAGACACCATGCAGTTTCAGCAAATGCATTTTACTGCATAACTGCACAATAACTGCATTGTTACCACTGTAAATTGTCAATACCAGTGTACTTTGTGTTTGTAAAAGGGGAGGGATGTTTACAAATGTAGCCAGCATTAAAGTCATACCTGGTACGCTATCACACTAGCTTGCTGGCTTAGTTTAACTATGTGCAAAGCTTCTAAAGTCTAAAGTTGGTATTGAGTTACATTGTCAGGATGGCACTGTAACCCACTGATTTTGGTCTTGCTACAACTGTAAGTACACCTGTAAAAATTTACTGTTTAATAATCTGTGCACCAAACCTGTGACTTTACCTTTATATAGGCCCCATAATAAAAAGTCTGGCAAACAGAAGATTAGAAAAGAAAAGAATGTAAGAGACTAAGAGTAAGAATGTGCGTAGTAGTGCCAACAGCAGTAGCAGCACCAGCCGTCCAGCCAGTAGCGGTAGTAGTAGCAGCCTGCAGTTCTGCCTGGCTTCCGGTAGGCACCACATTATTATTAAGGAATAAGAGGACGTGATTGTGGATTGGATGGTTCACACCGTTCCTCCTGCTCCTCCTCCTTGCAGCCCCAAAGAAGCCTTTCAGTGCCGTCCTCTTTGTCTTCACTGCACAATCCTAAGAAGAGGCAACAAAACCCCACCATGGCCTACCGCAGATAGTCAAGAGAGTCTGCCTGTTGACGACCTATCTGAGAACACTCAGCATTTTGACTGCCCTGAGGAGGAGGTTCAGGGGGGAAAGGACCCCATGCATGGCTGTGTTATTTCTTGTAGTAGTGGCTGCTGCAGCCACAGTGTGATGGTGGGGGCGCCAACAGTTGCAGTCAGGGCAAAAACAGCAGGGAGGGGGGCCAAGGAGCTCACAAGCTCACAGTCTTATAAAAGTGGTGGGGAGGGTGAGAACTCTGATGATGATGATTGTGTGTTGGACAGGACCTGGGAGCCAAATCAGAGTGCTGAGGAGGAGGGTGGTGGCAGCAGCAACAATAAAGAGCAGAGGCAACATATGACCAAAACCTCCCAAAAAACTACCAGGGTCAGATCTGGTTCTATTATGGTCAGCTCGGGAACTGGTGATGCCGCTGATACTGTGGGTACAGGCTCAAAACATGCTAGACCTAAGCCAAGCTCGGTTGCTGCTAGCTCTGTGAGAGCAGTTTTTCTCCAAAAGGCCAGCACACAAAACCACTGCCATGTGCAAGATTTGCAGAATTAAGTCTTATGTGTTCAAACACAAACATTGGCACCACAGCTCTATTGCAGCACATGAATCGGCATCACCACTTACTGTGGGAAAACAGAAGTGGCTGCCAGCTAGCACAACAAGAGTTCCCTTCTTCTCCTGGTCTCCTTTGTGGCAGCCAGGCCGCATCCACGTGCAGTACAATGTCTTTGTTATCCTCATCATCACTTACTGCTTCTCCTCCTTCTCCTTCGCTCTGTCTTCAGCCATTGATAACAACTCTATGCAGCCAGCAATCTGACGGTGCACAAGCTTAATTCCCACCGGCCAAAATGCTAGCGTTGCAGTCTCCGCCGTACCACTTTGTGGATTCTCCTGCCTTTAAGAAACTGATAGTGTGCACTTAGCCTTGCTGGAGGGTACCTAAACAGCATTATTTCTCCCAAAAAGCCATCTCTGCCTTGTACTCTCATGTGGCAGTAAACATGGGCCGCTCCTTGCAATTTTTGCTGTGCAGCAAGGTGGACGTCACTGTGGACACCTAGAGCAGCTGTTACAGGCAAGGACAGTGCATGTCTTTCATGGTCCACCGTGCTAATATTTTTTACGGTGAGGCAGCACTCCAGCAAGCAGGCAGGTTCTCCTGACATGTTTGTGTCAGCCTGGCTCCCACACTAGGCATTTATCCTACTCCTCCGCATCCTTGACCATGGACATCCTCTTGTCCCCAACAGCAGAATGGCGCAGTGTCGCTCCCACTCCCTCTCCTTCCTATCACGTGTCACGTCAATAGTTACTATGCTGTAGCCAATCAAGTGCATTAAGCTGCAAACATCCCGCTGGCTGTCAGCCCGCCAACTCCAATTCGGTACGTTGGCCAGCGAAAATGGCAGAAACATCATAGCATTTGTGGGTAATAACACATGCTCCCTGTAATGGTACATGTCATACATAGAGATGGGTGAATCGAAGTTGACGAAGTGGAATTCAATCTGAATTTAAGGAAAAATGTGATTCGTTCCGAACTCTAATTTCCTTGCGCTTCGTGGTAACGGAACAGATTTTTTCTAAAATGGCTGCTGCACATGTTACAGAGTGAAAGTAAGAAACCAAGGAATGAGGGGGCACCCACAATGCCATGCAGACAGCCGCCAATCAGCAGATAGCCAGCCCCTGTGATGTCATAGCCCTATAAAAAGCCTACTCCTGCTCGGTCTCTGTCATTTTCCAGTGAACTTAGTGCAGGGAGAGATGTGACAGGCACTAGGGACAGTGCTAGGAAAGACTTTATAAAAAAACAAGAAAAAACATTGAGCAGCTCAGGGAAAGCGAGTCTTTTACACCTTTCTGCACTATTTGGGGTTACTATTACTATTACTACAGATTTTAGGCTGTTTTACACAGTAGTTACAGTAATCCTAGCATCTGTTATTGGGTTGAAAGTCTGAAACATCCAGTTTTGGGGTGTGTTTATTTCATATATAAAAGTACTTCCATTCATTCTTGCTTTTGGGGTGAATTTGGGGCCTGACATAACCAGTTTTGGGGTGTATTTAGTTGATATATAAGTACTTTCATTCCTCCTTGATTCTGGGGTGAACTTGCATTTTAATACAAGCAGTTTTGCGGTGTATTTAGTTTATATATCATATACTTGTGGTCTGGCATGCTGCACGGGTAAAGAAAGATGGCTTCTCAGGCTTAAACAAAAATATATATACTAGAGGTGATGATCACACCATAAAGGCTGAGAACAGATAACCTGAAAAGGGTTAGCCGCCGAGGCCACGCTTCGCTGAAGCAGAACACTTCTCTACACACTTTTAGGGTGGTCAAGTTCTTTTACACTTAATTCGATGCCTCAATCAGTAGTTGCGGAGTTGGTGCAAAATTGCGGCCTGATACGATTGCTCTTTTACCCTTGTAGTTAATGTTACAGTACATCATGTCCGACAGACAGGTGAGGAGGAGAGATCCGCTGCTTCCTCCGGTAGGGGGGCAAGTAGCGACGATGAGAGTCGCGTGGGATCTGGTGTTGCAAGCGTTCAGGCACATGTCCCTGAGACTGGTGAGGGTGACATCAGTGACGTGCAGACAGTGGCAGACGATGATGTGGCCAATCGCACGTGGGAGCTGGGTGAAGAGGGGACTTCATCATCATCAGGAGAAGAGGTTGGCAGCTTAGGCGTGAGGCAGCGGCTGAGCCAGCATGGTGGTAGCGTGGCCGGGAGTCAGCAGTGTGAGATCTGTAGCCAAACGTGCCCAGGGTAGACTGTCTGCTGCGAAGAAGACTACCTGTCCGGAAAGAACTAGCGGTGCACGGGTTCACGGAGGCAGTGGTAGCAGGCAGTCAGCACGGAGTGGTGGGTGGAAAATGCCAAACTCGGTGGTGTGGGAATTTTTCATCGAGCTGCTGCAGGATGATCAGCATTGCCCACTCTGTGATTGGGCCACTGTGTTGATGACTCATGTGACTCCCACCCTTGGCACAAGCCGAGACTCTATCCACTGAAATAAAGACCCAAGACCAGACCCCCTAAACTAATGCATAACTTTAACTATAGTCCCCTGACCATAGCCCCTAAACTAATACAGTTCTCAAAATACAGACCTCAGGCTAGACCTTCTCTAAAGTAATAAATATCTCAGACCAGACCCTTAAGCTAATACAAAGCAAGAACCAATAAACGAAGATCCCACACCAGTCCTCCTAAAGAAATACAGACATAGATTAGACTACCTAAACTGATACAGACCTCAGACTCCCTAAATGCAGACCCTGTACAAGACCCCCATATATTCTGTACACTTACAATGCAGCTCACACTCTCCTCCTCTGTGATCTAGTATTTAAGTGGGTGAGGATACCAGACCCAAACCTTGTGGTTAGGGGGTAACTTCCAACAACCGGAATACCCCGTTAATTCTAGCATACCAAAATATTTTTAAGTACAGATCTCTGACTTTTAATGTGCCTGATATTAATTGCTAAATATTTCGGTTTGTTAGAATCCAATTCTAAATTAAAATAATTAATTTGGTCATTTCTGTATACATACATTTGCAAAAAAAGTATGTGAACCCTTTGGAATGATATGGATTTCTGCACAAATTGGTCATAAAATGTCACAACAATAGACAATCACAGTCTGCTTAAACTAAGGCCTCTTTCACACTTGCATTGTCCGGATCCGTCGTGTACTCCATTTGCCTGAATTACACGCCGGATACGGAAAAAGTTCAGTGTTACTATGGCACCCAGGACGCTATTAAAGTCCTGGTTGCCATAGTAGTAGTGGGGAGCAGGGGGAGCAGTATACTTACCATCCGTGCGGCTCCCGGGGCCCTCCAGAATGACGTCAGAGCGCCCCATGCGCATGGATGGCGTTTCCATGCGATCACATGATCCATGTGCGTGGGGCGCCCTGACGTCACTCTGGAGCGCCCCGGGAGCCGGACGGACGGTAAGTATGCTGCTCCCCCGCTCCCCACTACACTTTACCATGGCTGCCAGGACTTTAGCGTCCCGGCAGCCATGGTAACCATTCAGAAAAAGCTAAACGTCGGATTTGGCAATGCGCCGAAACGACGTTTAGCTTAAGGCCGGATTAATGCCTTTCAATGGGCATTAATTCCGGATCCGGCCTTGCGGCAAGTCTTCAGGATTTTTGGCCGGAGCAAAAAGAGCAGCATGCTGCGGTATTTTCTTCAGCCAAAAAACGTTCCGGTCCGGAACTGAAGACATCCTGATGCATCCTGAACGGATTTCACTCCATTCAGAATGCATTAGGATAAAACTGATCAGGATTCTTCCGGCATAGAGCCCCGACGACGGAACTCTATGCCGGGAGACAATAACGCAGGTGTGAAAGAGCCCTAATAACACACAAAGAATTAAATGTTACCATGTTTTTATTGAACACACCATGTAAACATTCACAGTGCAGGTGGAAAAAGTATGTGAACCCTTGGATTTAATAACTGGTTGAACCTCCTTTGGCAGCAATAACTTCAACCAAACGTTTCCTGTAGTTGCAGATCAGACGTGCACAACGGTCAGGAGTAATTCTTCACCATTCCTCTTTACAGAACGGTTTCAGTTCAGGAATATTCTTGGGATGTCTGGTGTGAATCGCTTTCTTGAGGTCATGCCACAGCATCTCAATCGGGTTGAGGTCAGGACTCTGACTGGGTCACTCCAGAAGGCGGATTTTCTTCTGTTTAAGCAATTCTGTTGTTGATTTACTTCTATGCTTTGGGTCGTTGTCCTGTTGTAACATCCATCTTCTGTTGAGCTTCAGCTGGTGGACAGATGGCCTTAAGTTCTCCTGCAAAATGTCTTGATAAACTTGGGAATTCATTTTTCCTTCGATGATAGCAATCCGTCCAGGCCCTGATGCAGCAAAGCAGCCCCAAACCATGATGCCCCCACCACCATACTTCACAGTTGGGATGAGGTTTTGATGTTGGTCTGCTGTGCCTCTTTTTCTCCACACATAGTGTTGTGTGTTTCTTCCAAACAACTCAACTTTGGTTTCATCTGTCCACAGAATATTCTGCCAGTACTGCTGTGGAACATCCAGGTGCTCTTGTGCAAACTGTAAACGTGCAGCAATGTTTGTTTTGGACAGCAGTGGCTTCCTCTGTGGTATCCTCCCATGAAATCCATTCTTGTTTAGTGTTTTACGTATCGTAGATTCGCTAACAGGGATGTTAGCATATGTCAGAGACATTTGTAAGTCTTTAGCTGACACTCTAGGATAGTGAAGGACGAACATCTGCCGGGATGGTTCATGAACGCGATTGCGCAAATGCGATCAAATGTTTGCGAACCGCAAGTTCGCGACGGGTCCCATTCATTTTAATGGCAGGCGAACCTGAAAAATCTTCAGCTCATATTTGCAGCCAAGAAATAATTACTAGAAGTGCACAAATAGTCCCACAACATGGACAGTGACACCAGATGTATTATTCGAATTTGCGATCTCCATTTATTATTTTTTCAATGTGAAATATCGGCAATATAATTTTCGCGTACGCGCATGCGCAAATGCACTATACAGTACCCAAATGCTCTATAAAGAAAGTATATTATTATATAACACCCCACTTTAATCAGTTTTTTGGGGGATGACTGGTATATCACACCAGTAGAAATTATTTGTTCCAATATCGCTTGTCCCTCTATATACCTGCAGTATCGCAGCAGAACCGCACACAACTGCCGCACAATACAAATGCACAATAATATACCGTCTAACATAGAAAGTATATATAACATTGTACAAGGAAGGCAATCCATTAGAATATACATGAAGATAAACCGTAACCTTTAATAATGTTACTATGAGGGTCCATTCACACGTCCGTAAGTGTTTTGCGGATCCGCAAAACACGGACACCGGCAATGTGCATTCTGCAATTTGTGGACCGCACATCGCCAGCACTATAATAGAAAATGCCTAATCTTGTTTGCAATTGCGGACAAGAATAGGACATGTTCTATTTTTTTGCGGAAATGGAAGCACAGATGCGGAAGTGCGGATGCGGACAGCACATTCCGGCCCCATTGAACATGAATGGATCTGCACCCGTTCTGCAAAATTGCGGAACGAATGCAGACCCATTTTGTGGACGTGTGAATGGAAAAGATATCCCTCAAAATGAAAATAAATAAAATTATTAAAGTTAAAGGTGTTCTGCACTTTGTTTTAACTGATGATCTATCCTCTGGATAGATCATCAGCATCTGATCGGTGGGGGTCCGATACTAGTCGTGACGTCACTGGGCCAGCGGTAAACAGCAAGAAGGCCGCGGTGTTGCTGAAGTGCCGCTCCCTTCTCAAACAGCTGATCAGCGGGGGTCCGGGGTGTCGGACCCCCGCCGATTAGATGCTGATGATCTATCTAGAGGAGAGATCATCAGTTAAAACAAAGTGCAGAACCCTTTTAAGCAAAAAGCATAGATGTGGTCGGCAATATCAAGTGCTCAGCGGCACCAAATCAGAAACCATATGTCCTACCACAATCCGGGGGGTTCCAGTGCACATCGATGAATCCCGGAGGGAAAGCAAAAACCATCCATCCCTGGGCTAGATGATGATGTGGTATTGAAGGACAGGGTGGGCAAAGAACTGTCCCTGATATTGCCCTACATGGGGGGCTATTCTGGCCCTGATAGCCTAACCACAGACTACCCGCCCTGATAAGAGCGACCCCGTCCGGAACCTTACCCTATATAAAAATGTCCCTAGTAAGCCCCTAGCCCCTAGCCCCCGACTTCCAAGTGATCACTATATAGATCTATGTGTTTTTGACTCATTATAAAAGTATATTATAAGTATATCGCACCCCTCTGTGTATCACACCTATCGATAACACACCTATACTAGTGCTTAAAAGGACTTTTGTGGCCCTATTAGCTAGCGTTTGGTGCCTCTAACAGCCTGTCCCTGCTCCACACAGCAACCTCTCCCTACACTGGCAAAACACTGAATGTAAAATGGCGGCCAGATCAGGTTTATTTATAAGGTAGGGGGTCGGTCCATGTGCTGAAATGTCTCATTTGGCTGTCCTGTACCACCTGATGGATGTGTCATGGGTCAAAGTTCTTCATGATGTAAAAGAATATGGCGGGCGCAAATTTCTCCATATGTTCGCATGTTTGGCAAATCGCGAACACACAAAGTTCGCCATGAAACGACCGCCGGGCGAACCGCAAGGCCATCTCTACTCTAGGATTCTTCTTCACCTCATTGAGCAGTCTGCGCTGTGCTCTTGCAGTCATCTTTACAGGACGGCCACTCCTAGGGACAGTAGCAGCAGTGCCGAACTTTCTCCATTTATAGACAATTTGTCTTACCGTGGACTGATGAACAGCAAGGCTTTTGGAGATACTTTAATAACCCTTTCCCGCTTTATGCAAGTCAACAATTCTTAATCGTAGGTCTTCTGAGAGCTCTTTTGTGTGAGGCATCATTCACATCAGGCAATGCTTCTTGTGAAAAGCAAACCCAGAACTGGTGTGTGTTTTTTATAGGGCCGGGCAGCTGTAACCAACACCTCCAATCTCATCTCATTGATTGGGCTCCAGGTGGCTGACACCTCACTCCAATTAGCTATTGGAGATGTCATTAGTCTAGGGGTTCACATACTTTTCCACCTGCACTGTGAATGTTTACATGGTGTGTTCAATAAAAACATGGTAACATTTAACTCTTTGTGTGTTATTAGTTTAAGCAGACTGTGATTGTCTATTGTTGTGACTTAGATGAAGATCAGATCACATTTTATGACCAATTTGTGCAGAAATCCATATAATTCCAAAGGGTTCACATACTTTTTCTTGCAACTGTACCTCCTTGTGCTTCACAGTTGAATTTTCCCCTTTTTTAACCGATACGTTTTTGGTGGTAAAACTGTTCAATCAGTGCTTTTTAAAAATAAGATTTCCCCCTGGAGGTAGCCTCAAACTGTTCAATAACCCCATTTTTATAATAAGATTTTCCCTTGGTGGTAGCCTCAAACTGTTTATTAGTATTAGGCTACATTCACACCACTGTGGTGCAGCTGTGCCCATGTTGTGGACCCCAAACCGCAGGTCCTCAAAACACGGGCACCGGCCATGTGAGCGCTGCATCGCGACTTAGACCCATTGACTTAAATGGGTCCGTGATATATGGCAAAAGATAAGACATGTCCCATGCATCTTTTGCAGTGTGAAGGCACAGATTGGAAGCATGCGGAATCCCTTTTTAAAACTGTCCACTGTTCCTGCTGTGACCACGTCCGGCGGTCGTCTACACCAAAGATTCACAGCTCTTACTGTAAAGAAGCTTTGACGCTTCTGGAGACTGAACCTTCTCCTCTCCAGTCGGAGGCAGCGCCCCCTTGTCTTTTGAGGGCATTTTACATGGAACTGATTTTTACCGTATTTTTTTGTACTGCCCATTTATATAATTGTACAGGTTAATCATGTCCCCCCTTAGACGTCTCTTTTCAAGACTAAATGAATTTCATTCTTTAAATTTTTCCTCATTACTAAGGCTACTTTTTACATTAGCGTTTTTTGCGGATCTGTCATGGATCTGCAAAAACGCTTCCGTTACAATAATACAACCGCATGCATCCATCATGAATGGATCCGGTTGTATTATGTCTTCTATTGCCATGATGGATCCGTCTTGAACACCATTGAAAGTCAATGGAGGACGGATCCGTTTTCTATTGTGCCGGATTGTGTCAGAGAAAACGGATCTCTCCCCATTGACTTAAATTGTGTGTCAGGATGGATTAATCTTGCTCCACGCCACATTGCGGATGTGGCGTGGAGCAATGGAGCATCCGTGATGGGGATGCAACCAAACGGAATGTAATGCATTTTGGTGCATTCCATTTTATTCAATTCAGTTTTGTTGCCATTGACAATGAAAAGGTGACAAAACTGAAGTGTTTTCTTCCGCTATTGAGGTCCTACGTCGGGTCTCGATAGTGGATTTGAAAACGCTAATGTGAAAGTAACCTAAGACCCTCCAGGGCCCTTATCAGTTTAGTCGCTCTCATCTGTACTTTTTCCAGCTCCAGGGCATCCTTTCTATGTACTGGTGCCTGGCCTGGTCTGAGAGAATGATCTTGACTAGCCACAGTAGTGAAGGTTGCACTGGTGGAGGGGGTTTCTGGGGAGGTGGGGGTCAGCCCATTAAAAAAATTGCTGTGGGGCCCATTCAGTACTAGTTCTGCCACTGTACCTCACTATATCCACAGCCGCCCTTTCTGTCCAGGTTGTTACTTACCTCACTACATATACAGGCTTCTACTCACTTCCTCATAAAAAGAAGTCAGGTTAGTCTGAAAACCTCTTTCCTTGGTAAACCCATGTTGGTTATCACTTATGATATTATTAACAGTCACATACTCCTGTATATAGTCCCTTAAGAGTCCTTCAAACATATTTCCCAAAACAGAATTACCGTAAGCTTACTGGTCTATATTTACCTGTGGAGGACCTAGAGCCCTTTATGAATATAAACTAACAAACAAAGGGTCCCTAGAGGGTAAAGCCCATGGGTATTTTGCCAAAAACTGAATGAAAGGGTTAATAACCCAAAAATAGCTCTTGCACGCTGTCACACTTAAAAGCCCTTTTTGTCATTTATTGCCCTTTTTTACAGTAGTTGAAGCCATGTGAGGTTTAATTTTAGCCGTTTATACTTGTGAGCTACAGGAATACATTTTGCAGTGTAATTATCCAATGAAGATTCAAAGCTCTCCCATTTATCCTCTGTATTATTATGTGATATCTGCTCCCAATCTATGCCCTGAAATGTTGTCCTGGGCAAATTGGCTTTTTTAGAACAATTACCAGCAAAAACTATAAAAAATAATATTTTATTACAACATAATAAGTTGTATTTTACATCAGGAACAAATAGATACAATATTTAAATATTTAGAGAAAATGGAAAAAAAATGTCTAAATCAAAGTAACCAAGACAACGTGTTTCGCTAAACAGTTTAGAACATATAGATTTTTTTTTTAGCCACCAACCCATACATGTTTGATGTGCAGTTTTTAGCATCTTAATATTTTTTTGCAATTTCAACAATTTTATTATTGCATTAAACGAAAGGCAAGTTTTTGAAAGACCTTTTTGGACGTATTTTTTATTTCTTCCGTTCCCAGGCAGAAGATGATGGGACTTGTAAAATGTGGCACAAATGTGTAAATGCAGATAAGCAAGACATTGACATCGGCGTTGGAAAAGAGCTGAAATTGGTAGTAGATATAAACTGCCAACCTGGGCACAAAGTACAGAAAAATAACAAGCCCATGAGTGGTGCAGGTGTAAAAAACTTTTTGCCACTTTTCTCTACCGGCCATTAGGTGAATCTTCCATATAATGAACACATAGGAGAATATAATGAAAGATAATGGAACAAGATGGACGACTAGAGCGATATAAAAGACTTTACGTCTGGTGGTGAAGGAGTCAACACAGGATAAGATGGCTACGGGTGTGAGGGAACAAAAGCAGTTCTTAATTTTATTTGGTCCACAGTATGGAAGGCTGGCCCCCATCATTGTAAACGTAATGCCAGCCACTGAGGCGATCAACCAAACTATGAAGCAGAACAGTAAAACTATTCTGTTAGTGATGATGGAAAAGTAATGTAGAGGTCTACAAATGGCGACAAAACGGTCGATGGCCATCAGCATGATAATAAATGAGTCTAGAGAGCCCAAAGCATGGACAAAAAACATCTGAATAAAGCATACAATGAAGGACAAGGAACCATCACCAAACCAATACTTGGCAATGATTTTTGGTAAGGTCAGTGTGTCAAATATGAGGTCAGAGAGAGCCAGGTTTCCGATGATGATGTACATGGGTTGATGCAGGTGTTCTAGAAAAATTATCAGACCTATCACTATAACATTTGAGAACAACGAGACATTGTAGATCAGAAAGAAGCTCATAGAAATAGCTATATGAAATCTTTCAGCGATGCCAGGAAAGCCGAGAAGGACAAATTCTAAGACGTTGCTTTGATTGACCATCATCTCTTCAGAAAGCTTTAAGAAACAGCGCTGCGAAAACAAACAAAAAATGATTTCAAAGTATAAAAGCAGAACATAGAACATTGCTAACGAAAAATGATATTTTGGATTTTCAAGGACTTTTCTTGAATAGCAGATGGCTGAATTGGTTGTCCAGGAAAGACTATTTCATTTTCATAGTCTTTCCTAGTTATAATAAGCAACCATGGAGCCCATAACTAAAGCTAAATGGAGCCTTTCTCCACCATGACGTCAACGAGTTCAGACACTGGAAAATTCTGTGGTGATTCCTGGTCTTTGTTTTGGTCTAGTCCTCGCTTTTTTTGCCCACTTGGTTCTTTGTATTACATATTTGGTGCCTCCCACTACGTATGTTTCCATTTTCTGTCATCCAGATTTCTTCCTCGTGTAGGTCCCTTAACAGTAGACATGGACCTCCTCAGTTGAGGAGACCATTGCTTTGCTGCTTCTTCTACTGATTTTCTCAGGAAATAGAAAATGTTATATGGTCTAAAATTGCCATCTAATTCTCAGAAAAAACTTTTTTTTATCTTCCTCTGTTGTATGTTACATACTGCATAAATTAACTTTGATCTAGACTCCTGTTTTGTAGCTTGTTTCACAACCTGTTCTTATGACGTAATACATTGGCTGCTAGTTTCTCCCACCCGTTCATTCACCTGTGCTTGCTCCCGTCCTTCATGTTTTTGTGCATACTCAGTCTCATCCACCTCTCTTTTCTCCTGTCTCCTCTTGCCGCATAATTTGTACTGCACAGACACCAGTAGGAGCATCCTGTGCATACCCAGTGTACTTCTGATCCACCTACTTTGTATTCAGCTTTCGTGGCCTCTATTTTTCTGCCCACACTCCCGAAGAAATGCTTGGCACATGCAAATTTGGAAATCCACAGCAACTGTGTTGTTGCAGAGAAACAGAGGGCCCTAAAGCTTATTAAAAAAGTAATGGAGCATGCGCTGGATGCTCCCAATGGCGCCTGCGCAGTCCAAATGATGAGACAAGAGGAGGAAGGAGAGGTGGATGAGACTGAGTATGAGCAGGATGTACTGTACCCCAGGAGTATGCGCAATAACATGAAGGATGGGGGCATGCAAGGGTGAATGGATGCTTTGGAGAAACTAGCAGCCAATGCAGGGAATTACATTATAAGAACTGAGATACGAGAAGCACAGCCACTGTTGATATCTGACAATGCACACAAAAAACAATCTACAAGCCAAGTGAATAGACATAAGGTAATGTATACAATGTAAGCAGTATGCAACATACAGCAGAGAGATAATATAATAGATCAGTGGCCAACCCCTTTAAAAATCCCGTCTCTCTCTAACAGTTGGAAATAGGTGGAGATATACTTACCTTCCCAATTCAAAACAGATTCCAACCCAAATGAACAGCATGAGTATATTAATAGCAAAGTCATAAAGAATAGCTGTCAGCCGACAACTATCGGAAGCATATGGACAAGCTAAAGCAACGTATGATGGGACACTAATGTGTATAAGCAAATGATCAACTCTTCTTCTCACCTGTGATCTCAAAGGTGTATGGATCAAGGAGGATGACTCGTGCAGGTTGTATGGGCTGATAGAGTGGGAGAGCCCAAGGTTGGGCTTGCCTTATACAGGGGAAAGTCTTCTCTTCACAGCCACTATAACACTAACAAACAAGAAAGTGAGACACCAATAAAAAGCTCACATCAACTTTCTATCTTGCATGAATGGGGAAAGTAATGGTATGAGCCAGCACAGGAGTCAGTCCAGATTTATGATTTTTCTATATGGGCCAGTCTTCTCAAAGAACAATCTTGGGTCTAATTGAGTTTTCAGATTCTAGAACCTTGTGTCTGTTGTGGTCATGGACATATATGGTTCATGGTATAGTTAACATCCTCAGGGTTGGATTATAAGCAAAGGACAAAGGGCATGTACCTTGGGGCATCACCAACCTAAGAATTTAGTGGGCCTCCAGTACTCACCCTCCCTGCCCAGACCAGTTGTGTCTATCCCGCTATTACATTCCATGTCTCTTCAAGTAAATGACCTAGGAACCAACTATGCACTGAGGTGTAAAAGTCTGTAAATGTAAAAGGCCCAAAATTTCAAAAGTTTGACCCTTTCAAAAATCTGCTATATGGGTCAGCATGCCTCTGGCAGTCATTATTTATATAAGTAGTGTATACACAGTATTGCTAAATTTCGGGATCTTCTTTCAGGAAGACTAGGGTGCCACGATGGCCTTCTCCAGTGGCAAACCTATTTCTATAACTCTCTTAGAACACAAAAACATTTCCTCTAAAGGGTTGGAGGAATTGTTTTCCCACAAGCCTTCACCAACCTTAACCAAAAAGGCAGGAGAAAAATAAATAAATAATACAATGGCCCCATACCTTAAAGTGTCCCTGTCCCATAGTGACATATCAAAAGTTTTGATCGGTGAGGGTCCAAGTTCTAAGATTGAGTGCCAAGAGCGCTCACGTAGCATGCTCTCTCCTCACTGTGGGAGATGGACTTGAGATGGGTTCACAGATTTTCTATTGAACCATCTACAGCAGCAAGAATTACAGAGCATTCTAGTGGTCAGTGGGGGTCTCGGCACTAGGATCCTCCGCAATGGGACCCCCGACAACCAGGTTTTTTTCAACTACATTCAAACCCCTTTCCCACAGTATGACATTTAGAAGGATTGTTTTGTATTATACTAATGATAAGGCCACCTAATGTTCAAGAAAGAAAATGAAATAAAAGCAAAAAGTACTACAATTTTCCCATTCAATAGTTATTTAGTGTGTGGAAAAAGTGTAAAAAATAAATAAATAATAAAAAGAAACAGATGTACAGAATTTTTTTACATTATTTGGTATGCCTGTTTTTGGACACCGTCTTTCTCACTAAATAAAATAAAAATGGAATAAAAATTGATCAAAAAGTTTTACTCTAAAATGGTATCAATAAAGACAATCCCTCACATAACTGTCAATGGAAAATGTAAAAAGTTATGGCAAATTATTTTTTCATTCTTTATCCAAGAAGGGGAAAAAGTAACAGTAACAAAACCAAGACCCACTGCTTCACCTCTAATATTTGAAAAAATAAATATCTTGACGCTGCCTAGCTGGCATAGTCAAACATGGTCAACTCCTAAAACTGCAAGTGACCTACTACATGGCAACTAGGATCCTTCAGTGTGCCCAGGGTATAACTGGACCCTGATACAACAGGAGCCCAAAGATACAACCTCAGAAAACCTCATTTGGAAGAGTTTTTTGAGCGATCACTCACCACAAGGATCTATTTCTTATGTGATGAGCATGGGGCTTGAAAGATTCTGAATGACTGAAAATGAGTAGGATGAGAGCCCTGGCTGCAAAAATTCTCTAAATGCAAGGTGAAGAAGCAGGTCCCTCATGAACAACGAAAATGCAAAATGTTTTAGAGACCTTGGGTGTAACTTACGAAGAAGGAAGAGAACTGTAAGGGCTTCTGCCATGATTCGGCCTTTGTGGTGCGCACCTCACTGTCAGCTCGCCTCTATTTATATGTGTGTGGTCCTGGTCCCTCATGACTTTCCTGTGTGTTGTTTCTTTCAATGGCAATTTATTCAGTCACCTGGGAGTTCAGGCTCTGCAATCAGAAACTGTTCCCTCTATCTGATCTCTCATGACAAAATCCTTTCTGTCATTTTATTATCCCGTAACCCAGGCTGCAGCGGGGCAGGAGTCATCCCAGGAAAATATCTAGGTGGTCACTGAAAATAAGTAAAAGGCAGAGTTACTACATGTTTTTTTTAGCTCTGTATATACAAAAGAAGAGAAAGGAGCTGATATTTGTGGTGCTGAGGTTGTTAGCCAATTGAGTATATTACTGGATGTACTAACTGTACATATGGTCCAAGCGAAGTTAAAAATGGTAACTGAACAAGGCCCCAAGTCCAGATGGATTACACTCAAGAGTTCATAAAGAGCTCAGTTCAGTCATTGCTGTGCCCTTGTTTTTCTAGGTACTGGTACAGTGCCAAGTGACTGGCACAAGGCAAATGTGGTGCCCATATTCAAAAAGGGCTCTAGGTCCTCCACAGGTCATTATAGACCAGTTAGTTACTGCTGTTGTGGGAAAGATGTTTGAAGGACTCTTAAGAGACTATATACAGCAGTATGTGACTAAAAAAGATAATATTGATAAGTGATAACCAACATGGGTTTTCCAAGGACAGAAGTTGTCAGGCTAACCGGATTTGTTTTTAAGAGGAGGTGTGTAGAAGTCTGGACAGAGGGGCGGCTGTGGATGTAGTGAGGTGTGTAGAAGTCTGGACAGAGGGGCAGCTGTGGATGTAGTGAGGTAAGTAGTAGTCTGGACAGAGGGGCAGCTGTGGATGTAGTGAGGTAAGTAGAAGCCTGGACAGAGGGGAGGCTGTGGATATAGTGAGGTGAGTAGAATCCAGGACAGAGGGGAGGCAGTTGATATAGTGAGGTGAGAAGAATCCTGGACACAGGGGCGGCTATGGATGTAGTGTGGTGAGTAGAAGTCTGGACAGAGGGGCCGCTGTGGATGCAGTGAGGTAAGTAGCAGCCTGGACACAGGGACAGCTATGGATGCAGTGAGGTGAGTAGTAGTCTGGACAAAGCGGCGGCTGTGGATGTAGTGAGGTGAGTAGTAGTCTGGACAGAGAGGCAGCTGTGGATGTAGTGAGGTGAGTAGAAGTTTGAAAGAGGGGCGGCTGTGGATGCAGTGAGGTGAGTAGAAGTCTGGATAGAGGGGCAGCTGTGGATGTAGTGAGGTGAGTAGAAGCCTGGACAGAGGGGCGGCTGTGGATGTAGTGAGGTGAGTAGAAGTCTGGACAGAGGGGCAGCTGTGGATGTAGTGAGGTGAGTAGAAGCCTGGACAGAGGGGCTGCTGTTGATGTAGTGAGGTAAGTAGCAGCCTGGACAGAGTGGCAGCTGTGGATGTAGTGAGGTAAGTAGAAGTTTGGAAAGAGGGGCGGCTGTGGATGTAATGAGGTGAGTAGTAGCCTGGACAGAGTGGCGGCTGTGGATGCAGTGAGGAGAGTAGAAGTCTGGACAGAGTGGCAGCTATGGATGTAGTGAGGTAAGTAGAAGCCTGGACAGAGGGGTGGCTGTGGATGTAGTGAGGTAAGTAGAAGCCTGGACAGAGGGGCGGCTGTGGATGTAGTGTTTTTTAAATTTTGCAAAGGCTTTTGATCCTGTCGCTCATAGATGTTTAATAGGTAAAGTAAGGTCTATAGGCTTGGAAAGTATAGTCTGTAATTGGATTGAGAACTGGCTTCTAAGGCCACGGGGATATTGTCATGTATTACACATGGCATGGACTCGCGGGGCAGGGATGTAATATTACCACTTTACAAAGCATTGGTGTGGCCTCATCTGGAATGTGCAGTTTAGGTCTGGGCACCAGTCCATAGAAAGGACGCACTGCAGCTGGAAAAAGTACAGAGGAGAGCGACTAAACTAATAAGGGACATGTAGAGTTTTAGTTATGAAGAAATATTAAAAGAATTGAATTTATTTAGTCTTGAAAAGAGACGTCTAAAGGGGGGACGTGATTGTTACAGTTACTCCCCGGCTAGCTGGGAGCTGGACCACTTGGATAGTCTGGATCTCGGTTTAGGGAGAGAGAGAGGAGCCGCTTCGTCGCGATATCCAGAAGGATCCTGTAAATGTAGAACAATCCCGGTAACGATCTTTCAGCTAGGATAATCCTTCCCCCCTCCACAAACGAGTCGAGGCTGCGATTTGAAGGTTAAGCAAGACAGATGTTTATTGACCCGGGGTCTCCTTTTATGCAATCCTGCCCTGGAAAGGGCTACATTTACATGATTACCACAATACACAATTACATGTCTGGTACAACCCCCACGTCTCCTCCCCTCAGATAAGTCTTTAACATAATTAACCCACACACAATGTTACCCAAGTTCTGGATGTACCCCAAAACCAGGGGGTACATCTTTACATTCGGTATCCTCAGACAGTCCTGGTGTAGGGGAACAACATATCCAAAATCCGGCTCCGTCGGTCCAAGGGTTCGGTAGTTACGCGTCCCTGAAGTCCTGACCGACCGCACAGACTTTTCAGCCGAAAATGGTTCCCCAAGCTTTGGTCCTGCGGCCGGTCTCCGCTCGTGTGCCCAAAACCCCACGAAACCCCTGCCCCCCCATAGCCACCTCGGTGTCCGCCGGAATCCCTCTGCAAGGTTTAGTCCTTCCACCGAACGGCCGGTCGGTCGGCAGCCCCAGCACGAATCTACGCTGTCCTGGAGGACTCAGCGGTGCTCGCCTGTCTGCGCATCCGCCCTTAGATCCAGGCGACTGCTGGCAACACCGCTGTTCGGGCGTAAGACGGCTGCGACCACGTGCAAGGTCCCGAAATGGCGGCTACCCATGCCCAACACAAAGGACTCGTGCCGAACCATGCGAATGGCTGAAAACAGAGCTGGGAGGCAAAATAGCACTTAATTGCACACAGTGTAACTAACAGTTTTGTAACAGTGTAACTAACAGTTTTGTAACAGTGCTCCCTTTTTGTGGAACACTCTGGCAGACACTGTCCTACCCCTTTTCGGGGCAGACTAAGGCTGTCCATACCGTTGGTTATGCTGGGCTGAGGTCTGTTTGTCTGGACAACCCGTCGTCGTTGCCATTCTGTTTCCCAGGTCTGTAGGTAATGATGAAGTTGAAGGGTTGTAATGATAGAACGTAAAAGTCTGCCGTTATCCCCCGAGACCCGGTTTAGCCACACCAACGGGTTGTGGTGGGTAACCAGAGTGAACTCTTGTCCATAAAAATAGGGAGTCAATTTCTTTAGTGCCCACACCAAAGCCAAACACTCTTTTTCTACCGCTGCATAGCTGACTTCGCGTGGCAGGAGCTTACGGCTGATGTAGACAACTGGGTGCTCCCCTCCGTCTTTGCCTACTTGGCTGAGGACAGCTCCCAGCCTGAACATGGAAGCGTCTGTATGGACGATAAAACGTTTATTAAGGGCTGGGGCCGCCAAGACGGGAGCGTTGACAAGAGCAAGTTTGAGAGCTTGGAAAGCCGTTTCACAGTGGGGAGACCACAGGACCTGTCGAGGTAAGTTTTTCTTGGTCAGGTCAGTCTGGGGTTTGGCAAGTGTGCTGTATTCTGGTACAAACCGTCTGTAGTACCCTGCTGTGCCCAGGAATGCTAGGATCTGCGTCTTAGTGGTGGGGGTGGGCCAATTGGCGACAGCTTCTATCTTGGCCGGCTCTGGTCGCTGTTTCCCACACCCCACCCGGTGACCCAGGTACTGTACCTCGGCCATCCCAAAGTGGCATTTTTCTGGCTTCAGAGTCAGGCCAGCAGCCCGGATCTGATCCAGAACCATTCCTACGTGAGCTAAGTGGTCCCCCCAGGACTCACTGTGGATCGCTATGTCGTCCAGGTATGCGCAAGCAAAACTCTGGAAGCCATCCAGAAGCCTATCGACCAAGCGCTGGAATGTAGCTGGGGCATTCTTCATCCCAAACGGCATTACCTTAAAATGATATAAGCCGAACGGGGTGACGAATGCCGACTTGGGGACAGCCTCCTGGGCCAGGGGAATCTGCCAGTAACCCTTGCAGAGGTCGATGGTGGTCAGATAATTTCCCCTGGCTATACGATCGAGTAGCTTGTCTACCCTGGGCATAGGTTAAGCGTACGTCACTCTCTTTTCATTGAGCCTCCGATAGTCTAAGCAAAACCGGGTTGTACCATCTTTCTTGGGCACCAGGACCACTGGAGAAGCCCAGGGACTATCGGAGGGCTCAATTACCTTGAGTTGGAGCATCTCATCGATCTCCTTCTTCATCTCTGCCCTTGGTTAAGCTGCTCCCTTTCAGTGGGGCTAAGTCGGTCCCCTATCTTAACCTGAGCTACTATATCTGCGTGGGGACTTTTTTCTAACAGATCTGGAATGGGTAGACTGTCCGGGTCTTCCTGAGGGGGACAGCATATGGCCGTCACGTTCTCCGGCCGCTCAAGATATTCCTTGAGCATGTTCACATGGAATGTCTTTCTAAGATTGCTGTCATGGCAGCTAGCTATTACGTAGGTGGTGTCTCCCCTTTTCTCCACTATCTGATAGGGGCCCTGCCAGGACGCCTGCAATTTGTCTGTCTTAACTGGCTTAAGCACTAACACCTTTTTTCCTAGGGTAAAGATTCTCTTTTGGACCCCCCGATCGTACCACACCTTCTGTCTTCTCTGGGCCGATTGGAGGTTAGCCTGCACTGATTTGGCTAAATGCTCCATTCGGTCCCTGAGTTCCAGCACGTACGGCACAATGGGGACACCGTCAGTCTCCATCTCTCCCTCCCAGTGCTCCCGGATCAGGTTTAGGGGTCCCCGTACTTTTCTTCCATAGAGCAACTTGAAGGGCGAAAACCCGGTCGTTTCCTGGGGCACCTCCCGATAAGCAAATAGGAGGTGCGTCAGAAAACGATCCCAGTCTCGGTATTCCTGAGTAAATGTTTTGAGCATTTGTTTGAGGGTCCCATTGAACCTCTCACAAAGTCTGTTTGTCTGGGGGTGGTATGGAGAGCTCAGGAGGGACTTAATTTTGCAAACCTGCCAGAGTTGCTGAGTCAATTCGGCCGTAAATTGGGTGCCTCGGTCGGACAGGATTTCTTTCGGAAATCCTACCCGGGAAAACACCTGCACCAGTGCATTCGCTACCGTATCCGCTTGGATGTTGGATAGGGCGACAGCTTCCGGGTACCTGGTAGCATAGTCCACTATGGTAAGAATGTAGCGCTTACCGGAGGGACTAGGGGTAGCCAGCAGTCCCACTAGGTCAATAGCAACCCTGCTGAAGGGTTCCTCCACAATGGGCATATTTACTAAATGAGCTTTAGGGTGATCGCCTCTCCTCCCTACTCGTTGGCACACATCGCAGGTCTTACAATAAGTCCTAACATCAGCGTGTACCCCATGCCAAAAGAATGTGTGAGTAATGTGGTGTAGTGTGCGGGTTACAGCTAGGTGGCCTGCCAAGGGAATGTCGTGTCCTATCCTGAGTATTTCTCGACGGTATTTGTGGAGCACTGCCAGCTGTTGCTTCTGCTGCCCTCTTTTCTCCATCAAGCGATAAAGCTTTCCCTTTTCCCATAAAAAGGTTTCGTTATCTGACCCGCTCCCTCCGGTCTCTGCTCGTTCCCGGTACTTTTGTAATGTCGGGTCAGTCTTAGACTCTGTCTCGAAAGCATCTGGGGTGTCCCAGGGTATGGGACCTAACGGGTCAGTCGAGGTCGGGGTAGGTCTTACCTGTGTCTCCCGCACCGGTGAGAGTTCTTGCTCCATTCAGGCTTGGGCTCGGGTAGTCACTGGGTTCGCCTCGTTGTTGTCCACTGGAGCATAGGCAGAAGTCATGGGGCCCAAATCGTTGCCCAGTAGTACTTCGGCAGGAAAATTATCCATTTTGCCCACGTTTACGGTTCCCTTTCCCGCTCCCCAATCAAGATGTACTTTTTCGGTCGGAATTTTGTACACATCCCCTCCCGCCACTCTAACGGCCACAGTCTGCCCTGATCGCTTGTGCTCCGGCACCAAATGGCTCTGGACCAGTGTAATGGTAGCCCCCGTGTCTCTTAACCCCTCGGTAGATCGCCCCTCGAGCCATACTTTCTGTCGATGGTGCTGGCGGTTATCCGAAGCAGCATATACCGGATCTGCTTCATGAAGTGGTCCCAAATATTCCTCCATAGGGGCTTCTTGGTTAACACAGAGCGCCCGGGCAGGACGAGATGACCCAGGGGGGTAATTATAATTCCGGGGGGTCTGGTGTGCATTAAGGGGGCAGCTAGCCATGAGGTGCCCTGGTTGCTTGCATCGGTAGCAGGTCGGTCTGGGATGATCAGAGTTGTTACTCGGTGGTCCTGAGTACTGTAAGGGCCCCGCGGGCACCGGGGCTCGGAATTCGGTACGTGGTGGCGTGCGGTAAACATCTTTGTGTTCGACCAGTGCTGGGGCTCGGTAGTTCATGGGTTCGTGTAGACGGGAGTCGTAATGTTTATCGGCCAATTTGGCTGCTTCTTCTAAGGTAGAGGGTTGTCTGTCTTGCAGCTATTCCTTCCCCTGCTGCTCCATGCCGTTATAAAAATGTTCTAAGAGAAATAATTGTAAAATTTCCTCACCAGTCACAGCTTTACTTCCGCTCATCCAGTGATTTGCCGCTCTCCGCTTTCGGTGCGCCCATTCCATATGTGTGTCGTTAGGCTTCTTTCTCATGCTACGAAATTGTCGGCGATACGTGTCAGGAGTTACAGCGTACCGCCGCAACAGTGTCTCTTTGACCAGCGCATACTGTGTCACTTCCTCAGTGCCCAGAGTCCGAAATGCTTCCAGAGCTCGCCCGGATAGTTTCCCAGACAATATCGTGGGCCACTCTCTGTTGGGAATCTGGTGCAGGGCACATTGCCTATCGAAGTCCGCTAAATATTCATCGATTCCTGTCTCGCTCTCCAGGAAGGGTCTAAAAGCCGCATAGGGTATCTTTGGCCTCCAGGCGTTTCCGACAGGAACGATTACCTGCGGTGCTTCGGCATTGCGGTGTGCGGTCACTAGGCTGAGTTCGTGGGCTCGAGCCTTCCGTATATCCTCGTCCGCTTCTGCCATCAACTGCTGTACCAGTTCCATAGGTGGGTTCGGCCCGTATAGCGAGAGCCTCTCCCGAACAATCCTGGTCTTTTCGTCACTACTCGTGGTCGGGGTTTCTGCCATCGTGAAGCCCTGATCCAGTTCGGTTAGTTCTGCGATCAGTTTCCTTCTCGGACGGTTGCTGGCGTTCCCCCCTCTGCTTTCGAGTAAATCCTTCAGGGTCGCACGTTTCAATTTTTCGTAAGCGCTCTCCATCCGTTCAGTACCTCTCCTAGGAAATCCAGGACAATCCCACCGCTGCCACCAAATGTTACGGTTACTCCCCGGCTAGCTGGGAGCTGGACCGCTTGGATAGTCTGGATCTCGGTTTAGGGAGAGATTGAGGAGCCGCTTCGTCGCGATATCCAGAAGGATCCTGTAAATGTAGAACAATCCCGGTAACGATCTTTCAGCTAGGATAATCCTTCCCCCCTCCACAAACAAGTCGAGGCTGCGATTTGAAGGTTAAGCAAGACAGATGTTTATTGACCCGGGGTCTCCTTTTATGCAATCCTGCCCTGGAAAGGGCTACATTTACATGATTACCACAATACACAATTACATGTCTGGTACAACCCCCACGTCTCCTCCCCTCAGATAAGTCTTTAACATAATTAACCCACACACAATGTTACCCAAGTTCTAAATGTACCCCAAAACCAGGGGGTACATCTTTACATTCGGTATCCTCAGACAGTCCTGGTGTAGGGGAACAACATATCCAAAATCTGGCTCCGTCGGTCCAAGGGTTCGGGAGTTACGGGTCCCAGAAGTCCTGACCGACCGCACAGACTTTTCAGCCGAAAATGGTTCCCCAAACTTTGGTCCTCCGGCCGGTCTCCGCTCGTGCGCCCAAAACCCCACGAAACCCCTGCCCCCCCACAGCCACCTCGGTGTCCGCCGGAATCCCCCTGCAAGGTTTAGTCCTTCCACCGAATGGCCGGTCGGTCGGCAGCCCCAGCACGAATCTACGCTGTCCTGGAGGACTCAGCGGTGCTCGCCTGTCTGCGCATCCGCCCTTAGATCCAGGCGACTGCTGGCAACCACCGCTGTTCGGGCGTAAGATGGCCTCGACCACGTGCAAGGTCCCGAAATGGCGGCTACCCATGCCCAACACAAAGGACTCGTGCTGAACCATGCGAATGGCTGAAAACAGAGCTGGGAGGCAAAATAGCACTTAATTGCACACAGTGTAACTAACGGTTTTGTAACAGTGTAACTAACAGTTTTGTAACAATGATTAACCTGTACTAGTATATAAATGGGCCGTACAAAAAATACAGTAAAAAATTGTTTCATGTAAAATGCCCTCAAAAGACAAGGGGGCACTGCCTCCGACTGAAGAAGAAAAAGTTCAGTCTCCAGAAGCATCAAACCTCCTTTACTGTAAGAACTGTGAATCTGTGGAATAGACTCCTCAGGACGTGGTCACAGCAGGAACAGTGGACAGTTTCAAAAGGGGTTTAGATGAATTCATAAAAGTGAAAAACATAAATGCTTATGAAAATGTATATAAATCTGAGTCTCACTACCTTCTGGGATTCACGTCCCCACCGATCCCTTGGTTGGACTTGATGGACATATGTCCTTTTTACAACCGTATTAACTATGTAGGTCTGCCTAGAAGTGAAAGTTGGAGTGATTTCAGAAAATTTATTAAAATATGTGCAAAAATGAAATACATTTGTCACATTTGAAACAGTTTAAAGCACCACAATTATCTTAAAGGGGTTGTGTCAAGTTTTGAAGTCATACGTTATCCACAGGATAAGAGAAAACTAATTGAGCACTGGGGGTCCGAATGCTAGGATCCCCAAAGCTCCCAAGAGCAGGGGTTCTGTTCACCCAGTTCGATGGAGCAGCAGGTGGTGCATGTGTCCTGCTGCTCTATTCATTCTCTATGGGACCGCTGGAGATAGCTGGCTATTTACGGTGCTCCCATAGAGAATGAATGGTGCACAGGGTGCATGCATGATCTGCTGCTCTATCAGATCAGGGACCAGGACCAGGAACACTGGGGGTCCAACAGTCAGACCCCAAACAATCATTTTCCCCTATCCCGTGGCCAGGGTATAACTTTAAAACTTGGCACAACACCTTTAAAGGGGTTATTCAACCTAGGAGCCAAGAACTCCAATGGTGATAACTAGAGTTGAGCGAACACCTGGATGTTCGGGTTCGAGAAGTTCGGCCGAACATCCCGGAAATGTTCGGGTTCGGGATCCGAACCCGATCCGAACTTCGTCCCGAACCCGAACCCCATTGAAGTCAATGGGGACCCGAACTTTTCGGCACTAAAAAGGCTGTAAAACAGCCCAGGAAAGAGCTAGAGGGCTGCAAAAGGCAGCAACATGTAGGTAAATCCCCTGCAAACAAATGTGGATAGGGAAATGAATTAAAATAAAAATTAAATAAATAAAAATTAACCAAAATCAATTGGAGAGAGGTTCCATAGCAGAGAATCTGGCTTCCCGTCACCCACCACTGGAACAGTCCATTCTCAGATATTTAGGCCCCGGCACCCAGGCAGAGGAGAGAGGTCCCGTAACAGAGAATCTGTCTTCATGTCAGCAGAGAATTAGTCTGCATGTCATAGCAGAGAATGAGGCTTCACGTCAGCCACCACTGCAACAGTCCATTGGCATATATTTAGGCCCAGCACCCAGGCAGAGGAGGGAGGTCCCGTAACAGAGAATCTGTCTTCATGTCAGCAGAGAATTAGTCTGCATGTCATAGCAGAGAATGAGGCTTCACGTCAGCCACCACTGCAACAGTCCATTGGCATATATTTAGGCCCAGCACACACACAGGCAGAGGAGAGAGGTCCCGTAACAGAGGATCTGGCTTCATGTCAGCAGAGAATCAGTCTGCATGTCATAGCAGAGAATCAGGCTTCACGTCAGCCACCACTGCAACAGTCCATTGTCATAAATTTAGGCCCAGCACCCAGGCAGAGGAGAGAGGTCCCGTAACAGACAATCTGGCTTCATGTCAGCAGAGAATTAGTCTGCATGTCATAGCAGAGAATGAGGCTTCACGTCAGCCACCACTGCAACAGTCCATTGGCATATATTTAGGCCTAGCACACAGGCAGAGGAGAGAGGTCCCGTAACAGACAATCTGGCTTCATGTCAGCAGAGAATCAGTCTGCATGTCATAGCAGAGAATGAGGCTTCACGTCAGCCACCACTGCAACAGTCCATTGGCATATATTTAGGCCTAGCACACAGGCAGAGCAGAGAGGTCCCGTAACAGACAATCTGGCTTCATGACAGCAGAGAATCAGTCTGCATGTCATAGCAGAGAATGAGGCTTCACGTCAGCCACCACTGCAACAGTCCATTGGCATATATTTAGGCCCAGCACCCAGGCAGAGGAGGGAGGTCCCGTAACAGAGAATCTGTCTTCATGTCAGCAGAGAATTAGTCTGCATGTCATAGCAGAGAATGAGGCTTCACGTCACCCACCACTGCAACAGTCCATTGGCATATATTTAGGCCTAGCACACAGGCAGAGGAGAGGTTCATTCAACTTTGGGTAGCCTCGCAATATAATGGTAAAATGAAAATAAAAATAGGATTGAATGAGGAAGTGCCCTGGAGTCCAATAATATATGGTTATGGGGAGGTAGTTAATGTCTAATCTGGACAAGGGACGGACAGGTCCTGTGGGATCCATGCCTGGTTCATTTTTATGAACGTCAGCTTGTCCACATTGGCTGTAGACAGGCGGCTGCGTTTGTCTGTAATGACGCCCCCTGCCGTGCTGAATACACGTTCAGACAAAACGCTGGCTGCCGGGCAGGCCAGCACCTCCAAGGCATAAAAGGCTAGCTCTGGCCACGTGGACAATTTAGAGACCCAGAAGTTGAATGGGGCCGAACCATCAGTCAGTACGTGGAGGGGTGTGCACACGTACTGTTCCACCATGTTAGTGAAATGTTGCCTCCTGCTAACACGTTGCGTATCAGGTGGTGGTGCAGTTAGCTGTGGCGTGTTGACAAAAGTTTTCCACATCTCTGCCATGCTAACCCTGCCCTCAGAGGAGCTGGCCGTGACACAGCTGCCTTGGCGACCTCTTGCTCCTCCTCTGCCTTGGCCTTGGGCTTCCACTTGTTCCCCTGTGACATTTGGGAATGCTCTCAGTAGCGCGTCTACCAACGTGCGCTTGTACTCGCGCATCTTCCTATCACGCTCCAGTGCAGGAAGTAAGGTGGGCACATTGTCTTTGTAGCGTGGATCCAGCAGGGTGGCAACCCAGTAGTCCGCACAGGTTAAAATGTGGGCAACTCTGCTGTCGTTGCGCAGGCACTGCAGCATGTAGTCGCTCATGTGTGCCAGGCTGCCCAGGGGTAAGGACAAGCTGTCCTCTGTGGGAGGCGTATCGTCATCGTCCTGCCTTTCCCCCCAGCCACGCACCAGTGATGGACCCGAGCTGCGTTGGGTGCCACCCCGCTGTGACCATGCTTCATCCTCATCCTCCTCCACCTCCTCCTCATCCTCGTCCTCCTCGTCCTCCAGTAGTGGGCCCTGGCTGGCCACATTTGTACCTGGCCTCTGCTGTTGCCAAAAACCTCCCTCTGAGTCACTTCGAAGAGACTGGCCTGAAAGTGCTAAAAATGACCCCTCTTCCTCCTCCTCCTCCTCCTCCTGGGCCACCTCCTCTTCCATCATCGCCCTAAGTGTTTTCTCAAGGAGACATAGAAGTGGTATTGTAACGCTGATAACGGTGTCATCGCCACTGGCCATGTTGGTGGAGTACTCGAAACAGCGCAACAGGGCACACAGGTCTCGCATGGAGGCCCAGTCATTGGTGGTGAAGTGGTGCTGTTCTGTAGTGCGACTGACCCGTGCGTGCTGCAGCTGAAACTCCACTATGGCCTGCTGCTGCTCGCACAGTCTGTCCAGCATGTGCAAGGTGGAGTTCCACCTGGTGGGCACGTCGCATATGAGGCGGTGAGCGGGAAGGCCGAAGTTACGCTGTAGCGCAGACAGGCGAGCAGCGGCAGGATGTGAACGCCGGAAGCGCGAACAGACGGCCCGCACTTTATGCAGCAGCTCTGACATGTCGGGGTAGTTGTGAATGAACTTCTGCACCACCAAATTCAGCACATGCGCCAAGCAAGGGATGTGCGTCAAATTGGCTAGTCCCAGAGCTGCAACGAGATTTCGCCCATTATCACACACCACCAGGCCGGGCTTGAGGCTCACCGGCAGCAACCACTCGTCGGTCTGTTGTTCAATACCCCGCCACAACTCCTGTGCGGTGTGGGGCCTGTCCCCCAAACATATGAGTTTCAGAATGGCCTGCTGACGTTTACCCCGGGCTGTGCTGAAGTTGGTGGTGAAGGTGTGTGGCTGACTGGATGAGCAGGTGGAAGAAGAGGAGGAGGAAGCCGAGAAGGAGGAGGTGGCAACAGGAGGCAAAGAATGTTGCCCTGCGATCCTTGGCGGCGGCAGGACGTGCGCCAAACAGCTCTCCGCCTGGGGCCCAGCTGCCACTACATTTACCCAGTGTGCAGTTAGGGAGATATAGCGTCCCTGGCCGTGCTTACTGGTCCACGTATCTGTGGTTAGGTGGACCTTGCTACAGATGGCGTTGCGCAGTGCACACTTGATTTTATCGGATACTTGGTTGTGCAGGGAAGGCACGGCTCTCTTGGAGAAGTAGTGCCGGCTGGGAACAACATACTGTGGGACAGCAAGCGACATGAGCTGTTTGAAGCTGTCTGTGTCCACCAGCCTAAATGACAGCATTTCATAGGCCAGTAGTTTAGAAATGCTGGCATTCAGGGCCAGGGATCGAGGGTGGCTAGGTGGGAATTTACGCTTTCTATCAAATGTTTGTGAGATGGAGAGCTGAACGCTGGCGTGTGACATGGTTGAGACGCTTGGTGACGGAGGTGGTGGTGGTGGTGTTGGTGGTACATCCCCTGTTTGCTGGGTGGCAGGTGCCAACGTTCCTCCAGAGGCGGAGGAAGAGGCCGAGGCGGCAGCAGCAGAATAGGCCGAGGCGGCAGCAGCAGAAGAGGTAGCAGGGGGAGCCTGAGTGACTTCCTTGGTTTTAAGGTGTTTACTCCACTGCAGTTCATGCTTTGCATGCAGGTGCCTGGTCATGCAGGTTGTGCTCAGGTTCAGAACGTTAATGCCTCGCTTCAGGCTCTGATGGCACAGCGTGCAAACCACTCGGGTCTTGTCGTCAGCACATTGTTTGAAGAAGTGCCATGCCAGGGAACTCCTTGAAGCTGCCTTTGGGGTGCTCGGTCCCAGATGGCGGCGGTCAGTAGCAGGCGGAGTCTCTTGGCGGCGGGTGTTCTGCTTTTGCCCACTGCTCCCTCTTTTGCTACGCTGTTGGCTCGGTCTCACCACTGCCTCTTCCTCCGAACTGTGAAAGTCAGTGGCACGACCTTCATTCCATGTGGGGTCTAGGACCTCATCGTCCCCTGCATCGTCTTCCACCCAGTCTTGATCCCTGACCTCCTGTTCAGTCTGCACACTGCAGAAAGACGCAGCAGTTGGCACCTGTGTTTCGTCATCATCAGAGACATACTGAGGTGGTATTCCCATGTCCTCATCATCAGGAAACATAAGTGGTTGTGCGTCAGTGCATTCTATGTCTTTCACCGCTGGGGAAGGGCTAGGTGGATGCCCTTGGGAAACCCTGCCAGCGGAGTCTTCAAACAGCATAAGAGACTGCTGCATAACTTGAGGCTGAGACAGTTTCCCTGGTATGCATGGGGGTGATGTGACAGACTGATGGGGTTGGTTTTCAGGCGCCATCTGTGCGCTTTCTGCAGAAGACTGGGTGGGAGATAATGTGAACGTGCTGGATCCACTGTCGGCCACCCAATTGACTAATGCCTGTACCTGCTCAGGCCTTACCATCCTTAGAACGGCATTGGGCCCCACCATATATCGCTGTAAATTCTGGCGGCTACTGGGACCTGAGGTAGTTGGTACACTAGGACGTGTGGATGTGGCAGAACGGCCACGTCCTCTCCCAGCACCAGAGGGTCCACTAACACCACCACGACCATGTCCACGTCCGCGTCCCTTACTAGATGTTTTTCTCATTGTTATGGTTCACCACAACAACAAATATATTATTTGGCCCAATGTATTGTATTCAAATTCAGCGGGATATAAATTTGAGGCCTAGTATTATATATAGCAGGAACCACTAAATTATGAAATTGCTAAATTGGGAATTGTACTTCAACCCAGAACAAAAAATGTGCTTTGACGGGCACTAAATAACTTTCCCAGCTACAACAGGACAGCGGTAACGAGAGATTTAGAGGGATTTAAATTTGAGGCCTAGTATTTAGGCGCTGGGTGACAGGTATGGGTTTAGTGACAGAATTAGACTTGGAAATACACAGTAGCGGGTGTGTGTGAAGTTATTCTGAATGACCCAATGTGCACCTTCAATATTATATACCCTTTTTGGGATAGATTTCAAATAGCTCTGATATAGCAGGAACCACTAAATTATGAAATTGCTAAATTGGGAATTGTACTTCAACCCAGAACAAAAAATGTGCTTTGACGGACACTAAATATCTTGCCCAGCAACAACAGTACAGCGGTAACGAGAGATTTAGCGGGATATAAATTTGAGGCCTAGTATTTAGGCGCTGGGTGACCGGTATGGATTTAGTGACAGAATTAGACTTGGAAATGCACAGAAGCGTGTGTGTGAAGTTATTCTGAATGACCCTATGTGCACCTTCAATATTATATACCCTTTTAGGGATAGATTTCAAATAGCTCTGATATAGCAGAAACCACTAAATTATGAAATTGCTAAATTGGGAATTGTACTTCAACCCAGAACAAAAAATGTGCTTTGACGGACACTAAATATCTTGCCCAGCAACAACAGTACAGCGGTGGGTAACGAGAGATTTAGAGGGATTTAAATTTGAGGCCTAGTATTTAGGCGCTGGGTCACCGGTATGGATTTAGTGACAGAATTAGACTTGGAAATGCACAGAAGCGTGTGTGTGAAGTTATTCTGAATGACCCTATGTGCACCTTCAATATTATATACCCTTTTAGGGATAGATTTCAAATAGCTCTGATATAGCAGAAACCACTAAATTATGAAATTGCTAAATTGGGAATTGTACTTCAACCCAGAACAAAAAATGTGCTTTGACGGACACTAAATATCTTGCCCAGCAACAACAGTACAGCGGTAACGAGAGATTTAGAGGGATTTAAATTTGAGGCCTAGTATTTAGGCGCTGGGTCACCGGTATGGATTTAGTGACAGAATTAGACTTGGAAATGCACAGAAGCGTGTGTGTGAAGTTATTCTGAATGACCCTATGTGCACCTTCAATATTATATACCCTTTTAGGGATAGATTTCAAATAGCTCTGATATAGCAGAAACCACTAAATTATGAAATTGCTAAATTGGAAATTGTACTTCAACCCAGAACAAAAAATGTGCTTTGACGGACACTAAATATCTTGCCCAGCAACAACAGTACAGCGGTGGGTAACGAGAGATTTAGAGGGATTTAAATTTGAGGCCTAGTATTTAGGCGCTGGGTCACCGGTATGGATTTAGTGACAGAATTAGACTTGGAAATGCACAGAAGCGTGTGTGTGAAGTTATTCTGAATGACCCTATGTGCACCTTCAATATTATATACCCTTTTAGGGATAGATTTCAAATAGCTCTGATATAGCAGAAACCACTAAATTATGAAATTGCTAAATTGGGAATTGTACTTCAACCCAGAACAAAAAATGTGCTTTGACGGACACTAAATATCTTGCCCAGCAACAACAGTACAGCGGTGGGTAACGAGAGATTTAGAGGGATTTAAATTTGAGGCCTAGTATTTAGGCGCTGGGTCACCGGTATGGATTTAGTGACAGAATTAGACTTGGAAATGCACAGAAGCGTGTGTGTGAAGTTATTCTGAATGACCCAATGTGCACCTTCAATATTATATACCCTTTTAGGGATAGATTTCAAATAGCTCTGATATAGCAGGAACCACTAAATTATGAAATTGCTAAATTGGGAATTGTATTTCAACCCAGAACAAGAAATGTGCTTGAACGGACACTAAATAACTCGCCCAGCTACAGCACTAGGGACAGATTTAGCTGGATATAAATTTGAGGCCTAGTATTTAGGCGCTGGGTGACCGGTATGGATTTAGTGACAGAATTAGACTGGGATATGGCCAAAAAATAAACAGACTATTGCTGGTTAAATGCACTTGGTGTGACAGCTTCACCCTGATGTAGGCTTTAGCCAAAAAACAACCACACCATTGAGGGTTAAATGCACTTGGTGACAGGCGCAGCTTGCCCCTGATTTTGTATATGGCCAAAAAATGAACAGACTATTGCTGGTTAAATGCACTTGGTGTGACAGCTTCACCCTGATGTAGGCTTTAGCCAAAAAACAACCACACCATTGAGGGTTAAATGCACTTGGTGACAGGCGCAGCTTGCCCCTGATTTTGTATATGGCCAAAAAATGAACAGACTATTGCTGGTTAAATGCACTTGGTGTCACAGCTTCACCCTGATGTAGGCTTTAGCCAAAAAACAACCACACCATTGAGGGTTAAATGCACTTGGTGACAGGCGCAGCTTGCCCCTGATTTTGTATATGGCCAAAAAATGAACAGACTATTGCTGGTTAAATGCACTTGGTGTGACAGCTTCACCCTGATGTAGGCTTTAGCCAAAAAACAACCACACCATTGAGGGTTAAATGCACTTGGTCGCAGCTTGTGCTGGCGCACCACAAGACACAAAATGGCCGCCGATCACCCCAGAAAAATGAGACTGACAAACGGTCTGTGCAGCCTAAAAACAGTGAGCAATTGAGGATCAGCAGCTCAATGATCCACAGCTGCAGATCGATCAGTTAATCAAGTCCTTTGGAGGAGTTAATCTGCCTAATCTCGCCCTACTGTCGCAGCCGCAACCTCTCCCTACGCTAATCAGAGCAGAGTGACGGGCGGCGCTATGTGACTCCAGCTTAAATAGAGGCTGGGTCACATGGTGCTCTGGCCAATCACAGCCATGCCAATAGTAGGCATGGCTGTGATGGCCTCTTGGGGCAAGTAGTATGACGCTTGTTGATTGGCTGCTTTGCAGCCTTTCAAAAAGCGCCAAGAAAGCGTCACAAAAGCGCCAAGAAAGCGACGAACACCGAACCCGAACCCGGACTTTTACGAAAATGTCCGGGTTCGGGTCCGTGTCACGGACACCCCAAAATTCGGTACGAACCCGAACTATACAGTTCGAGTTCGCTCATCCCTAGTGATAACCTGTGGGCAAAAACAAAAAACAAAAAAACAACTGTCCACAGTTCTGCCAATTCTGTGCTGTTACCCTTTTCCCAGCTGCATCCAAGTAGCTTGGCCCCATGACCGCTCCAGCCAATCACGGGCCTCACCAGTCACATGACCGGGCCATTTGTGGTCTGGTGGGGACCAGAAATAGTGAGGGAATGGTGTGATGCAGACAGTTGATTTCCACATTCCCCTCTCCTTACTCTATGGCCCCTTGCAGATAAGCATGTCCGGATTCGGTCCAGATGCGTTGCGAATGCATTCAGTGTAAAATGCGCGATTTCGCAAGCAAAGTCATTCAGTTTTGCCTGCGATCGCGTTCAGTTGTTCAGTTTTTATCGCGCGGGTGCAATGCGTTTTGCACGCGCTTGATAAAAAACTGAATGCATACAAACAACATCTCTTAGCAACCATCCGTGAAAAACGCATCACATCTGCACTTGCTTGCAGATGCGATTTTCACGCAGCTCCATTCACTTCTATGGGGCCAGCGTTGCGTGAAAATCGCAGAATATAGAACATGCTGCGATTTTCACGCAACGCACAAGTGATGCGCGAAAACCAACACACATGTACACAGACCCCTTGAAATGAATGGGTCTGGATTCTGTGCGGGCACAATGCATTCTCATCACGCATTGCACCCGCGCGGAATGCTCGCCCGTGTGAAAGGGGCCTAAGGCCTCATGCACAGGACCGTATTTTTGGTCTGTGTCTGATTCACATTTTTTGTGGATCGCTCATGGATTCAATTATTTCTATGGGTCCGCAAAAAAAATAAAAAATCTTTTCTGTGTTGTGGACAGGGTATTTTTAAGTACTGATTAGTTCTGTCCCCTTTAATTCTGTTTAATACTCTGTGTAATAGTTTTCCTTCTAATGAAGTTTTTTTAGAGGTAGTACCCATCCCCCATTGTGCTGATAAGAACACATTCCTGAGTGATCTCAGAGACATGCGTGATGCACACAGGAGGAGCGGCTGATGAGAATAAGTGTGCTGTGCACTAACAATTAAATTGGGATTCAACCAGGAACTTCTTTCTAGGTAGTATGTAAGTATTGTTTGCCCTGTCTCTTGTACACCCTGGGGTGTCGACCTTGTGTTATAATGTGGTAGACAGTCATGTGTTATCGCATGGCCGACCGGATCCTTACCCCATATTTAGCCTAGTCATGATTATTTACTTTTTACTATTCTGTATGTGAATTCTCTGCTTTATCTTATATTTAATCACTTAGTAAATATATTTATTCAATAAGCCTGCGTGAGCTTATTCATTCTCAAATCTGTTCTGTTCACATTACGTTACAGGACAAGAATAGGACTTTGCAGTGGGCCTGGCAAATATTGTGGAATACACACAGACCACCTCCATATATCACGGATCAGCGATTTGCAGACCGCAGAATGGATACGGTCATGCGCAGGAGGCCAAGCGCTGATTGGGCAGATCGTTCCTGAATCAATCTATCATACAGAGAACTGTGTAGTCATACAGTAAAGCTCTTTTCAGACTGTCTTTGGCAGTCAGAATCCGTGCTCCATAGGTGCCCATGTTTAAACAAAAATATGCAGGGTGGTATTACTTTTTTACCAAATGCTGCACTATTCTATGCGACTAAAAACAGAAACCCCAGCCAGATGCTGACAAACAGACGCCAGAAGAAGACTCTTATGGAAACTAATGGTGTAATGGTGGCCTATGGGTCCATATAATGGATGCTTTAACTCCTTAACCCCTTAAGGACACAGCCTTATTTGGACATTTTTTGCAAATCTGACCAGTGTCACTTTATGTGGTGATAACTTTAAAACGCTTTGACTTATCCAGGCCATTCTGAGATAGTTTTTTCATCACATATTGTACTTCATGACACTGGTAAAATGGAGTAAAAAAATATATTTTTATTTAAAAAAAAATACAAAATTTGCAAAAAAAATTGAAAAATTTGCAAATTTCCAAGTTTCAATTTCTCTACTTCTATAATACATAGTAATACCTACAAAAATAATTTACTTTACATTCCCCATATGTCTACTTCATGTTAGGATAATTTTGGGAATGACATTTTATTTTTGGGGGACGTTACAAGGCTTAGAAGTTTAGAAGCAAATCTTGAAATTTTTCAGAAATTTTTAAAAATCAACTTTTTAAGGACCAGTTCAGGTCTGAAGTCACTTAGTGAGGCTTACATAATAGAAACCACCCAAAAATTACCCCATTCTAGAAACTAAAATTCTAAAATGTAAATTCAAAACTGATTTTACAAACTTTGCTAACCCTTTAGGTGTTCCACAAGAATTAATGGAAAATAGAGATACAATTTCTAAATTTCCCTTTTTTGGCAGATTTTCCATATTAATAATTTTTTTTCCAGTTACAAAGCAAGGGTTAGCAGCCAAACAAAACTCAATATTTATGTCTCTGATTCTGTAGTTTACAGGAAACACCCCATATGTGGTCAGTAAACCACTGTACGGGCACACGGCAGAGCGCAGAAGGAAAGGAATGCCATACGGCTTTTGGAAGGCAGATTTTGCAGGACTGGTTTTTTTGACACCATGTCCCATTTAAAGCCCCCCTGATGAACCCCTAGAGTAAAAACTCCAAAAAAGTGAATCCCATTTTAGAAACTACAGGATAGGGTGGCAGTTTTGTTGGTACTAGTTTAGGGAACATATAATTTTTTTGTTGCTCTTTATTACACTTTTTGTGAGGCAAAGTAACAAGAAATAGCTGTTTTGGCACCGTTTTTATTTTTTGTTATTTAACACATTCATCTGAAAGATTAGATCATGTGGTATTTTTATAGACCAGGTTGTCACGGATGTAAGTTTTACACAATGTTAAATTTTTTAAACAAAAAAAATCATGTTTTGGTGTCTCCATAGTCTGAGAGCCATATTTTTTTTCAGTTTTTGGGCGATTATCTTGGGTAGAGTATGATTTTTGTGGGATGAGATGACGGTTTGATTGGCACTATTTTGGGGTGCATATGACTTTTTGATCACTTGCTATTACACTTTTTGTGATGTAAATTGACAAAAAAAGTTTTTTTTTACACCGTTTGTATTATTATTTTTTTACAGTGTTCAGCTGAGGGGTTAGGACATGTGACATTTGTATAGAGCAGGTTATTACAAATGCAGCGATACCAAATATGTATACTTTTTTTATTTATGTAAGTTTTACACAATGATTTCATTTAAAAACAAAAAACAAAACATGTTTTAGTGTCTCCATATTCTGAGAGCCATCGTTTTTTCAGTTTTTGGGCGATTATCTTAGGTAGGGTCTAATTTTTTGCGGGATGAGATGACGGTTTGATTGGCATTATTTTGGGGTGCATATAACTTTTTGAGTTTTTGATTGCTTGCTATTACACTTTTTGTGATGTAAATTGACAAAAAAAAATAAAAAAATTTTGACACGGTTTTTATTTTAAATTTTTTATGGTGTTCATCTGAGGGGTTAGGTCATGTGATATTTTTAAAGAGCAGGTTATTACGGATGCGGCAATTTCTAATATGTATACTTTTTTTATTTATGTAAGTTTTACACAATAAGAGTTTTTTTAAAACAAAAAAATGATGTTTTAGTGTCTCCATATTCTGAGCCATAGTTGTTTTTTTGGGGGAGATTTTCTTAGGTAGGGGCTAATTTTTTGCAGGATGAGGTGACGGTTAGATTGGTACTATTTTGGTGGGCATACGCCTTTTTGATTGCTTGCTGTTGTACTTTTTGTGGTGTAAGGTGACAAAAATGGTTTATTTAGCACAGTTTTTATTTCTTATTTTTTACGGTGTTAATCTGAGGGGTTAGGTCATGTGATATATTTATAGAGCCGGTCAATACGGACGCGGCGATACCTAATATGTCTCCTTTTTTTCCCTCCTAATTTTTACCAACTTTGTTTTTTACTTTATTTGGGGAAAATTACGTTTTTGTTTATTTTTACCTTTGAATGGGCTGATGAAGTCCAGAACAGTAGTCACCCGAACAACACAGTTCCACACGATGGGAAGTAGCCATGAATGGTCCAGTAGCACTTCTCCCATTCACATAACCCCTTTACTGCCCTAGACCACCAAGCATACGGGAGTTAACTCCTTCACTTTCCTAGACCATTGTTAATTTGGACATTAAGCCTTTTTTAATTGCCCTAGACCACCAGGTATGCTAACATTAACCCCTTCACTGCCTAATACGACCATGGACACTGAAATTAACCCCTCACTATTCTAAATCACCAGGTATACTGACATTAACCCTTTTTTTTTTGTTGCTAAAAATCTGTACTGAGCAGCACTAGCACAAGCAGAGTGCTGTATCCCACTCAATGCGCTGCTCGTGCTCAGGAGCTATACAGATCTTATGATGACCTATGCTGGGCACAGGACAGATTCACTTTATGTTTTGCACCAGGGCTCAAGAGCCTTAAGGCATGTGTCATATACTGGAGATATACATCAGGAAATCTGACTTAAACTGTATGCAAAGTGTGTATGCGCCCTACCATTAAGAGCGCAGGTCTGGCGCAGAAAATAGGGTATAATCATGAGAACCTGGTCAGAGAGAATCTTAGCTAACGCCACAACATATAGCGAGGGCGTTTTTGACTGCAGATACTGTGGCAGCTTATGGGTTAAATCCCTCATGTCTCCTGCCGGCATTGTAGTTCTAATGGGGGGGGGGGGGGGTTATTCCTTCAGCACTGTGTATGCCTGTTTCAGTATTTGGTTTTCTCCCTTACCCCCCTCCTTTTCCCCTGGTTCAGATTTATGGTCTCTCCTGTCCCTCCCCCTAGAGTTAATAAATAGGAGGGCTTATCACAGCTCTGTCTCCTTTCACCGGCACCTTCAACAGGAATTTCCCCACCCGCCGGCCCTTTGATTGTTCTCTCTATGATGTTTTGTCTTACATATCTTTCTGTTACAGTTGTCATGGTTCAAGTCACAGCTGGAGGTCGGTGGAAATAAATTACTAAGACCTGGAAGTGGTTTCTGGTGATAAGAGTTTTGGTGTTTTTGGTAAAAAAAGAGATAGTTAAATAAAGCTGTGACCGATCCTCACTCGACAAAACATGTGCCTCTGTCGTTAGTTGGTTTAGGCGGGGAAGACATGCGTTAGCGGTCGGGGTTTAGTTATCTGCAGTCTGGAGGAAGCCTGTTATTTGTTATGTGCTAGTGAGATGTGAGGTATCATCAGACCTGAATACTCTGAGGTCTCTGAAGCTTCACACGAGGTCCTTTTGCTCAGTAGGAAGACAATCCATTCAATTGCACAGGGTAACTTGCAATACAGGTATAATTAGGAGAGATAAGAGTGAGTATAAGGACAGTATATCGATATAATTAGGTAGATTTAGGGTTTTATTAGGGAAAGCATAGAGAGTGATGGATTTGTCAGTCAAAGATGTGTGTTTCATAAAGCTACATTATTACCACTGTAAATTGTCAACACCAGTGTGTTCTGTGTTTGTAAAAGGGGAGGGATGTTTACAGGTGTACCCAGCATTAAAGTCAGACCTGGTACGTTATCACACTAGCTTATCTCGCTGGCTTAGTTTAACCACGTGCAAAGCTTCTAAAGCCTAAAGTTGGAATTGAGTTACAGTGTGAGGATGGCAGTCTAACCCACCGATTTTGGTGCTTGCTACATCTGTAAAAAGTTACTGTGGACCAAACCTGTGACTTTACCTTTATATAGGTCCCATAACAAAATGTCTGGTAACCAGAAGATTGGAAAAGGAGAGAATGTAAGAGACTAAGAGTAAGAATGTGGGCTAGTAGCGCCAACAGCAGAAGAAGCACCAGCCGTCCAGCCGATAGTGGTCCGATAGTGGTCCTCAGGACAGCGCTACAGTTAAATGCTGTGGTGGTGCACAAAAGCAACGTCTCCCAGCCCCGTTCCTTCTGATAAGCTTCTAAGAGGGGGTATCTTTTGTACTCGCACACACAAGCGGGCATTGGCACACATTTTCAGCTCACTGTGAGGACATTGGCTGTACTGGGGGCACTAATAGGATGGATGTATTGGCACACAGAAGGGGGCATTTCTTTGTACAGAACACATTATAGAGGCACTATAGGGACATTGGCTACACTGGGGACACTAAGAGGGGGTATTTTCAGTACTGGCACACAGTAGGGGCAATGGCACACATTGTGGGGGCACTATAGGAACATTGGCTCTACTGGGAGCACTAAGAGGGGGTATTTTTTTGTACAAAGGCATCTTTTGTACTAGCACACTTTATAAGCGGGCATTTTTGTGCATTATATGCATTATAAGGTACATTTTTTGTACTAGTGCACATTATAAGATGGCATTTTTGTACTGGCTCACAAGATACGGGGGCATTTTTCTACTGTCACACATTATCAGGATAATTATTACTACTGGTGGGCATTATGGTAAGCTTTATTACTACTGTGTGACTAAGGGGAACATGATTAGTACTAAGGCCACAGTGGGCACAGTATTGGGGGGCAGGATGAGGTGTTCAGAAGGTGGGAGGATGATGAAAAGTAGGAAACTAAGGCCTCTTTCACACAGCATCTGTTCAGGGAAAAACTGAAGGTTTTGGATGAAAGTTCAGTCAGTTTTGTCTGTGATTGTGTTTTGTATACGTTTTTCATGCACGTCGAAAAAAACTCCCTGAAGATTAACAAACTATATCTCATAGCAACTATCAGTGAAAAACACATTGCATCTGGATGCAATATGTTTTTCATTGAAGCCCCATTCACTTGTAGTGAGCCAGGGCGGCATGACAAACGCAGAATGTAGAACATGCTGCAATGATTCCTAGTGATGAGCGCCAGGGGTCATATTCGAGTTCGCGATATTTCATGAATATTTGGTAGATTTTTTTTACTCGAAAAATCGGAAAGGTGATGATTGTGTAATATGCGAATTTTCGTAATGCGAATTTTTGGATTCTAATTTTTTATTGTGAATTTTTCAACTTACAACTATTAGACAAAGAAGATTTTAGCACTATATTAGCTAAATTGCTCTATACTCGATTTTTTTTCCGAATATTCGCTATATTGCTATAAGGGTACTTTCACACTTGCGGCAGGACGGATCCGACAGGCTGTTCACCATGTTGGATCCGTCCTGCGGCTATTTCGCCGTGCCGCCGGACCGCCGCTCCGTCCCCATTGGCTATAATGGGGGACGGGGGCGGAGCTCCGGCGCAGCACAGCGGTGCACGGCGAAAGGCCGCCGGACTAAAATTACTGCATGTTCGCCGTGCACCGCCGGAGCTCCGCCCCATCCCCATTATAGTCAATGGGGACGGAGCGGCGGTCCGGAGGCACAGCGAAATAGCCGCAGGACGGATCCGACATGGTGAACAGCCTGTCGGATCCGTCCTGCCGCAAGTGTGAAAGAAGCCTAACTTAGTTTTTTTGAATATTCGTAATATTCTAAAACAAGAATATATAGCAATATAGCGAATATTCGAAAAAAACGAATATAGAGCAAAATTCGCAAACACTACTACTCCTAAAGTCAAGTATATTGCAGCCTTCTTATTGGCCCACAAGCTAGAAGCAGGGAGGGATCATATGTACTGATTAAAAAAAAAAATCTAGTAAAAAAAATAAAAAAAATAAATAAATAAAAAAAGGGATATTTTTTTTTCGAATATTCGAAATTACGAATATATATAACTATATTCGAAATATTCGCGAATTTTCAAAGTACCTATATTCGCAATAAAAATTCGAAATTCGAATATTCGTGATCAACACTAATGATTAGGGATGAGCGAACTCGAACTGTATAGTTCGGGTTCGTACCGAATTTTGGGGTGTCCGTGACACGGACCCGAACCCGGACATTTTCTTAAAAGTCCGGGTTCGGGTTCGGTGTTCGTCGCTTTCTTGGCGCTTTTGTGACGCTTTCTTGGCGCTTTTTGAAAGGCTGCAAAGCAGCCAATCAACAAGCGTCATACTACTTGCCCCAAGAGGCCGTCACAGCCATGCCTACTATTGGCATGGCTGTGATTGGCCAGAGCACCATGTGACCCAGCCTCTATTTAAGCTGGAGTCACATAGCGCCGCCCGTCACTCTGCTCTGATTAGCGTAGGGAGAGGTTGCGGCTGCGACAGTAGGGCGAGATTAGGCAGATTAACTCCTCCAAAGGACTTGATTATTGATCGATCTGCAGCTGTGGGTCATTGAGCTGTTGATACTCAATTGCTCACTGTTTTTAGGCTGCCCAGACCGTTTGTCAGTCACTTTTTTCTGGGGTGATCGGCGGCCATTTTGTGTCTTGTGGTGCGCCAGAACAAGCTGCGACCAAGTGCATTTAACCCTCAATGGTGTGGTTGTTTTTTGGCTAAAGCCTACATCAGGGTGAAGCTGTCACACCAAGTGCATTTAACCAGCAATAGTCTGTTCATTTTTTGGCCATATACTACATCAGGGGCAAGCTGCGCCTGTCACCAAGTGCATTTAACCCTCAGTAGTGTGGTTGGTCAAGCTGTCACACCAAGTGCATTTAACCAGCAATAGTGTGGTTATTTTTTGGCCATATCCCAGTCTAATTCTGTCAATAAATCTATACCTGTCACCCAGCGCCTAAATACTAGGCCTCAAATTTATATCCCGCTAAATCTGTCGTTACTGCTGTACTGTTCTGGCTGGGCAAGTTTGTTCTGGGTTGAAATACAATTCCCAATTTAGCAATTTCCTAATTTAGTGGTTTCTGCTGTATCAGAGCTATTTGAAATCTATCCCTAAAAGGGTATATAATATTCAAGGTGCACATAGGGTCATTCAGAATAACTTCACACACACGCTACTGTGCATTTCCAAGTCTAATTCTGTCAGTAAATCTATACCTGTCACCCAGCGCCTAAATACTAGGCCTCAAATTTATATTCAGCTGAATTTGAATACAATACATTGGGCCAAATAATATTTTTGTTGTTGTGGTGAACGATAACAATGAGGAAAACATCTAGTAAGGGACGCGGACGAGGCCGTTCTGCCACATCCACACGTCCTAGTGTACCAACTACCTCAGGTCCCAGTAGCCGCCAGAATTTACAGTGATATATGGTGGGGCCCAATGCCGTTCTAAGGATGGTAAGGCCTGAGCAGGTACAGGCATTAGTCAATTGGGTGGCCGACAGTGGATCCAGCACGTTCACATTATCTCCCACCCAGTCTTCTGCAGAAAGCGCACAGATGGCGCCTGAAAACCAAGCCCATCAGTCTGTCACATCACCCCCATGCATACCAGGGAAACTGTCTCAGCCTCAAGTTATGCAGCAGTTTCTTATGCTGTTTGAAGACTCCGCTGGCAGGGTTTCCCAAGGGCATCCACCTAGCCCTTCCCCAGCGGTGAAAGACATAGAATGCACTGACGCACAACCACTTATGTTTCCTGATGATGAGGACATGGGAATACCACCTCAGCATGTCTCTGATGATGACGAAACACAGGTGCCACGTACCGGCAGGACAGGTAGTGGATCCTCTGGACCAGAGAGGCGATGGCGCGGGTTGTACTAAAGGACCGGTTCTAAGCAGTTACTGGTCTTCACCAGAGCCCGCCGCAAGGCGGGATGGATTTGCTGCGGCGGTAACTACCAGGTCGTGTCCCCTAGTAACAACTCGACCTCTCTGGCAGCTGATAAGGCGTGGTACACAGGGAGAAGGCAAGAGCGTAGTCGGACGTAGCAGAGGTCAGGGCAGGCGGCAAAGGTTCAAAGGCGAGTAGACGGTAGCAACGGGTTCGGCAACAGGCAAGGCAAACAAACACAGTGGAACGCTTTCTCTGAGGCACAAGGCACAAAGATCCGGCAGGAAGCTGTGGGAGGAGAAGGTATAAATGGGCAGTGCACAGGTGCAGCCTAATTAAGTCAGCACTGCCTCTCACAAACCTTAACCCTTAATAACCCTTTTGGACCAGGCACCAATCACTGGTGCACTGGCCCTTTGAATCTAAGAGTCCCGGCGCACGCGCGCCCTAGAGAGCGAGGACGCACACGCCGAGACACTGGAGTGCTGCCTGGGGGCATACGCTGTGAGCGCTCCGAGGCCAGCAGGGGACCCGGAGCGCTCAGCGTAACAGTACCCCCCCCCTTTGGTCTCCCTCTCTTTTTGGTACCGAAGAACTTGCGGATGAGACTGCGGTCCAGGATGTTCTCCTCCGGCTCCCATGACCTCTCCTCAGGACCGCAGCCCTCCCAGTCGACCAAAAAAAATCTTTTTCCCCGGGAGATCTTGGTCGCCAAGATCTCCTTGACAGAGAATATATCGGAGGTACCGGCGACAGGGGTGGGAGAAACAAGCTTGGGAGAAAAACGGTTAAAGACAGCAGGTTTAAGAAGGGAGACATGGAAGGAGTTATGGATTCGGAGGGAGGGAGGAAGATGGAGCTGATAAGAAACTTGATTGATACGACTCTTGATTTTATAGGGTCCCAAGAAACGAGGGCCCAACTTGTAACTTGGGACCCTAAATCGGATGTACCTAGAGGAGAGCCACACCTTGTCACCCGGGCGAAATTCCGGAGGAGATCTGCGTCTCTTGTCAGCTTGAACCTTCATACGGGCGGAAGCCTTGAGGAGAGCAGCGTGGGTTTCTCGCCAGATGGAGGAAAAATCCTGTACAAGACTGTCAACGGCAGGTACAGAAGAAGGAGTGGGAGACTGCGGCAGAGGTGGAAGAGGATGACGGCCAAAAACTACAAAGAAAGGAGACTTGTTAGAGGCAGAGGATTGTTTGTAGTTGTAGGAGAACTCCGCCCAGGGAAGTAGATCAGCCCAGTCGTCATGGCGTGAGGATACAAAGTGACGCAGATAGTCACCCAAAATTTGGTTCACCCGTTCTACTTGGCCGTTAGACTGAGGATGGTACGAAGAAGAAAAGTCCAATTTGATCCCGAGCTGAGCACATAGAGCCCTCCAGAATTTGGAGACGAATTGTACCCCACGATCCGAGACAATATGTTTGGGAAGGCCATGGAGACGGAAGATGTGTTGGAAAAATTGTTTGGCCAACATGGGTGCAGAGGGTAGACCGGGCAGGGGTACAAAGTGAGCCATCTTGGAGAAGCGATCCACCACGACCCAAATAACGGACTTGCCATGGGAGGAGGGAAGATCTGTAATAAAGTCCATGGCGATGTGAGACCAGGGAACTTCAGGAACGGGTAGAGGCAAGAGGAGACCCGCTGGTTTCTGGCGAGGCGATTTATCCCGGGCGCAAATCATACAGGCCTGGACGAAGTCCGAGACATCTTTCTCTAGAGAAGACCACCAGTACCTTTGGGAGATTAGTTGGAGAGACTTTTGCACCCCTGGATGACCGGCAAAAGGGGAGGCGTGGCCCCACTTGAGAATTCGCAGCCGCTGACGTGGAGGTACGTAGGATTTGCCAGGAGGAAGAAGGCGCAGGTCCACGGGAGCGACTGTTATAAGGCGTTCTGGAGGGATAATATATCGAGGTGTTAACTCGTCGCCCACCACATCAGAGGAGCGAGACAGAGCATCTGCCCTAATGTTCTTACAAGCCGGACGGAAATGGATCTCAAAATTAAAGCGGGCGAAGAACAGAGACCAACGAGCCTGACGGGGATTTAATCTCTGAGCAGACTGGAGATAAGCCAGGTTCTTGTGGTCCGTGAAGATGTACACAGGATGTGTGGCGCCCTCGAGTAAATGTCTCCATTCCTCCAGTGCCAATTTAATAGCCAGCAGTTCCCTGTCCCCAATGGAGTAATTTCTCTCTGCGGAAGAGAATGTTTTAGAAAAGAAGCCACAAGTAGAAGTCTTGCCCCGGGAAGACTTCTGGGTGAGGACAGCTCCGGCTCCCACCGAGGAGGCATCCACTTCAAGAGAGAAAGGCTTGGTGGAATCTGGTCTAGAGAGAACGGGTGCAGAGGCAAAGGCGCATTTCAGGGACTGGAAGGCTTCCTCGGCTTGGGAAGGCCAGGATTTGGGGTTAGCTCCTTTTCTTGTGAGGGCCACGATAGGAGCTACCAGAGTGGAATAGTGAGGGATGAATTGCCTGTAGTAATTCGCAAAGCCCAGAAATCTTTGTATGGCTCGGAGACCAGAGGGGCGTGGCCAATCCAGAACCGCCGAGAGCTTGGCTGGGTCCATTTGAAGTCCTTGGGCTGAGATAATGTATCCCAGGAAAGGCAGGGAGGTCCGTTCAAAAAGACATTTTTCAAGTTTAGCGTACAGGCGATTTCTCCTAAGACGAGTAAGAACTTGTTGCACATGGACCCTGTGTTGATCCAAATTGGAGGAAAAGATGAGGATATCATCCAGGTATACGACCACGCAGGTGTAAAGTAAGTCCCTGAAAATATCATTAACGAATTCCTGAAAGACAGCAGGTGCGTTGCAGAGGCCGAAGGGCATCACCAAATACTCAAAATGGCCGTCCCTTGTGTTAAAGGCGGTCTTCCATTCGTCTCCCTCACGGATACGGATCAGATTATAGGCCCCTCGAAGGTCCAATTTAGTGAAGATCTTAGCCCCTCGGAGACGATCAAATAGCTCAGAGATTAGAGGCAGAGGGTAACGGTTCTTGATGGTAATTTTATTAAGACCTCTGTAGTCAATGCAGGGGCGGAGGGAGCCGTCTTTTTTTGTCACGAAGAAAAAACCGGCCCCAGCAGGAGAAGAAGATTTTCTTATGAATCCTCTCTGTAGGTTCTCACCTATATAGTCGGACATGGCAAGAGTCTCAGGAGGTGAGAGAGGATAAATTCTGCCCCGAGGTGGAGTAGAACCGGGTATCAGGTCGATCGGGCAATCATAGGATCGGTGAGGAGGAAGGACCTCAGCTTGTTTCTTGCAGAAGACATCCGCGAAGGAATGGTATGGCTTGGGCAGCCCAGAAGGCGGAGAAACTTGCGGGTTCTGTTTGACCAGAGCAGGCTTGAGACAGCGGTCCGAACAGGAGGAACCCCAACGCAGGATCTCACCGGTGGACCAATTCAGGATAGGACTATGACGTTGAAGCCACGGCAGACCCAGGAGGAGTTCGGAGGAACAGAAGGGAAGGACAAAGAACTCTATAGTCTCGGTATGAAATATTCCGATGTCCATCTGCAGAGGCTGGGTACGGAACTGCACGGTGGCAGAGAGTCTCTCACCGTTAACAGTAGAGATGAAAAACGGCTTGGGTAGACGGATTACTGGAATACGGTACTTGTCAACCAAGGAGGCGTGAATGAAGTTGCCAGCTGAACCGGAATCCAAGAAGGCGGCTGCGGAGAAAGAGGACTTGGAAGAGATGATCAACTGCACGGGTATGATGAGACGTGGAGAGGAAGAATCCACACCTAGCAACGCCTCTCCCACGTTTACTAGGTGCGAGCGTTTCCCGAACGCGGTGGACGGAGAGGACAATCTCTAAGGAAGTGCTCGGTACTGGCACAGTACAGACACAGGTTCTCGTTTCTGCGGCGGCTTCGTTCTTGCGGAGTCAGGCGTGACCGATCCACCTGCATGGCTTCCACGGCGGAAAGCCCAGTAGCGGGTTGAGGTGGACGCAGAAAAACGGGAGCCAGACGAGGAAAGCGTCTAGGACGAGCTTTTTCCTTTTCAAGGAGGAGTTCCTCTTGTCTTTCGGCGAAACGTTTGTCTATCCTAGTGGCCAGCAAGATGAGGTCACTAAGAGTGGAAGGAAGCTCACGTGCAGCCAGAACGTCCTTTACTTCACTGTTAAGTCCCTTCTTGAAGGTGGCGCAAAGGGCTTCATTGTTCCAGTTCAGCTCAGAGGCCAGGGTGCGGAACTGAATGGCATAGTCACCCACGGAAGAACCTCCTTGGGTCAAATTTAGTAAGGCAGTCTCTGCGGAGGTAACCCGGGCAGGCTCCTCAAAAACATTCCGGAACTCTAGGCAGAAGCTCTGGACGGAAGCGGTGGCAGGATCTGCGCGGTCCCATAGTGGTGTAGCCCAGGCCAGGGCCTTCCCGGACAGTAAACTGAGAATAAAGGCTACCTTGGCTCGCTCAGAAGGAAACTGGTCGGACAGAAGCTCGAGGTGGAGAGAGCACTGCGACAAGAACCCACGGCACTGCTTAGGATCTCCGTCATATTTGTCTGGTAGGGACAAACGGATTCTGGAACCGGTGGCAACTGCAGGCGGAGGTGACGCAGCAGGAGCAGACGGAGGAGCTGGCTGTTGCTGAGAAGGCAGGAGCTGCTGCAACATAGCGGTCAACTGGGCCAGCTGTTGACCCTGCTGGGCCACAATAGTGGTGAGGTCCGCTAGGTTTGGTAGGGGAACATCAGCGGGATCCATGGCCGGATCTTACTATCACGTACCGGCAGGACAGGTAGTGGATCCTCTGGACCAGAGAGGCGATGGCGCGGGTTGTACTAAAGGACCGGTTCTAAGCAGTTACTGGTCTTCACCAGAGCCCGCCGCAAGGCGGGATGGATTTGCTGCGGCGGTAACTACCAGGTCGTGTCCCCTAGTAACAACTCGACCTCTCTGGCAGCTGATAAGGCGTGGTACACAGGGAGAAGGCAAGAGCGTAGTCGGACGTAGCAGAGGTCAGGGCAGGCGGCAAAGGTTCAAAGGCGAGTAGACGGTAGCAATGGGTTCGGCAACAGGCAAGGCAAACAAACACAGTGGAACGCTTTCTCTGAGGCACAAGGCACAAAGATCCGGCAGGAAGCTGTGGGAGGAGAAGGTATAAATGGGCAGTGCACAGGTGCAGCCTAATTAAGTCAGCACTGCCTCTCACAAACCTTAACCCTTAATAACCCTTTTGGACCAGGCACCAATCACTGGTGCACTGGCCCTTTGAATCTAAGAGTCCCGGCGCACGCGCGCCCTAGAGAGCGAGGACGCACACGCCGAGACACTGGAGTGCTGCCTGGGGGCATACGCTGTGAGCGCTCCGAGGCCAGCAGGGGACCCGGAGCGCTCAGCGTAACAACAGGTGCCAACTGTTGCGTCTTTCTGCAGTGTGCAGACTGAACAGGAGGTCAGGGATCAAGACTGGGTGGAAGACGATGCAGGGGACGATGAGGTCCTAGACCCCACATGGAATGAAGGTCGTGCCACTGACTTTCACAGTTCGGAGGAAGAGGCAGTGGTGAGACCGAGCCAACAGCATAGCAAAAGAGGGAGCAGTGGGCAAAAGCAGAACACCTGCCGCCAAGAGACTCCGCCTGCTACTGACCGCCGCCATCTTGGACCGAGCACCCCAAAGGCAGCTTCAAGGAGTTCCCTGGCATGGCACTTCTTCAAACAATGTGCTGACGACAAGACCCGAGTGGTTTGCACGCTGTGCCATCAGAGCTTGAAGCGAGGCATTAACGTTCTGAACCTTAGCACAACCTGCATGACCAGGCACGTGCATGCAAAGCATGAACTGCAGTGGAGTAAACACCTTAAAACCAAGGAAGTCGCTCAGGCTCCCCCTGCTACCTCTTCTGCTGCTGCCGCCTCGGCCTCTTCCTCCGCCTCTGGAGGAACGTTGGCACCTGCCGCCCAGCAAACAGGGGATGTACCACCAACACCACCACCACCTCCGTGACCAAGCATCTCAACCATGTCACACGGCAGCGTTCAGCTCTCCATCTCACAAACATTTGAGAGAAAGCGTAAATTCCCACCTAGCCACCCTCGATCCCTGGCCCTGAATGCTAGCATTTCTAAACTACTGGCCTATGAAATGCTGTCATTTAGGCTGGTGGACACAGACAGCTTCAAACAGCTCATGTCGCTTGCTGTCTCACAGTATGTTGTTCCTAGCCGGCACTACTTCTCCAAGAGAGCCGTGCCTTCCCTGCACAACCAAGTATCCGATAAAATCAAGTGTGCACTGCGCAACGCCATCTGTGGCAAGGTCCACCTAACCACAGATATGTGGACCAGTAGTGGCAGCTGGGCCCCAGGCGGAGAGCTGTTTGGCGCACGTCCTTCCGCCGCCAAGGATCGCAGGGCAACATTCTTTGCCTCCTGTTGCCACCTCCTCCTTCTCGGCTTCCTCCTCCTCTTCTTCCACCTGCTCATCCAGTCAGCCACACACCTACACCACCAACTTCAGCACAGCCCGGGGTAAACGTCAGCAGGCCATTCTGAAACTCATATGTTTGGGGGACAGGCCCCACACCGCACAGGAGTTGTGGCGGGGTATAGAACAACAGACCGACGAGTGGTTGCTGCCGGTGAGCCTCAAGCCCGGCCTGGTGGTGTGTGATAATGGGCGAAATCTCGTTGCAGCTCTGGGACTAGCCAATTTGACGCACATCCCTTGCTTGGCGCATGTGCTGAATTTGGTGGTGCAGAAGTTCATTCACAACTACCCCGACATGTCAGAGCTGCTGCATAAAGTGCGGGCCGTCTGTTCGCGCTTCCGGCGTTCACATCCTGCCGCTGCTCGCCTGTCTGCGCTACAGCGTAACTTCGGCCTTCCCGCTCACCGCCTCATATGCGACGTGCCCACCAGGTGGAACTCCACCTTGCACATGCTGGACAGACTGTGCGAGCAGCAGCAGGCCATAGTGGAGTTTCAGCTGCAGCACGCACGGGTCAGTCGCACTACGGAACAGCACCACTTCACCACCAATCACTGGGCTTCCATGCGAGACCTGTGTGCCCTGTTGCGCTGTTTCGAGTACTCCACCAACATGGCCAGTGGCGATGACACCGTTATCAGCGTTACAATACCACTTCTATGTCTCCTTGAGAAAACACTTAGGGCGATGATGCAAGAGGAGGTGGCCCAGGAGGAGGAGGAGGAGGAGGAAGAGGGGTCATTTTTAGCACTTTCAGGCCAGTCTCTTCGAAGTGACTCAGAGGGAGGTTTTTTGCAACAGCAGAGGCCAGGTACAAATGTGGCCAGCCAGGGCCCACTACCGGAGGACGAGGAGGACGAGGATGAGGAGGAGGTGGAGGAGGATGAGGATGAAGCATGGTCACAGCGGGGTGGCACCCAACGCAGCTCGGGCCCATCACTGGTGCGTGGCTGGGGGGAAAGGCAGGACGATGACGATACGCCTCCCACAGAGGACAGCTTGTCCTTACCCCTGGGCAGCCTGGCACACATGAGCAACTACATGCTGCAGTGCCTGCACAACGACAGCAGAGTTGCCCACATTTTAACGTGTGCGGACTACTGGGTTGCCACCCTGCTGGATCCAAGCTACAAAGACAATGTGCCCACCTTACTTCCTGCACTGGAGCGTGATAGGAAGATGCGCGAGTACAAGCGCACGTTGGTAGACGCGCTACTTAGAGCATTCCCAAATGTCACAGGGGAACAAGTGGAAGCCCAAGGCCAAGGCAGAGGAGGAGCAAGAGGTCGCCAAGGCAGCTGTGTCACGGCCAGCTCCTCTGAGGGCAGGGTTAGCATGGCAGAGATGTGGAAAAGTTTTGTCAACACGCCACAGCTAACTGCACCACCACCTGATACGCAACGTGTTAGCAGGAGGCAACATTTCACTAACATGGAGGAACAGTACGTGTGCACACCCCTCCACGTACTGACTGATGGTTCGGCCCCATTCAACTTCTGGGTCTCTAAATTGTCCACGTGGCCAGAGCTAGCCTTTTATGCCTTGGAGGTGCTGGCCTGCCCGGCGGCCAGCGTTTTGTCTTAATCTTAACGTGTATTCAGCACGGCAGGGGGCGTCATTACAGACAAACGCAGCCGCCTGTCTACAGCCAATGTGGACAAGCTGACATTCATAAAAATGAACCAGGCATGGATCCCACAGGACCTGTCCGTCCCTTGTCCAGATTAGACATTAACTACCTCCCCTTAACCATATATTATTGTACTCCAGGGCACTTCCTCATTCAATCCTATTTTTATTTTCATTTTACCATTATATTGCGAGGCTACCCAAAGTTGAATGAACCTCTCCTCTGTCTGGGTGCCGGGGACTAAATATATGCCAATGGACTGTTCCAATGTTGGGTGACGTGAAGCCTGATTCTCTGCTATGACATGCAGACTAATTCTCTGCTGACATGAAGCCAGATTCTCTGTTACGGGACCTCTCTCCTCTGCCTGGGTGCTGGGCCTAAATATCTGACAATGGACTGTTGCAGTGGTGGGTGACGTGAAGCCTGATTCTCTGCTATGACATGCAGACTGATTCTCTGCTGACATGAAGCCAGATTGTCTGTTACGGGACCTCTCTCCTCTGCCTGGGTGCTGGGCCAAAATTTATGAAAATGGACTGTTGCAGTGGTGGGTGACGTGAAGCCCGATTCTCTGCTATGACATGAAGACTGATTCTCTGCTGACATGAAGCCAGATCCTCTGTTACGGGACCTCTCTCCTCTGCCTGAGTGCTGGGCCTAAATATCTGACAATGGACTGTTGCATTGGTGGCTGACGTGAAGCCTGATTCTCTGCTATGATATGAAGACTGATTCTCTGCTGACATGAAGCCAGATTGTCTGTTACGGGACCTCTCTCCTCTGCCTGGGTGCTGGGCCTAAATTTATGAAAATGGACTGTTACAGTGGTGGGTGACGTGAAGCCTGATTCTCTGCTATGACATGAAGACTGATTCTCTGCTGACATGAAGCCAGATTGTCTGTTACGGGACCTCTCTCCCCTGCCTGGGTGCTGGGCCTAAATTTATGAAAATGGACTGTTGCAGTGGTGGGTGATGTGAAGCCTGATTCTCTGCTATGATATGAAGACTGATTCTCTGCTGACATGAAGCCAGATTGTCTGTTATGGGACCTCTCTCCTCTGCCTGGGTGCTGGGCCTAAATATCTGAGAATGGACTGTTGCAGTGGTGGGTGACGTGAAGCCTGATTCTCTGCTATGATATGAAGACTGATTCTCTGCTGACATGAAGCCAGATTGTCTGTTACAGGACCTCTCTCCTCTGCCTGGGTGCTGGGCCTAAATTTATGAAAATGGACTGTTGCAGTGGTGGGTGACGTGAAGCCTGATTCTCTGCTATGACATGAAGACTGATTCTCTGCTGACATGAAGCCAGATTGTCTGTTACGGGACCTCTCTCCTCTGCCTGGGTGCTGGGCCTAAATTTATGAAAATGGACTGTTACAGTGGTGTGTGACGTGAAGCCTGATTCTCTGCTATGACATGAAGACTGATTCTCTGCTGACATGAAGCCAGATTGTCTGTTACGGGACCTCTCTCCCCTGCCTGGGTGCTGGGCCTAAATTTATGAAAATGGACTGTTGCAGTGGTGGGTGACGTGAAGCCTGATTCTCTGCTATGATATGAAGACTGATTCTCTGCTGACATGAAGCCAGATTGTCTGTTACGGGACCTCTCTCCTCTGCCTGGGTGCTGGGCCTAAATTTATGAAAATGGACTGTTGCAGTGGTGGGTGACGTGAAGCCTGATTCTCTGCTATGACATGCAGACTGATTCTCTGCTGACATGAAGCCAGATTCTCTGTTACGGGACCTCTCTCCTCTGCCTGGGTGCTGGGCCTAAATATCTGACAATGGACTGTTGCATTGGTGGCTGACGTGAAGCCTGATTCTCTGCTATGATATGAAGACTGATTCTCTGCTGACATGAAGCCAGATTGTCTGTTTCGGGACCTCTCTCCTCTGCCTGGGTGCTGGGCCTAATGTTATGAAAATGGACTGTTGCAGTGGTGGGTGACGTGAAGCCTGATTCTCTGCTATGACATGAAGACTGATTCTCTGCTGACATGAAGCCAGATTGTCTGTTACGGGACCTCTCTCCTCTGCCTGGGTGCTGGGCCTAAATATCTGACAATGGACTGTTGCAGTGGTGGCTGACGTGAAGCCTGATTCTCTGCTATGACATGCATACTGATTCTCTGCTGACATGAAGCCAGATTCTCTGTTACGGAACCTCTCTCCTCTGCCTGGGTGCCGGGGCCGAAATATCTGAGAATGGACTGTTCCAGTGGTGGGTGACGTGAAGCCAGATTCTCTGCTATGGGACCTCTCTCCAATTGATTTTGGTTAATTTTTATTTATTTAATTTTTATTTTAATTCATTTCCCTATCCACATTTGTTTGCAGGGGATTTACCTACATGTTGCTGCCTTTTGCAGCCCTCTAGCCCTTTCCTGGGCTGTTTTACAGCCTTTTTAGTGCCGAAAAGTTCGGGTCCCCATTGACTTCAATGGGGTCCGGGACGAAGTTCGGATCGGGTTCGGATCCCGAACCCGAACATTTTCGGGAAGTTCGGCCGAACTTCTCGAACCCCAACATCCAGGTGTCCGCTCAACTCTACTAATGATTCCTGAATGTGTGAACAATGACGCTAATGTACACAGATCCATTAAAATGAACGGGTCAGGATTCAGTCTGGATGCTATACATTGGCTTCACAAATCGCACCCAGACCAAAAACTTGATCATGTAACTAGAACTAAGATGTCTGTTTGTCAAACTCTGCAGAGACAAGAGAGATGGCTGAAAGAAGACATCATGGCGGTCTGGTCTGAATGGATAAGAAAAGAACTTCAACTTTAGAGGAGAAGTCACTGAATTGGTGCTGTATTAACCATGTGTGTTTTGTATTGCTGTATGTAATGTTAGGTGGGAAGAGGTTAGGTTGAAAATTTGGCATTGGGGAGGGGGGGATGCACCAATTTTGCCTCAGGCAGCAGAAAGGCTAGATGCACCTCAGCTACTGCCTTGTATGTTCTTAGCTCTGCTGCCTCCACTATTGCAGCCTTGTGCCTCTGTATTGGCTCCTGTCGCTGCTGCTTCTGTTACTTGTAGCCATAGCACTGCCAGAGGCGGTGGAAGCGGGAACTCTAGAAGGTTGTTCCTGAATGGTCATGTATTCTTCTGTGCCTGCAGAGCTTGCACATTGCGATAGGTTTTTCAGCTGGCATTGTAAGAAAAATTCCCACATGGTAGATGCCCACACAGGTCCACCACCAGTGCTCGCAACATTCATGCCACCACTAGTATTGAGCGAAATGAAACATCTGATGCGGAATTTGGTCTGAAGTTTAGGAAAACTTCAATTCGACACAAATCCGAATTTCTTTGTGCATCGTGGTAACGAATCAGTTTTACCTAAAATGGCAGCCACCGCGCAGCCAGCCAATCCGCAGGTAGCCATCCCTTGTGATGTCACAGCCCTATAAAACCCTCATCCTGCGCAGTCGCCATTGTCCTGTGAGCTGAACATAGGGAGAGACATGACGAGCGCTCATGTGCTATGGACTGCAATAATCCAGCGGCCATGTTTGATCCATCCACCATGTTCGGCATCTGGTCTTAACTCTGAATACCACTAGGTTCATAGTATGGAGGGATTCCAGACCTTATGGAGGGATCTACATGGGGTTATGGTCCTCCCTGTTGTGGATCCTTCAATTTTATTGGTTTGAGGAAGGTTTTTAATGCTGTGCACCATATCTGGTACCATCACACAGGAGGACAGAGGCTGCTGCATACACACTCTGGCATCCCCGATCCCTGCTGTTGGGATCCGGAGCACAGATAACCCCCTCTAAAATACTATTACCACACAAATAGTAATAAAGTAGTAATAAAGCCTACCATAATGACGCCAGTAGTAACAATTCCACTTATAGTGTGTGCCAGTAGAAAAAATGTCCCCTAATGTGTTGCAGTATAAATATACCCATTTTTAGTTTCCCCAGTAGAACCAATGTCCCCTTAGTGCCCCCCCTATTATGTGTACCAGTATAAAATGCCCCTTTTTATTGTCTCCAGTAAAAACAATGTTTCCATAGTGCCCTCCCAGTTACAATAATGACCCCCCATAAAGACCCAACGGCATGCTGCTAAAGAAAAATAACAAACTCCAAAACTTAACTGTAGAAACCAGTGTCAGGCAGCTGCTGCCAAGGCCAATAAGATAATGGGTTGCATCAGAAGGGGCATAGATGCCGGTGATGAGAACATAGTCCTACCACTTTACAAATCGCTAGTCAGACCACACATGGAGGACTGTGTACAGTTCTGGGCTCCTGTGAACAAGGCAACATAGCAGAGCTGGAGAGGGTCCAGAGGAGGGCAACTAAAGTAATAACTGGAATGGGGCAACTACAGTACCCTGAAAGATTATCAACACTAGGATTATTCACTTTAGAAAAAATACTGAGGGGGAGATCTAATAACTATGTATAAATATATCAGGGGTCAGTACAGAGATCACTCCCATCATCTATTCATTCCCAGGACGGTGACTGTGACGAGGGGACATCCTCTGCGTCTGGAGGAAAGAAGGTTTGTACACAGACATAGAAGAGGATTCTTTACGGTAAGAGCAGTGAGACTATGGAGCTCTCTGCCTGAGGAGGTGGTGATGGCGAGTACAATAAAGGAATTCAGGAGGGGCCTGGACGTATTTCTGGAGCGTAATAATATTACAGGCTATAGCTACTAGAGAGGGGTCGCTGATCCAGGGAGTTATTCTGATGCCTGATTGGAGTTGGGAAGGAATTTTTTCCTCTAAAATGAGGAAAATAGTTTTTTACCTCACAGGGTTTTTTGTCTTCCTCTGGATCAACTTGCAGGAGAACAGGCCGAACTGGATGGACAGAGGACTTTTTTTCAGCCTTACAAACTATGGGGTCATTTATCAAACTGGTGTAAAGTAGAACTGGCTTAGTTGTCCATAGCAACCAATCAGATTCCATCTTTTATTTTTCACAGCTCCTTTGGAAAATGAAAGGTGGAATCTGATTGGTTGCCATGGGCATCTAAGCTAGTTATACTTCAGTTTGATAAATATCCCCTATGTTTTTATGTTACTTACCTCCATATGTACGGATGTAAGGATGCGGTGCAGGACACAGGCCTCTCCTGTTCAGGAGGTGTAGTGATGATGACATCATTGCTCTGCCTGTGCAAACCTCTGGGACTGAAGCCTATGTAAGGGAACAGCATCATTATGAGAACAACGATACAGTTGAATATGGAGCGATAAGTGCTTCATTGCCCACAGCCCTGCCTCCCCCCCCCCCCCCACAACACACTTTTCATTAGGTGGCGCCCCCTGAGGCAATCACCTGACCTCGTCTTGTTGACTATGACTATAAGTGCCACTACTACCACCACCAACATAGCTATGCATTTCACCTGATCTTGCACCTTATCGCAGTCCAAACACTGATGGTTCTCATATAACTCATCAACTGAAGTAATATCTTGAATATCTTCCTTAGCTCCCATTGTAATGTCTCTTAGGAGAAAAAAAGGAGAAGGAGCAAGAAAAATGTGCTGAACAGTTTCTCAGAGTCCACTCCAAAGCAGGGAACTGATTGGCTAATAGGTCAACCCTAGATTTTTACCACAGCCCGCCATGAGGCCAGTTGGACTTGGCTACAAAGGACCTAGCAGAGTAAGGTGGCAGAAAACTGGTGCGAGCTGACAGGTATCAGACGCCAGGGAGTAGCAGGAGAGTAAAACAAGCTAGAGTCTAAGCTGGTTCAGTGGAATTCAAACCAGAACACAAGGGGCTAATCTAGAAACAAGCTCTCCCCATGGAAGTGAATGGGAGAGCACCATGCATGATCGGCCACCACTTCCATTCACTTCTAGGGGCCTGACGGAAATAGCTGAGCCAGCGCTCGGCTATTTTCAGCCGCATCATAGAAAATGAATGGAAGGCTGGGGCTCCCTTCTCGATTTAGGTGCGGGTCCCAGAGGTGGGACCTGCACCCTTAAGACAATGGGGACATATCCTAGCAATATGCCCCCATTGTCTGTGATGAGACAACCCCTTTAAGTCTCGCGAGACTTCGATGAGTAACTTCAACCATCGATTGTTTTAACTTGAAAACCATTTTAAAACTTAATTCCCAAGTCGGCTTTAGTACCGGCCAACATCGGATCCAAGTTTTAAAATGGTTTTCAAGTTAATAAATTGAAATGATTCAATAAAGTCTTGTTGAAGGCTTCGTTGATAATGAATTCCCCTCGCCGGAGGCCATACATTTAAATGCTGTATGAATACGGATCTCCATACATCATTCAAGTAAAGTTTTGACCGAAGCGACATTGGATCTATAATCGGAAGTTCGCTTCTCTCAACACTAATTACAATGACAGATATCACCTATATATAGTTCTTCTCTCTCCCAGGATCATGTGATTCTCCACCTCCATCCTCCCTGCCCCGTTTCCCTCCAATGTTCACAATAAAACGGCGTGGCCTTTGTGGCAGGCCCAGCACTATGAAGTGCCTTTTGCGCTGTGGTATTAGAAGAATTTTGATATCTCTGACTTTTAGTCTAACCAGACTTTATGATCTCTCTGAACGGTATATCTGAGGTCTAACTAATAGTTACTTGCTGAATTTGGTCTCAATTTGCAGTATGCAGTTAGCAGTAACTATTTGCAGATTGGTTGAGTATGATCTGGTATGGTTGTATGCAATTTGAATTGCAAAATGGAATTTGAATTGTGAACTTCGTAGTTTGCAATTGGTGGAACTGTAAGTAAACACACATATAACTGGTTCACTATACAGTTCTAATCACTATATTAACAGTAGGAACATCATATAACTGTTTTAAATACCTAATTTGGCCTCTCCATAAAACACAGCTCTTAGTGGAGTGTGTGTCTGTTCAGTTTCTCTCTCTGGTGAAAAATAATTTCTAGCAGCTCCTGATAGGGAATTTCTCACACAGGCTGTGCGTGAGGCTGGCTGTGATTGGTCAAAACCTCTGCTGTGTGTGAGGCTGGCTGTTATTGGTCCAGACTTCTGACCAACAAAAACTATTTAACTCTATGCTTTCTGTTGTTTCTGCTGTCATTGAGCTTAGTTTACGTCTATATAATGAATCTTAAAGGCATATTATCTTTACTGCTTCTGTGAACACAATATATTACAGTTATATGACATCCAAAAACATGAAGTCACTGTAAATAACTCTGCTTTTGTCTTTAAGGCTACTTTCACACTTGCAGCAGAGTGATCCGGCAAGCAGTTCCGTCGCCAGATGCGTCAAAACACATGCAAACTGATTGCATTTTAAGACGGATCAGGATTCTGATCCGTCTTAAAAATGCATTGCAAGAACGTATCCGACTGTCCGTTTGTCATATGGACAAACAGATCTGTTTAGATTTTTTTTCACATTTTTACCGGTCTGTGCCGGATTCGGCACTAATACATTCCTATGGAAAAAAATGACAGATCCGGCATTCAGGCAAGTGTGGCCGAAGATAAAACAGTAGCATGCTGCGGTTTTATCTTTTGCCTTATCAGTCAAAACGACTGAACTGAAGACATCCTGATGCATCCTAAACGGAATGCTCTCCATTCAGAATGCATGGGGCTAAAACTGATTCAGTTCTTTTCCGGTATAGAGCCCCTAGGACGGAACTCTATGCCGGAAAAGAAAATCGCTAGTGTGAAAGTACCCTAACATACAAACATAGGAACTGTATTAAGGTTATTGGCAGGTCTAGCTGTATAAACATATAATCTGTATTAGCAACCTAGGACAGGTCTTAGCTGGCCAGCTACAGGCTTCACTTTGCGTGTTTTGTCCAAAGCAAATAACCAAAACTGAATATTTTAGAAATTTGTATAAATTCTAATTTAATCAGAATCAATTCTCTCATCTCTAATAGATTATTATGGAGCAGAATCAATAACTGGTCAGGTTGGTTTTCCACCTACCATGTGGAAGAAAACGACCCCATTTGCCAAGCAAAAGTGGACAATAGTCGAGAATAGTCGGATAAAAGGGAGGCAGAAACCTAATGAGTGACCTTTTGGCTTTCAGTAGGATCGGCATAGGTTGTGTAAAGCTGTCTTCTGTGCTTTTCCTTTACACAGGCACCCATATGTACACTGTTCAGTCTACATTAAGATAAAATGGGAACCAATGGGCAACATATATCACTGTGTGTCTCCAGGCTTCCTTTGGCACAGGAGCAAGTTTTCAGTTTGGAATCCTAGTCTTGTATCCTAAATACCCTGTCAAGGTCAATGCAGATGGGCTTGTTGGTGCCCCCCAAGCACCCGGTGAACATGGCCCATCAGCCGCTTTCTCGCTGCATTCCAGAATAAGACTTTATACATAAAAATGAAACAACGCAACCATCACAGCTATACGTATGCAGTGAGCCTATAACAAAATTTAAAGGGATGCCGTCATATTGATAAAGCAGCCCAAGCCTTAGCCAACATTTTTAGAGCAAAATGATCTGAACAGATTGATATATAGGTTTGATGGAAAAGATTCTGTAGAACGAATCATTTATTTAGTTAAATGTCTGCTCTGTTTGGGCTTAGGCATCCAGTGGGCGGTCCTACCCAGTGATTGACAGTGAACAACACCGCCCACTAGGACCTCTAAATCCAAAATGCGTAGAAATTTTAATGAATCAATCACAAGTTTTACAGAATATTTTCCCATAAAACTGTATATCAGTCTTCTCATCTCCTCTCTGCCTGCAGATCAGACTGGATTCTCAATGTGACGAGTTCCTTTGAATAATTAAACCCATTAAGACTGTAATGATATAAAAAATCCAACAAAACCATGAACAAATTAAGGCATGTAACTCTGTGATGTGTGAATGACTATGTAGACCATAACCAAGCTCACAGATGGGCGCGTTGCTTGGGACCCAAAGCCCTCGTGTGGCCCTGTTCTGTGAATGCCCAAGGGGCATCATGCCAGCCCTCAGCCTGCTCATAAAGAAAGCTAATTATACAGTGTAAGCAGGAAAGAGACGTCTCCGACTGTTTTCTTCTCTAAGTTAATGTTTCAAAAAATTCCCAACTGGATTTCCAGAATTTGTCTTCTAAGGTCTCAGATCTTACAACAAGCCTCATTATCCCCCCTGCAGTCATTTACAGAAGTCAGAGGGGAGGTCATTATGGAATGATACACTTGACTTTGGTTAATAAGGTCTCTTAGGGCATCGTTAGCAATGTCAATGCCTCACGCTCTCAACTGCTCTTTTATGGTCTTCAGTGAATTGTTGTTTTTGTCTGTTTTTTATAATGAGCTGTCATCACAACTGCCGGTCTATTACATTTTAGATTTGCCCGAATTTATGCTATAATTAGTATTAATGTTTTGAATTAAAATTCTAAATGTAAAATTGTAACAGTTTTATGTGTAGTGATTGCGTTTTAAATTAGCCTTAAGTAAGAAAAATAGTTAATCTACTTATAAGCAATTTCAATAAAATGATTTATTCTTGTAGGTTTTATTTACATGGAGTTTATCACCATTTATTACTAAACAATGGAAAGATTTTTTAATGTTTTGATTTTCGGATTGTATAAGGTTTTTATTGTATTTTCTGCCCATGACCATGGTGGTGGCAATCTTACCAGAGAAGATGTGGGGATTCACTTTAGAGCTTCCAAAAGGCGAAAGTGAGGAAATGATTTAACACCTTAAGGACCTTGCCATTTTTCACCTAAAGGACCTTGCCATTTTTTGCAAATCTTACATGTGTCACTTTAGGTGGTAATAACTTTAAAAAACGCTTTTACTTATCCAGGCCATTCTAAGATTGTTTTCTCGTCACATATTGTACTTCATGAGAGTTGTAAAATTGAGTAAAAAAATTTAATTTTTAGTTATATAAAAATACCGAATTTACTAAAAATTTGGAAAAAGTTGCAAATTTCCAATTTCAATTTCTCTACTTTTATAATAGATAGTAATAACTCCAAAAATAGTTATTACTTTACATTCCTCATATATCTACTTCATAGTTGGATCATGTTGTGAATTCCATTTTATTTTTGGGGGACGTTAGAAGGCTTAGAAGTTCAGAAGCAAATCTTGAAATTTTTCTGAAAATTTCCAAAACTCAATTTTTAAGGACCAGTTTAGGTCTGAAGTCACTTTGTGAGGCTTACATAATAAAAACCCACGCCATTTTAGAAACTACTCCCCTCAAGGTATTCAAAACAAATACAAACTTTGTCAAGAATTAATGGAAAATGTAGATGAAATTTCAGATTTTCCATTTTAATCTTTTTTTTTCTGCTAACAAAGCAGAAGGGTTAACAGCCAAACAAAACTAAATATTTATTACCATGATTCTGTGGTTTACAGAAACACCCCATATGTGTTCGTAAACTGCTGTACGGGCACACGGCAGGGCGCAGAAGGAAAGGAACACCATATAGTTTTTGGAAGACAGATTTCACTGGAATAATTTTAAGCTGCCATGTCACATTTGAAGACCCCCTGATGCACCCCTAGAGTAGAAACTCCAAAAACATTTTCACATTTTAGAAACTACTCATCACAAGGTATTCAAAACTGATTTTAGTAACTTTGTTAACCCTTTAGGTGATCCACAAGAATTAATAGAAAATGGAGGTGAAATTTCAGAATTTCACTTTTTTGGCATATTTTCGATTTTAATAAATTATTTCCAGTAACAAAGCAAGGGTTAGCACCCCTAGAGTAGAAACTCCCAAAAAATACCCCATTTTGGAAACTACGGGATAAGGTGCAGTTTTGTTGGTAGGTTAAATGTGATTTTTGTTTGCACTATACAGTGATACCTCGGTTCACGAACTTAATTCGTGAACTGACTCTAGTCGCGAACCGAATTGGTCGCGAACCGAGGCACATTTTCCAATAGGGTTCAATGTAAATCCGGTTAATCCGTGCTGACCTTTTTTGGGGGGTTTTTGAAGCACTAAAATATGAAACAAATTACAATACACATTAGTACAGTATAGTAATGTATAAAGAGAGGGCACTAACCTTGCTTGAGATGACTTCTGGCATGGAGGAAGGCAGGTGGGAGTCAGTTATTGTTTGGGGGGAGAGTCCCCCTCCATAAGGACATCAGGGGGAACTGTACAATACAGTAAGTACAGTACTGTAGTACAGTACAGTATGTGCTAAAAAGCACACCAAAAATAAAAAAATCACTTAAAATGTTTGCAGAGTACTCACAGTACTTCTTTCTGTGTCTCTTCTTCTCTCCACGGTCTTCCTACAGGAAGTCACGACCATGTGACAGCCTGGAAATAGCATTAAAATGGCCGCGGCTCCTGTTCGTGAACCGAGGCAGGAGTTCGTGAACCGGAGCATATTTTTATGAACTTTTCTGTTCGTGAACCGAGTTGTTCGTGAACAGAAGCGTTCGTGAACCGAGGTATCACTGTATTACACTTTTTGTGAGACAAGGTACCAAAAAACAGCTGTCTTGGCACAGTTGTAATTTTTTTGTTATTTACAGTGTTCATCTAACAAGTTAGATCATGTGGTATTTTTATAGAGCAGGTTGTTACGGACGTGACAATACCAAATATGACAGTTTTACATAATAAAGCATTTTTGAAACAAAATTATTTTTTTGTGTCTCCATATTCTGAAAGCCATCATTTTTTTTTATTTTGGGCGCCTGTCTTATGTAGGGGCTAATTTTTTTAGTATGAGATGACGGTTTTATTGGTACTATTTAAGGATGCATATGACTTTTTGATCGCTTGGTATTACAGTTTTTGTGATGTAAGGTGACAAAAAATTACTTTTCTGACTTACTTAAAAAAATTTGTTTTACAGTATCCACCTTGAGGGGTTAGGTCATGTGATATTTTTTTACAGCAGGTTCTTATAGACGCGGCAATACCTAATATGTATACTTTTTTATTTATTTAAGTTTTACACAATAACAGCATTTTTGAAGCAAGAAAATCATGTTTTAGTGTCTCCATAATCTGAGAGCAACATTTTTTAATTTTTTGGGCGATTGTCTTAGGTAGGGGCTCATTTTTTGCAGGATGAGATGACGGTTTGATTGGCATTTTTTGGGGGTGTATAGAACTTTTTTTACAGTCTTCACCTGAGGGGTTAGATCATGTGGTATTTTTATATAGCAGGTTGTTACGTATGCGGCGATACCTAATATGTCAACTTTTTTTATATTTTTTACATTTAAAACAATGAAAGCATTTTTTAAACAAAAAAATCATGCTTTAGTGTCGCCATAGTCTGAGAGCTATAGTTTTTTTCCTTTTTTAGACAATTGTCTTAGGTAGGGGCTTATTTTTGCGGGATTAGGTGACGGTTAGATTGGTACTATTTTTGGGGGCATACACCTTTTTGATCGCTTGGTGTTGCACTTTTAGTGATGTAAGGTGACAAAAAATGGCTTTTTTTTAGCACAGTTTATATATTATATTTTTTTACAGTGTTCATCTGAGGGGTTAGGTCATGTGATATTTCTATAGAGCTGGTCAATACGGACGCATCGATACCTAATATGTCTACTTTTCTTTTTTCCCCAATTTTTTTACAATTTCCTTTTACTATATTTTGGGAAAAGGATGCATTTTTTTTTTTTTACTTGAAACTTTAAATCTTTTTGTAAAACTAATTTTTTTGAGTTTTTTTTCACTTTATTATTTGTCCAACTCTGGGACGTCAACATTACAGGGTCTGATCCCTGTTTCAATGCAGTACAATACATCTGTATTGTGCTGTATTGAACTGTTAGTGTCTTACACTGTAAGACACTAACAGTTGCCTAGGAGACCCAGCCTGGCCTCTTAGGCCTCCGAACATTCTGGGCCCCAAGCCTTCGAATGGCTTGGGGCTGCCATGGCAACTATCGAGTTCCCGCCACAGCAGAGCGAGGACCCAATGGAAGAGGTGAGGAAGTGCAAACCTCACATATGCCGTGGTCAGCGCTGACCGCGACATATGAGTGGTTAATCCACCAGCATCGGCGTTATCACCAATGCTGGTGAATGCAGCAGAGATCCGGCTGCCAGTCTCAGCCGGATTTCTGCCGCTGATTGCGGCACCGCATGCGGGGGGAGGAGGGACCGCAGGACAAGAGTGATCGTCCTGAGGCACTAAGTACCGGCCCTTTAGGACGAGCATTCTCGTCCTGGGTCCTTAACTTGTTAAAGGCTATGTACACCTTTGGGGGCATTTTTTTAAATTATTATTGCATTGTATTTATTTTAAACTCAATCATTTTTTTCAATTGGTCTTCATTAAAAAATATGGAGCCCTTTTTTGTGTACAGAGCTGAGATGCTCTACTAGCTGCATGTGGATTTTCTGTCTTTTCCGTCAGTTGGGGAGCTGACGGGCTCCTTATCTCTGCTCTCAGACCTCAAACACTCATTATAGTTTAGTTCTTATCTTACTGATACGAATGAGGCTTAAATAAATGTTTATGACCTCTTAGTAGTTTAGAGATCTGGTTTTCACTTTACAAAGTGAAAGTAAAAGTACCAGTCACACAGTTAGGGCTCATTCAGAAGGCCGCATGCTGTCCGCAAAAATACGGATCAGTTTTTTTGCGGATTAGATGCTGTCCCATTCACTTCTATGGGGCACTTTTCTTCCATTGCACGGCTCAGCAAAAAAATGAAACATGTCCTATACTTGTCAGTGAAAATCAGGACATGGCCATATTGAAGTCTATGGATCAGCAAAAAAAACGGAATGCAATCCGTTTTTTGCGGACATGCTGAACTGTCCGCAAAAAAATGTATCCGCATACGGATGAATGAGCCCTTAGAAAAACAGTTAACCCTTTGTGACAGAATCGCCCAATGATTTTAATAAAGGCCAATTGAAAATATGATTTTCAGCCAAAAATAAGTAGAATGCAATTATAAACAACGTAGTGATATGGAGAGGATACGGTCGGCACTGCTGTACTTGTGGGATTTAATTTGGTGCTGCACTGATCGAATGTGAGTAGTGGTGGTGCTCAGCATAAAAAACAAGTATTTGCAACAAAGGAGAGAAAAGAAAAAAAGAATGCGGCACTCACCAAAAAATGTCAGTGTCATGTGAGCAAAACACAGCTAGAAGGCAACCGCCGTTTTGCGCTTGTTTTTCTTTTCTCTCCTTTGTTGCAATTATAAACAACAATTGCCTCTGAAGGCGTACATAGCCTTTAAGTCTATGGGAGAGTGTAGTGAGCATGCTCAGTATGTTGAGAGGACACGGTCACTGCTATGTAGGAGGGGGCTGACCAATCACTTATTGTTAAAGGGGTATCCTCATGTCAAATCGGCCCTGGCTCCAGATGGATGCGGCAGCTAGAGGGGATCGGGAATACAGAAACAGCAAGGAGGGCCGCGCTGTGCTATTTCGGCAACTTCTATTTACTTGTATCTGAAGCATAGAGCAGACTGCTTCTGTAGTTCCCATTACCCTAGCACCTGGGCTTGGGGGCAATGGGTAATGGGGGCATTCTGGACAGGTGCAGGTTCCTAGGACTGGCGTCTATCAGACATTTTTTGGTGCATCCTGAGGACATGTCATAAACATTTCAGATGCAAATACCCCCTTAACCCTTTCCTGACTGTGATTTTTTTTTTTATAGTTTTCGTTATTTATTTCCCGACCCCAAATTTTTTTTTATTATTATTTTTATTCACATTGCCATATGAGTGATTGTTTTTTATCAGGACAAGTTGTACTTTATACAGCGAGTATGTAGGACCTCTTGTAAAACATAACCTTAACTGCTAAAAATATATAACAAAGCGCTTGTGCTAATACGATGGAGGCAGACGCCTACGGGGGGATATTTTTGCCGATACTGTGGAGTAAAGGCAATAGGTCAGCTAATGGCAGGTGCCCATCTCATAGCAAAGCTTATAGGGTTTACAGGGGTGCGACGTGCCACAAGCGCTAAGCCTGAGTGGACTCTGTATGGCCACTGGTTTCTAGCCAGTAAAGTGATTTCTATCCCTAATGCTAAATACCGCAGGACAATGGGAAGTCATCCTGTCATGGATGTATTCGGAGCCCCCGCCCTGAGAAGAGCAACCCCAGCCGGCTGGAACCTCTAAACCTACCCTACACTCGCAATCCCTCCTTTACAACATGTTTCACCATATTTAAGTGGCTCATCAGGGAGCAGCGTTATGGGCAGTGTTGGTTTGCTCGTATGTTGCTTATAAATCCAAGTCCCGGTCTATTCAGGGGCACGTCCGTCCAAACAGCCAATCGAGAGCAGGAGGGAGTGGACTTGCGTCAAAAAACGCTATTCTCCTCCTCCACTTACCCGCTGTGTACCGGCTTTGACGTGGCCGGGGTTGTGGGTGGAGTGGTCAGGCTTTAGGATAGTTGCCATGGGGGACCAGGACGCGCGTCCCCGGCAGTATTTGTAATCTAGTTCTCGTGTTATCGTCGCACAGTGCGGTATTGGTCATGGGGGCATCATCTGTTCCATCACACAATGCGGTATTAATAATGAGGGGCATCATCTGTTCCATCATACAGTGCGGTATTGGTGATGAAGGCATATTATGTTCCATCACACAGTGCAGTTTTGGTGATGGGGGTCATCAATAGTGTTGATCACGAATATTCGAATTTCGATTTTTTTTATCGCGAATGTAGGTACTTCGAAAATTCGCGAATATTTCGAATATAGTTATGTATATTCGTAATTTAGAATATTCGATTTTTTTTTGCCTTTTTTTTATATATTTTTTTTTAATCAGTACACATGGATCATGTGTACTGATAAAAAAAAAAAAAAAAAAAATCGAATATTCTAAATTGCTTCTAGCTTGTGGGCCAATAAGAAGGCTGCAATATACTTGACTTTAGGAGTAGTAGTGTTTGCGAATTTTGCTCTATATTAGTTTTTTTCGAATATTCGCTATATTGCTATATATTCTTGTTTTAGAAATTACGAATATTCGAAAAAAACAAAGATATAGCGAATATTCGAAAAAAATCGAATATAGAGCAATTTAGCTAATATAGTGCTATAATCTTCTTTGTCTAATAGTTGATAGTTGAAAAATTTGCAATAAAAAATTCGAATCCGAAAATTCGAATTATGAAAATTCGCATATTACACAATCATTACCTTGCCGATTTTTCAAGAAAAAAAATATCGCGAATTCTAATATGACCCCTGCCGCTCATCACTAGTCATCAACCGTTCCATCGCACAATGTGGTATTGGTGATGAGGGCATCATCTGTTCCGTCGCCCAATGCGGTATTAATAATGGGGGCATCATCTGTTCCATCACACAGTGCGGTATTGGTCATGGGGGCATCATCTGTTCCATCACACAGTGCGGTATTGGTCATGGGGGCATCATCTGTTCCATCACACAGTGTGGTATTGGTGATGAAGGCATCCTATGTTCCATCACGCAGTGCAGTATTGGTGATGGGGGTCCTCAACTGTTCCGTCGCACAATGCGGCATTGGTGATGAGGGCATCATCTGTTCTGTCGCACAATGCGGTATTGATGATGGGAGCATCATCTGTTCCGTCACACAATGCGGTATTGGTGATGGGGTCATCATCTGTTCCATTGCACAGTGCGGTATTGGTGATGGGGGAATCATCTGTTCCGTCAAGCAGTGCGGTATTGGTGATTGGGCATCATCTGTTCTGTTGCACAGTGCGGTATTGGTGATTGGGGCATCATACTGTTCCGCCACGCAGTGCGGTATTGGTGATGGGGTCATCATCTGTTCTGTTGCACAATGCGGTATTGAAGATGGGGACATCATCTGTTCCATTGCACAATGCGGTATTGGGGATGGGGCATCATCTGTTCTGTTGCACAGTGCAGTATTGGTGATTGGGGCATCATCTGTTCCGTTTCTCGATGCGGTATTGGTGATGGGGGCATCATCTGTTCCATCACACAGTGCGGTATTGGTGATGAAGGCATCCTATGTTCCATCACGCAGTGCAGTATTGGTGATGGGGGTCCTCAACTGTTCCGTTGCACAATGCGGTATTGATGATGGGAGCATCATCTGTTCCGTCACACAATGCGGTATTGGTGATGGGGTCATCATCTGTTCCGTTGCACAGTGCGGTATTGGTGATGGGGTCATTATCTGTTCCGTTGCACAATGCGGTATTGGAGATGGGGGCATCATCTGTTCCATTGCACAGTGCAGTATTGGTGATTGGGGCATCATCTGTTCCGTTTATCGATGCGGTATTGGTGATGGGGGCATCATCTGTTCCGTCAAGCAGCGTGGTATTCGTGATGGGGCATCATCTGTTCTGTTGCACAGTGCGGTATTGGTGATGGGGCATCATCTGTTCCATTGGACATTGGGGTATTGGGGATGGGGGCATCATACTGTTCTGTTGCACAGTGCGGTATTGGTGATTGGGGCATCATACTGTTCCATCACGCAGTGCAGGATTGGTGATGAGGCATCATCTGTTCCATTGCACAATGCGGTATTGGTGATGGGGGCATCATACTGTTCCGTCACGCAGTGCGGTATTGGTGATGGGGCATCACCTGGACTGTGGCATGCCGGAGGGGGATCCATGGCAAAACTCCCATGGAAAATTACGTAGTTGACGCAGAGTCGGGTTTTAATCCATAAAGGGCATAAATCACCTAACATTCCTAAATTGTTTGGAATAAGGTGCTTTATAACATCCAGTGTGTGTATACGATCAGGTATGATGTTGTATCGATCAGGTAGTGTAAGGGTTACGCCCGCTTCACAGTGACAGAGCAAACTCCCCGTTTAACGCACCGCAAACATCGGCACAACCGCAAACTCCCCATTTGCACAGCCATGTCCCGTTCCTTGTCCTCACTGATGTCATTGAAGGTCTCTTCCTCCACCCAGCCACGTACAACACCAAGGGTCCCCAAAAGGTGACAACAAGCCCCCTGGGACGCCTGCTGTGGTTGGTCTTCCACCTCCTCAAAGTCACCTTCCTCCTCTGACTCCTCTTCTTCAGACTCCTCTCTCTGCGTTGCCGCAGGTCCAGCAATCGACGACGACAAGGCTGCTTCTGGTGGTGATGGTGACCACAACTCTTCATCTTCACGCTCATCTACAGCCTGATCCAGCACTCTTCGCAGGGCACGCTCCAGGAAGAAAACAAATGGGATGAGGTCGCTGATGGTGCCTTCAGTGCGACTGACTAGGTTTGTCACCTCCTCAAAAGGACGCATGAGCCTACAGGCATTGCGCATGAGCGTCCAGTAACGTGGCAAAAAAATTCCCAGCTCCGCAGAGGCTGTCCTGGCACCCCGGTCATACAAATACTCGTTGACGGCTTTTTCCTGATAGAGCAGGCGGTCGAACATTAGGAGTGTTGAATTCAAATGTGTCGGGCTGTCGCAAATCAAGCGCCTCACTGGCATGTTGTTTCAGCGCTGAATATCTGAAAAGTGCGCCATGGCCGCGTAGGAACGCCTGAAATGGCCACACACCTTCCTGGCCTGCTTGAGGACATCCTGTAAGCCTGGGTACTTATGCACAAAGCGTTGTACAATCAGATTTAACACATGTGCCATGCACGGCACATGTGTCAACTTGCCCAAATTCAATGCCGCCAACAAATTGCTTCCGTTGTCACACACCACTTTGCCAATCTCCAGTTGGTGCGGAGTCAGCCACTGATCCACCTGTGCGTTCAGGGCTGACAGGAGTGCTGGTCCGGTGTAACTCTCTGCTTTCAGGCAAGTCAACCCCAAGACAGCGTGACACTGCCAGACCCTCCCACCTCCTGGACAGCATCCATTTTAGATTCATTCGAAAGCTGCATTCTTAGTGAGAGGAGGGACAGTGCTGCTGCTGCTGATTTAATAGGGAAATCGATAGCTAGGCCAGTGTATTCAGTGTCCACTCCAGTCCTGAAGGACTCATCTGATCTGCTGTAAGGAGAGCGTCCTGACAGCACCTCAAAAAGCCCTTTTTAGGGCTAGAACATCAGTCTGTTTTTTTTATTTTATTTTTCTGTGTAATCTGATTGCAGTTGCCTGCCAGCGTGTGTGTCAGGCTCACAGCGTATACTGTGCCCACTTGCCCAGTGCCACCACTCATATCTGGTGTCACAGTAGCTTGCATTTAACAAAAACGAAAAAACTTTTTTGACTGTAATAGAATAGCAGTCAGTTGCCTGCAAGCGTGTGTGTTTCAGGCCCTGCAAGTGCAGAGTGTCACCTCACAACCAGTGCAACTCCTGTCACAGTAGCTTGCACGCATAGTACAACTAAACTAATCTAAAAAAAATGACAGGCAGAGGCAGGCCACCCCGCAGGGGCCGTCGTGGTGGTGGTGCTGTGATTCCCTTTGGCCCTAGAATAATGCCCAGTGTTCAGAGGCCACGTACCCTGAACTCAAAAAGTTCTGAGGACATAGTTGACTGGCTAACACAGGACACCCAATCTTCTACAGCTTCCGCTCGGAACCTTGACGCACCATCCTCCTCCAGCTCAGCTTCGGGCACCTCTCAAGTTACCACTCGCCCGCCTGCCGCCACCACCAACACTAGCACCACAGCCGCTTCACTTGATCTGTCAGAGGAGTTATTTACACATCAGTTGGAAGAAATGAGTGATGCACAAACATTATTGCCAGAGGATGTAGATAACAGGGATATGTCTCAGTCAGGCAGCATTACACACATGGACGTACGGTGTGATGATGTTGTACCCGCTGCTGCTTCCTTTGCTGAGTTGTCAGATACAAGTGAAGCGGTTGATGATAACGATGTGTCCGTGGATGCCACGTGGGTGCCTGCTCGAAGAGAAGAAGAACAGGGGGAAAGTTCAGATGGGGAGACAGAGAGGAGGAGGAGACGAGTTGGAAGCAGGGGGAGGTCATCGCAAGGAGCTAGTGGCACAGTCAGACAGCATGTATCGGCACCCGGGGTCAGCCAGACAGCACGCCAATCAACGCATGCTGTTGCCACCACCAGAATGCCGTCATTGCAAAGCTCATCAGTGTGGCATTTTTTTTGTGTGTCTGCCCCTGATAACAGCGATGCCATTTGCAACCTGTGCCAAAAGAAACTGAGTCGTGGGAAATCCAACACCCACCTAGGTACAACTGCTTTGCGAAGGCACATGATCTCACATCACAAACGCCTATGGGATCAACACATGATGACGAGTAGAAGCAGCACACAAGCTCAAAGCCACCATCCTCCTCCTGGTCCAGCATCTTCAGCCACATTAACCACTGCTGTCCTCCTTGCCCCCTCTCAACCACCCACCACTCCGTCTCTCGTCTTGAGCAGTTCCTGCTCATCTGCCCACAGTCAGATGTCTATAAAGGACATGTTTGAGCGTAAGAAGCCAATGTCACAGAGTCACCCCCTTGCCCGGCGTCTGACAGCTGGCTTGTCGGAACTCTTAGCCCGCCAGCTTTTACCATATAAGCTGGTGGAGTCTGAGGCCTTCAAAAAATTTGTAGCTATTGGGACACCGCAGTGGAAGGTACCCGGCTGAAATTTCCTTGCACAAAAGGCAATCCCCAACCTGTACTCGATTGTGCAAAAGGAAGTCATGGCATGTCTGGCACACAGTGTTGGCGCAAGGGTCCATCTGACCACTGATACCTGGTCTGCAAAGCACGGTCAGGGCAGGTATATCACCTACACTGCGCATTGGGTCAACCTGCTGACGGCTGCCAAGCATGGAATGCGTGGCTCTGCAGAGGAGTTGGTGACACCGCCACGACTTGCAGGCAGGCCTGCTGCCACCTCCTCTACTCCTCCTACTCCATCCTCTTCGCTAACCTCCTTGGCTGAGTCCTCTTCTGCTGCTGCGTCTTGCTCCACATCAACTGCACCCCCCAGCTCCCCAGGGGCTATTCCACATCCCGGATACAACAGTGTCACACTGTCTTGGGGTTGACTTGCCTGAAAGCAGAGAGTCACACCGGACCAGCACTCCTGTCCGCCCTGAACACACAGGTGGATCAGTGACTGACTCCGCATCAACTGGAGATCGGCAAAGTGGTGTGTGACCACGGAAGCAATTTGTTGGCGGCATTGAATTTGGGCAAATTGTCACATGTGCCGTGAATGGCACATGTGTTGAATCTGATTGTACAACACTTTGTGCATAAGTACCCAGGCTTACAGGACGTCCTCACGCAGGCCAGGAAGGTGTGTGGCCATTTCAGGCGTTCCTACACGGTCATGGTGCACTTTTCAGATATCCAGCGGCAAAACAACATGCCAGTGAGGCGCTTGATTTGCGACAGCCATTGGAATTCAACACTCCTAATGTTCGACCGCCTGCTCCAACAAGAAAAAGCTAGTCAACTAGTATTTGTATGACCGGGGTGCTAGGAAAGCCTCTGCTGAGCTGGGAATTTTTTTGTCACGTTACTGGACGCTCATGCACAATGCCTGTAGGCTCATGCGTCCTTTTGAGGAGGTGACAAACCTAGTCAGTCGCACTGAAGGCACCATCAGCGACATCATCCCATTTGTTTTCTTCCTGGAGTGTGCCCTGCGAAGAGTGCTGGATCAGGCCGTAGATGAGCATGAAGAGGAAGAGTTGTGCTGGACTTGCGGCAATGCAGAGAGAGGAGTCTAAAGAAGAGGAGTCAGAGGAGGAAGGTGGAAGACCAACCACAGCAAGCATCCCAGGGGGCTTGTCGTCACCTTTTGGGGACCCTTGGTGTTGTACGTGGCTGGGTGGAGGAAGAGACCTTCAATGACGTCAAGGACAAGGAACTGGACATGGCTAGATTGGTATCCAACCTTGTGCAAATGGGGAGTTTGCGGTTGTGCAAATGGACTGTTTGCGGTTGTTTGCGGTGCGTTAAACGGGGAGTTTGGTCTGTCAGAGTTTGGTCTGTCACTGTGAAGCGGGCGTAACCCTTACACTACCTGATCGATACCTGATACATCATACTTGATGTTTTAAAGCACGTTATTCCAAACAATTTAGGAATGTTAGGTGATTTATGCCCTTTATGGATTAAAACCTGTCTCTGCGTCAACTACATAATTTTCCATGGGAGTTTTGCCATGGATCCCCCTCCGGCATGCCACAGTCCAGGTGTTAGTCCCCATTCAAGGGGACTAACACTATTGTGGGCAGAAAGAGTCCCTGTGGGTTTTAAAATTCGCCTGTCTATTGAAGGCTATGGCGGTTCGCCCGTTCGCGAACATTTGTGAAAATTCGCGTTCGCAAACGGAAATTTTTATGTTCGCGACATCTCTAGTCACCAACTCCTCTGCAGAGCCACGCATTCCATGCTTGGCAGCCGTCAGCAGGTTTACCCAATGCGCAGTGTAGATGATATACCTGCCCTGTGCTTTGCAGACCAGGTATCAGTGGTCAGATGGACCCTTGCCCCAACACTGTGTGCCAGACATGCCATGACTTCCTTTTTCACAATCGAGTACAGGTTGGGGATTACCTTTTGTGCAAAGAAATTTCGGCCGTGTACCTTCCACTGTGGTGTCCCAATAGCTACAAAGTTTTTGAAGGCCTCAGACTCCACCAGCTTGTATGGTAAAAGCTGGCGGGCTAAGAGTTCCGACAAGTCAGCTGTCAGACGCCGGGCAAGGGGGTAACTCTGACATTGGCTTCTTACGCTCAAACATTTCCTTGACAGACACCTGTCACGGAAGGTGTACAGGAAACAAGACAACACAAAATGAATATACGACTCACTGGATCCAAAACTAAGGAACAAAAAGGGAGACCCCTGCATTAGACCTGGCACTCTCCCTGACTGCTCAGCCTATGCGAAAATCCCAATGGTAGATGATCGCATATCCTCATACCTCGACTGTATAACACCTGAACACCCTATAATAGTGAGGGGACACGACCACCGGCTCCCTACACTAGATACGGAGGGAGTCGGGGTCACCTGGGATCCAGCAAACAGGAAAACACAAATGAATGCACAACACTTATCTTGTAGAAGGCTGGGAAGTAGGATCAGCATGCACACACACTCCAGGAAGTAATATAAACCGCACACTAATGCACTATGGGGAGGAATTTAAAGGGATGCAATCAGTACAACTACATGACAGCTGAGAGAGGCTAACAAGATGAGGAACTGAAAGCAAAACAAAGGAAGCTCAAGGAGGAGGTTCTGAAAGGCATCTGTCAGAGCTTCTCAGATGTCTGGTAGTGACAACACCTGACTGTGGGCAGATGAGCAGGAACTGCTCAAGGCGAGATGCGGATGGTTGAGAGGGGGCAAGGAGGACATCAGTGGTTGACGTGGCTGAAGATGCTGGACCAGGAGGAGGATGGTGGCTTTGAGCTTGTATGCTGCTTGTACTCGTCATCATGTGTTGATCCCATAGGCGTTTGTGATGTGAGATCATGTGCCTTCACAAAGCAGTTGTACCTAGGTGGGTGTTGGATTTCCCACTACTCAGTTTCTTTTGGCACAGGTTGCAAATGGCATCGCTGTTGTCAGAGGCAGACACACACAAAAAAATGCCACACTGCTGAGCTTTGCAATGACGGCATTCTGGTGGTGGCAACAGCATGTGTTGATTGGCGTGCTGTCTGGCTGACCCCGGGTGCCGATACATGCTGTCTGACTGTGCCACTAGCTCCTTGCGACGACCTCCCCCTGGTTCCAACTCGTCTCCTCCTCCTCTCTGTCTTCCCATCTGAACTTTCCCCCTGTTCTTCTTCTCTTCGAGCGGGCACCCACGTGACATCCACGGACACATCGTCATCATCAACCGCTTCACTTGTATCTGACAACTCAGCAAAGGAAGCAGCAGCGGGTACAACATCATCATCATCACACCGTACGTCCATGTGTGTAATGCTGCCTGACTGAGACATATCCCTGTTATCTACATCCTCTGTCAAAGTTTGCTCAATGATGACAAATAGGGGGCGGACCGAACATCGCATATGTTCGCCCGCCGCGGTAAACGCGAACAAGCAATGTTCCCTGGGAGCTGTTCACCGGCGAATAGTTCGGGACATCTCTAATCTGGATATGGATATAATGCTCTCCATTCCCTCCCAGTAGTGCCAGGTGTATATAGTGCTCCCCCGTAGTGCCTTTACATGATGCTCCTCCATTCCCCCCAGTAGTGTCACTAATATATAATATTCCCCCGTAGTGCCAGTATATAATGCCCCTCCATTCCCCCTTGTAGTGACAATAATATATAATATTCCCCCGTAGTGCCAGTATATAATGCTCCTCCATTCCCTCCCAGTAGTGCCAGAAATATATAATGTTCCCCTGTAGTGCCAGTATATAATGCTCCTCCATTCCCCCCAGTAGTGCCAGGAAAATATAATGTTCCCCTGTAGTGCCAGTATATAATGTTCCTCCATTCCCCCCAATAGTGCCAATATATATACAGTGTATAGAAGGAAAGTCCGCAGCACTCCTTTAAGTAAAAAAGTGAATTTTATTCACACATGTCAGACAACGTTTCGGTCCTCTCACAGGACCATTTTCAAGTCAAGTCCCTTTATTTCTGCACTAAAGGGAGTGCTGCCTGAATCTTTTTATGGATATACAGTGTATATATATATATATATATATATATATATATATATATAAACACACACACCTGTGTGTATATAATATATATTGTAGGGATTGGCTCTGGTAGGCAGGGTAAGCGGACGCAATACAGAGGCAAGACCACGTTTGAAAAAACAAAAGTCCAGTGTTTATTAACACAGAAAAGAAAAAACAATGCTTTATAGAGTCCTGGTGTTAGTCCACACAACAAGAGCTCCCAAAAATAATATAAATCACCTGGCAGACCACAACAGTCTTTAGGGCGCCTGACTCCCAGCAGGCGGCTCTCATGCAGCTCCCAGAAACACAGAGCTTGCACAGCTCCACTCTCCCCCACCCTGGACGTGGGGAACAGCCACCCACCCTGCTCTTTGGCTGCTCCCAATAAGAACCAGCCCGGATTGGTTTTACAGCCACACTAAGTAAAACAGTGTCAGCGAGCACTAGCTGCCGCTGACACACAAAATTACCGGTTCCTATCTCACCGAGGCCAGGAACCTCAGTGACACGTACCTTCCGTCAATGACGGATCCTTGCGCCCTCCTACATAACTCCCCCCTTTGTTCAACCCTGAGGGGGTGAACACACGCCAGACAGTGTACCTGGGATAGGGCATCTGCATTTCCCTGTAACCTGCCTGCCCTATGTTCCACAGAGAATTTAAAGTTCTGTAGAGACAAGAACCACCTGGTGACCCGAGCATTCCTCTTTGGCCTGGCTCATCCACTTGAGAGGGGAGTGGTCGTTCACCAGACGGAACTTCCTCCCCAACTGTTGCAATCCTACAGGCTCACCGGAGTCAGAGGACAGCTGGCTGGAGGTGGGAGCCCAGTGGCAAGGACCGCAGGCAGGTTGTAGTTGCAGGAAGTCAGGCAGAGGCGTAATCGGTTGGCAGGCGGTGGGTCAGTGCAGGCGGCAGTGAGCATGGTCAGACAATCCGGATCGGGAACGGTGGAAGCAGTTCAGTTGGAAGGGACAAGCAGAAGAGTAGTCTGGGACAATTCCGAGGTCGGCAGCAGTCAAGTTGGTATCTGTAGCAACAGAGGAACAGCAGTAGATGCAGCAGGATCAAGTCCAGAAAAACAATAACCAGCGGGGATCTGGTGCAAGAGGCTGAGCTTATAAAAAGGAAGTAGCAGGTGCAAGGAATCTTAAGAGCCCCATCAACGGAGCCGCTAAAGTGGCAAAATGGGGGACAAGCCTCATATAATAGCCCACCATTCCCAGGAACGACTTTACTTGTCTAGAGCTGGCAAATCGGGGCCAATTCCGTATCGCCTCTATTTTGTTAACTTGGGGTTTGATGACTGGGTTAGCTGTTAGTCCCGCCTTTCGAAGGGGGTCCACTACGGCTTGTACTTTGGGCAGGTGACTTTCCCAGTCGGTACTGTGAATGATAATATCGTCCAGGTAAGCCGAGGCTGTGGCGAAACCAACCTCGCCACAGTGTTTTGGAGGGGGCTGTTTGAAGGCCTCTTGCCTCAGGATTATGGCCCATGCTAACTTTTGAACCCCTGAACCTATTCAAGTGAATTTTGGATAGGTTTGTCCCCCAAGTTATACTGTTTAAATTGATGTAAGTTATATGTATGGACAATGTAACCTCACAAAGTTGTAACTATTTATAATAAGTGTAACTTGTCAGCTTGGGAGGAATATGCTGGGTGTGGTTCTATTGTCCCATTGTCCCATTGTGTGTTTGAATGGTGATGTCTGTCCGGTTGTCTCCACATGTGTATTGGCGATCTCCCCTTTGTCCTGAGAGATAATTGGATTGCCCTTGGTTGTCTCCCAGGCAGAGGGGAGGAAACCATGATGCATTGTGGGGATATGTTGTATCTGTCCTGTGTCGCAGTCTCCCTTCTGGTCCTCTGGGGGCGTGAACGATTGGTTGCTGTATTTACATTGTGTGTGTTGTGAATTACTGATTGGTTGTATTTCAAAACCCTGTGGGCGGACCTGTATTTGCAACAACTGTAATAAAAACCAGGCTGAGTGTGCCAGCACGTCAGACCACTGCTGACCCTCAAGACGGAGCCTTGTCTCGTTATTGGGGGGATTCCCTGTATGCTGTTGGAGACTGATTGCCAGGAGTGTAAGCTGACTGTACACTTTTCCTGTTCGTCTGCTGACAGCTATTTGCGAGGTTCCAGTTTGGAGTGCTATTTTGTATCCAGTTCGGGAGGTTGGTGTTCTGCAGTAGCTGTGCCTGTCTCTCAGAAAGGGGCATATCGCCTAAACGGATTTTAACCCCTTGTCTGCTGAAACGGTCCGTTACATTGGTGGCAAGCAGCGGGATCGTTCCTACAGCCAGAAGGTCAGCTACAGGAGACACCATTTCTTTGGATTTTACAACTTAAGGGCAACGCATGTCTCAGTACAGTGACCCTAAAAGCACCAGGATGGAACCAGCAGTGGAGTACAGATACTCTGTGGAGGAATTTGACCGTATGATGTGGTTGCGGCTGAACTTCTTCGGACCCAATCCAGCTGATAAATACGTGAAGTTCGTGAGGAGTCTAGTGTTCAAGACCCTACTATACCGGGCAGAAGGTGACGGTCAGCTGCCACGTTGGGTGGACCTCCATCGGAAGTTACAGTTGCAGGACAGAGGGAGCCCAGTCTCCATTCCCCAGCGGCAGTGTGAAGTGCAGGGAGAGGAGAGCAGCGGCCTCCCTCCCCAGCGGCAGGCTGAGTTACAGGGGGCAGAGGTAGTTGTTCCTGCCCCCCAGCAGCAGAGTGATATGCCGGGAAGGCAGTGTTAAGTGCAGGGAGAGGAGAGCAACGTCCTCCCTCCCCAGCGGCAGGCTGACTTACAGAGGGCAGAGGTAGTTGTTCCTGCCCCCCAGCAGCAGCATGATTTGTTGGGAACTGGGAGCCTAGTCTCCATTCCCCAGCGGCAGCTTAACGCACCAGGGGGAGACAGTAAGCCCCACAACTGTGCAGATGGGACCGAAGTCTCTCCACCGGTCCTGCAGGGAATTGGGAGCCTAGTCTCCATTCCCCAGCGGCAGGCTGAGTTACAGGGGGCAGAGGTGGTTGTTCCTGCCCCCCAGCAGCAGCATGATTTTTTGGGAATTGGGAGCCCAGTCTCCATTCCCCAGCGGCCGTGTGATGTACAGGGACTTGGGAGCCCAGTCTCCATTCCCCAGCGGCAGGCGGAGTTACAGGGGGCAGAGACAGTCGGTCCTGTCCCCCAGCGGCAGAGTGTCCTACAGGGAATAGAGAACCCAGTCTCCTTTCCCCAGCAGCAGGACACTGTATTGGGAGTGGAGGCGGACGGTCGCCCTCCCCAGCGGCTGGAAGTATGTATGGGAGAGGAGCTCGTTACCCCCTCTCCCCAGCGGCAGCTTAATGCACCAGGGGGAGACAGTAAGCCCCACAACAGTGCAGATGGGACCGTGGTCTCTGCACTTACAGCACAGGGGGTAGGGACAGTTGTTCCTGTCCTCCAGCAACAGGGCTGTTTAGCCAAAGGGGAGACAGTCGGTTTCCCCCTCCAACAACCAGACTCCAACCAGGCTTCTTCCATGGTAGCGCTGGTACCAGGGCAGAGTCCCGCTGATCCCTGCCCACAAAGCAACCTCCACTCCAAGCCAGGGAGCAACTCAGAGACCGGGAGTACCAGCTAACAATATAACCTTGGTGGATTCACTGGACAGAGACAGGCTACTAAATTCAACAGGTCCAGTATTTGGTTGTGGGTGGGCTGCCAGACTAACTCAGGTACCGACCGGCATGAGGTCAGGTATCTGGTTAGTCTTCCCTGGGGGGGGGGGGGGGGGGGGAGATGTGTGGCGAAACCAACCTCGCCACGGTGTTTTGGAGGGGGCTGTTTGAAGGCCTCTTGCCTCAGGATTATGGCCCATGCTAACTTTTGAACCCCTGAACCTATTCAAGTGAATTTTGGATAGGTTTGTCCCCCAAGTTATACTGTTTAAATTGATGTAAGTTATATGTATGGACAATGTAACCTCACAAAGTTGTAACAATTTATAATAAGTGTAACTTGTCAGCTTGGGAGGAATATGCTGGGTGTGGTTCTATTGTCCCATTGTCCCATTGTGTGTTTGAATGGTGATGTCTGTCCTGTTGTCTCCACATGTGTATTGGCGATCTCCCCTTTGTCCTGAGAGATAATTGGATTGCCCTCGGTTGTCTCCCAGGCAGAGGGGAGGAAACCATGATGCATTGTGGGGATATGTTGTATCTGTCCTGTGTCGCAGTCTCCCTTCTGGTCCTCTGGGGGCGTGAACGATTGGTTGCTGTATTTACATTGTGTGTGTTGTGAATTACTGATTGGTTGTATTTCAAAACCCTGTGGGCGGACCTGTATTTGCAACAACTGTAATAAAAACCAGGCTGAGTGTGCCAGCACGTCAGACCACTGCTGACCCTCAAGACGGAGCCTTGTCTCGTTATTGGGGGGATTCCCTGTATTCTGTTGGAGACTGATTGCCAGGAGTGTAAGCTGACTGTACGCTTTTCCTGTTCGTCTGCTGACAGCTATTTGCGAGGTTCCAGTTTGGAGTGCTATTTTGTATCCAGTTCGGGAGGTTGGTGTTCTGCAGTAGCTGTGCCTGTCTCTCAGAAAGGGGCATATCGCCTAAAAGGATTTTAACCCCTTGTCTGCTGAAACGGTCCGTTACAGAGGCGTACCGCCGATGTGGACAAAGTACAATATTCATAAGCCGCTGAAAAGTGGCAGGGGCCCCATGCAGGCCAAAGGGTAATACCTTATATTGGTACAGCCCCTCTGGTGTGATGAAGGCAGTTTTCTCTTTGGCAGCCTCCGTTAAGGGTACCTGCCAGTACCCTTTGGTGAGGTCCAAAACATTATAATACCTGGCTTGGCCTAGCTTCTCAATTAGTTCATCTTCCCGAGGCATTGGATATGCATCAAATTTAGATATTTTGTTCAACTTTCTAAAATCGTTACAAAATCTTAACGTTCCATCTGGCTTAGGAATCAAGACTATAGGACTGGCCCACTCACTTTTAGATTCCTCAGTGACGTCTAGCCGCAGCATGAGCTGCACTTCCTCCGAGATGGCTTTTCGCCAAGCCTCGGGCACCCGGTAAGGCTTTAACCGGGCTTTGGCCTGAGGCTCAGTGACAATGTCATGTTGGATTATGGAAGTGCGTCCAGGGAGGTCTGAGAACACATCCATGTTCCGACTAACGGACTCCCTGGTCTCGAGTCTGTTTAGAGGAGAGTCTGTCAGCAATTTTTATTATGACAACCACTGCCTTTGCATCAGACAGAGGAGCCGGAACCTCTTCTCCTAGAAAACCCGGTCGCGGGCTGTCTTCCGTACAGGTTTCCCTATCCTTCCAAGGTTTTAGTAAATTAACATGGTAAACCTGCTCTGGCTTTCGCCTCCCCGGCTAGTGTACCTTGTAATTTACGTCTCCAATTTTTTCACGTACCTCGTAGGGCCCCTGCCACCTGGTTAGGAACTTACTGTCCACGGTCGGCACCAGAACCAAAACCTGATAACCCGGGTTAAAGATCCGGACCCGGGCCTGCCGATTATAGATCCGACTCTGGGCTCGCTGAGTGGCCTCCATATGCTCCCTGACAAGAGGCAAAACGGTCTCTATCCACTGTTGCATCTTGGTAACATACTCAAGGACGCTTTTATGCGGAGTGGATTGTTGTTCCCACGCCTCTTTGGCTACGACCAACAAACCACGAGGATGTCTGCCATATAGCAATTCGAAGGGCGAGAACCCAGTAGAGGCCTGGGGCACCTCTCGCACTGTGAACATAAAATAGGGCAGAAGAAGGCCCCAATCCTTTCCATCTTTGGACACCACCCTTTTTAACATGGTTTTTAGAGTTTTGTTAAACATTTCAACCAGTCCATCCGTTTGTGGATGGTACACGGACGTCCGTAACTGTTTAATACGCAGTAACTTACAGAGTTCTCTCATGACCTTGGACATAAAAGGAGTCTCCTGGTCAGTCAGGACCTCTTTAGGTAGCCCCACTCGGGAGAACATTTCCATAAGTGTCGCCGATGTATGTTGTAGTGGCACTGCCTCCGGGTACCGAGTGGCGTAATCAAGGACAACCAAGATGTGTTGATGTCCCCTAGCAGACTTCGGTACTGGGCCTACTAGGTACATAGCAATTTCTTTCAAATGGCACCTCGATGATCGGGAGAGGCACCAAAAGACTGCGAAAAAGATGCTGGGGGCTAGTTGCCTGACAAGTCGGCCAAGACTCTTCTACCTCTTTAAACACACTGGGCCAGTAAAACCGTTGTAGTATCCGGTCCTGTGTTTTCTGCATTCCCAGATGACCCCCGAGAATATGCTGGTGGGCTAACTGTAAAAAACAAGTTTGCGATAAGCTTGGGGCACCACTAACTGTTCAATGTATTCACCTCGCAGCTGATTTACCCAATACAACATATCCCTAAGAACCACAAAACGGGGGAACACCGACTCTGCCCCTGGTTTTTGTGGTTCACCATCTATTATTAGTACATTTTCACAGGCCCGGGATAAGGTTGGATCCTGGTGTGGTGCAGTACCAAAATTATCTCCGGAGACATTGAGGTCCGCCAGCTCAGGCCGCGACGGCAAGTCCTCCATGTCTCTCACCAGTCCGCTCGAACATGGCTAGACACCCCCAGCAGACCATTGGAACAGGGTACACAGGGGTTGCATCTTGGGCAGGTTTGGTGGGCACCAGTCGCCGGGTCCAGGGCGGAGGGACACAGGATTTGAGTGCCCCCCTCCCAAAAGAACCCCCCTGTAAGTTCCGGGTAGCCTCATAGCGCTCCACCAAGTCGACCATCTCCAGCGCATTACCTGGAGAGACCTGACCAATCATCTGCTGGAGAGGGGGTGGCAGAGCCCTCCAGAACCTGTCAGCTAGCAACCGGTCCAGCATAGCAGTGGGGCTAAGCACGTCAGGTTGTAGCCACTTTTGCAACAGGTTGACCAGGTTATAATACTGGGGTCTCACGGGTTCAGCCGGGTTGAACTACCACTGATGCACCCGCTGGGCCCGAACCAGAACATTCACCCCCAGTCTTGCCAAAATATCCCCCTTTACCTTTGGGTAGTCAGCTGCTTGATCGTCCAGCAAATCGAAGTACACACGCTGAGACTCTGATGCCAGGAAATGAGCAACGACCTCAGCCCACTGGTCCAGGGGCAGCCTTTCCCTGGTGGCCACTCTCTCATACATCACCAGGTATGTTTCGATGTCATCTGTGGGTGTCATCTTAGGGATCGCTGCACAAACTGCTTTCCGGGCATCGTGGACACTTGGGGTTGCTCCTGCTGTTTGCAAAGCCATCACGTGTTGTAGCAGCAACCGGTTGGTCTGTTGCTGCTGCTTATAAGCCTTGCATTGCTGCATATTGGCCTCTTGCTGCTGCAGATTAGCTTCCATGAGGGCCTTCAAAACAGCCTCCATTTTGTCACGTGACACAGGTTTCAACCTAGCCGGTTTGATAAACGACATACACCCGTGTGCAAACCAAGAATATTTCGTCGATCACGCCAGCCTCACTGTACTTGCCCACTCCAAGCCACCAATTGTGGCGATTTTCTCTGGTAGGCAGGGTAAGCGTACACAATTCAAAGGCAAGAACACGTTTGAAAAAACAAAAGGCAGAAAAGAAAAAACAATGCTTTACAGAGTCCTGGAGTTATTTTGGGAGCTCTTGCTGTGTGAACTAACATAAATCACCTGGCAGACCACAGCAGGCTTTAGGACACCGGACTCCCAGCAGGCGGCTCTCATGCAGCTCCCAGAAACACAGAGCTTTCCCAGCTCCACTCTCACTTGGAGGAACATACCACACCCAGCTGAGCTGCTGGCTGGGTTTATAAACCCCAGCCCAAAACCTGGCCTGGACGTGGGGAACAGCCACCCACCCTGCTCTTTGGCTGCTCCCAATAAGAACCGGCCCGGATTGGCTTTACAGCCCTCCTACAATATATATATAATGGAAGAAACAAAATATAAGACTGGCACTCAATATGTGGATCATATAAGAAGTGGTAATTTAATGCATTGTACACAATAATAATAAATTCAGCACATAGTGATGACTATAAAAACTGAGTAGTGAATGGGGGATGAAAAATACAACACAATATCACACAATAAAATATCAATAAAATCACAGGATAATGGCACATGGGTCGCACAATAATCGCACATGAATAGTAGGAGGTGCGGTATTCGCAAAACTAATCGCAAGTTCCGTATGAGAGCATATATGCACAAAGTTCCTTTGTATTGTCACAAAGGAATTGGGGTTGGCAAATGAGGACAAATCCTTCTGGTCTTAGCACTATTTAGGAGGTCACATCCAATGGGTGGGGATATAGTCCGAATCTCCAAATATTCTCCTGAGTAGGAAAAGTCACTCATTCAATTGTACTGAGATTTTACAGCGATTTTTATTGATATTTTATTGTGTGATATTGTGTTGTATTTTACACCCCCCATTCACTATGTGCTGATTTTATTATTATTGTGTACAATGCATTAAATTACCACTTATATGATCCACATATTGAGTGCCAGTCTTATATTTTGTTTCTTCCATTTTTACCTCTTACTGATTGGTGATCAGTCAAGACTAGAGCACCTTTTTCATTCTGAAAAGAGGGTGAGCTATCCACGTTAACCATAATATATATATAATGTTCCCTCGTAGTACCAGTATATAATGCTCCTCCATTCCCCCCCAGTAGTGCCAGGAATATATAATGTTCCCCCGTAATGCCAGCATATACGGTAATGCTCCTCCATTCTCCTTAGTAGTGCCAATATATATATATATATAGAAACAAAATGCGGGTCTCAGCAGCACAAGACAAAAGACTGGTGCACGTCCTTACAGCCGTGGGCTCAAGCGGCTATGTATAGATAAGTATCAAAAGGATAAGGCAGCACTCCAAGTAAAGTGAAAAAAGGTGGATCTTTATTCCCTCTGCAACGTTTCAACCGTCTCAATGCGGTCTTTCTCAAGCATACCACATAGTGCCATACAAGGGTATATATACCCACAATCCATAGCAGGAGATTTGAAGTGACAATCAATCAATATACAACATGATTAATTCATAAAACATATATAGAACATCATAAAGTGCTTTGTGCATAATAAAGTAAATATAACTAATACAGTTACATGCTGATTCATCTATCACAGTACATTCACAGTATATACAGCCTCTCCACTGCGATTAAACTGTTAATTCACAACTCATCCATGTATTTGAAATCACCTGTGTATCATATAAAGTGCAATCATATCAACATAAGTTAAAAACAACTCACACCGAAGCACCTGTGCAGGGGCGCCAAGATCCGCGTCCTCAATGTCAAACCGCGCATGCCCAAGAAGACAACCGCGTCACGGTAAGCGACTCCATTAGGACCGAAGCCAGAGGCCGTCACCAAGGAAGCGTGACGTCAAAGACACGCGACCCGGGGGGCGGCTCCATGACCAGACCAGAGGCATCGCCGGGAAACACCCATGATGCAAGGGCCGCGTCACCAGGTCAGACACGCCTACAGTAGTGGCGTCGCTGCCATAGCAACAACCGGCCCAGCAACATGTTCAGTGTCTCCACAGGATCCAGCGGAAGGCATAGGGCAGGCGCGGGTCCACAAAAGAACGGCGTAGGGAGAGCAAAGGCCTAATAAGTATCCCTAAAGACATATATAACTGAGGCTTAATGAATGCCTCATTAGGTCAACCTACATTAAAGTATTAGAAAATCGGAGTGAACGTGGTCTGAGTATATCGGCACCAGGGATTACCCCTCAATAGATCTGCCATACTCCTCTTATTTCACACTAGGCCGGGGACCAAAAGGGGCCACGTCGTTCTCACGACCATCGCCCCTGGTCCATATCGGAAAAGGGTCCATAGCACATCAATGCCATGGTACCCAGTTCAAAAAACCGACCCTCATGTTTTAGAACATAAAGAAGACCACCACTCCACAGAGGTATAATTACGGTAGACCCATTGAGAATCTTGTATTGCATAAGGCCCAAAAGATCTCCCCCAACGCCATAAATCAACAAGGAGACACAGAAATAGACGCCCACTGTCCACGAACCAAAACGGTGCAGTCCCAATAACTGGAGAAAGAAAAGAGAAAGAAGAAAATTAGAAAAAATATAAAACGATCATATAAAATACATGATCTATCTTCATAATAGATGACAAATGACACTAATACATATACACATACACCAGGGCGCGACGAGTCAAGGACCAAACGACACTAGCCTAGAAAACCCACTCTCTACACCACACTCCACTTAAAATCGACATTAAGACCATGCGGTCTCAGGGTGTTGAGGCGATGGATCCACCTCAATTCCCTCTGTTTAAGGGCCAGCGTCCTATCACCTCCCCTTCTGGACGAGGTGATATGGTCCACCAACATAAATCTCAAATCTTTTTCTTTGTGTTTGGCCTCCACAAAATGTTTGGGAACCGGCAGATCTTTTCTTTTTTGTCTGATAGAAAAACGGTGATTGTTGAGACGTGCCTTCATGTCACAAGTGGTCTCCCCAACATAGAGGAGACCACAGGGACAGGAAAGCACGTAGATCACAAACGAACTGTTACATGTTAAAAAATGGCTAATCCCGGGGCGGAGCTAGCGCCGGTCTGAGATGGCCGCACTTCACTGAGCTCTGTGAACACCGATCTCTTCAAACAGCGATATTAGCCACCATATGACCTGAATCGAGCCGAAAATGGTGAAGATCGGGAACGCAAGGACTGGAGATCACTCTGCAGCTGGCAAAGTGCAGGCTACGCCGGGAGAAATGGATAAATTCCTGAAGAAGGCAGCCTCAGCCTATGTGGCTAGAGAATCAAAGATGGCGCCGGAACCTCCTCAGAAAAGCATGGCGCGGCTGCCGGACCGTTCAGAGGAAGAGAGTGAGGCGGAGGGGCCGCAGGGCAAAGGCTCGCTCCCTATCACCAGGCACTACTTAAAACATGCCCTCTGTAAAGCTATGGAGCCGGTGCTGGAAGAAATCGCTGCGCTTCGCCAGGATATGAGGCAAGTGGGAGACAGAGTCGAGGTGCTAGAAACGCATCAGGCCTCAGTCCTAGAACACCAAAAAGCCACCTCTGCCGCTTTTCAAAGATGTGGTACCTACCTGAATGACCTGCACAATGCCCTGGAAGACCAGGAGAACAGGGGGCGCCGGAATAACCTGCGCTTCAGAGGGGTCCCCGAGACGGCACAGCAAGGTGACGTAACCGCCATGATTAAGTCGATTTGTTCACAGCTTATGGGTCCTGACTTTGATCAAGAAATTGTAATAGAACGTGCTCACAGAGCCCTGCGTCCCAAGCCCAAGCAAGAAGAACCTCCAAGGGACATTATATGCAAGTTTCTGAACTTCCAAATTAAATCTGCGATTCAGGATGCAGCCAGAAACCGCCCTGACTTTTCCTATGAGGGCGCACAGATATCAGTCTTTCAAGACCTGGCTCCATCCACCCTCAAAAAACGTAGAGCCTTGAAACCTCTGACGGATTGGCTGCGCTCCCAGAAAATACAGTACAAGTGGAACTTTCCTTTTGGTATCTCATTTAACCGAGAGGGTCGACGTCACAATATTTCCTCCTACCTGGAGTTGGAAAATCTTTATGAACAGCTGCAAATACCGTCTTTACAAGTGGAGAACTGGGAATTGTTCCAGGATCTGGCTGATCTACCTGAAGTTCCCACTTTCAATCCTTTTGTAATGCAGCGGACCCCTAAAGCACAGAGAGCCGGGAAGAGGGGCCGTCAGATGACACCAAAGAGACTCAACCAAGCTGAATGAGTTAATGTCTAGTAATAGCAAGTTATGCTTTTCTTTCACTAATCTTAAAGAGTGCTGCTCTGTCCATTTTATCATTTGTTTTTCCTTCTCCTCAAACATCTCCTTTTTGTGTTCCCGTCATATAGGAATGTTGTTGTTCCCGTAACTACACCTCTAGCATATTGTCTAATATTTGCTCACCTTTGCTTAGGTCTAGACTCCTTATTGATGGAGATCAACTATTGGGTCAGTAGACCATTTTTCCCCCTATGCTCACATACTTGACCTATGAGAACGTAGAGTATTTTGTTAATAACTGTTATGTTTATTTTGTTCATTCTGTTTATTTTGTTATGCAGGTACATAAATCAGGTGCACCAAGGTCATGTCTGATGCAGGACCCTCCTCTGGTTTCCACTCTGCTCACCCATACTGCATTCTGCCTGTCCAACAGGACTGCGTCCTCCTGGAGGAGGGGGGACACCCAGCGAGGTAACGCACAATACACAAAACCTTATGGCTGACTTATCATTTGCGTCATACAATGTCAAAGGCTTTAATTCTCCATCAAAACGGAGTCAGGTTTTCTCATTGTTACGCAAATCGGGAGCTACTGTCCTACTCCTCCAGGAGACGCACTTCAAATTTGATCATTACCCCAACTTATCACACGGCCACTACTCTCAATGGTACCATTGTGGCGGCAGCTCCTCTGCTTCAGGGGGAGTGAGTATTGGGTTCCAGAGGAGGGTTCCTTTCTCCTACATTTCCCACCTGCAGGACCCTGATGGTCGCTATCTTCTAGTCAAGGGTACCATTGGACCTCAGTCCTACACGTTCGTTAACCTTTATGCTCCAAACACTGGCCATCATAGATGGTTTTCCTTGGTATTTCCCATTATTAAATCTTTTGCGGAAGGCCTAACCATAGTGGGAGGGGACCTCAATGCTACCTTGAACCCTCAGCTAGACTCCTCAACCTCAAAATCGGCCCTGGCACTCAAAACGTTAAGGTACATTAGGGAGGGGTTCTGGAATCTTCATCTCATTGATGTTTGGCGCACTCTTTTCCCCAATACGTCGGATTTTACTTTCTACTCTACGGTTCATGGCACATACCAGCGCCTGGACTATCTTTTTGTGTCTAAAGAACACCTTCAATTTTGCCGAGACCCACAAATAGGATCCATTCATTTATCCGATCATGCCCCTATATCACTATTAGTCTCAGAGCCTACCTCCAAGCAACAGAAATTCAGATGGCGCCTGAATGAGGCCCTCCTAGGGAATCCGGATACTAGAGATAAAATAGCAGGACTTCTTACGGAATATTTCTGCTTAAATAAGAACCCTGATATCTCTCCCCTATCAGTCTGGGACGCCCACAAACCCTTTATTAGAGGGCATTTTATAAGTCTAGGCGCTTACCAAAAGAAACAGAGGAGTGAGAAATTAGATCTCATCTGCCAAAAAATAAAACAGTTAGAGTCCCTGCACAAACGATCCTTTTCCGCTCTGCAGCTCCAGGAGTTATCCGGGTACAGAGCTGAACTGAAATCGATGTTACAACAATCCACAACTAAACTCTTCTTAAACTCACAACACAAATTCTTCGCCCATGGAGATAAAACCTCAAAATTTATGATGAGCAGAATTAAGAATAGAAGAGCAGTAAACTATATCCATCTAATAACATCCCCGCAAGGTGCTCCCTTATTCTCTTCCAAAGACATAGGTGCCCAATTCAGGGAGTTCTATGAATCCCTTTATAATCTACCCCAAACACTTCCCCCTGAGGCACATGCTTCCTTGGTGTCTTCGTTCTTGGAGTCACTTCCGATACCAGTAGTTACTGATGACCAGAAACAGATGCTTACGGCTCCTTTCACTCTCCCAGAACTCACCTCCGCATTAAGGCAGACTCCCTCAGGCAAAAGCCCAGGCCCTGATGGCCTTCCTGTCCAATATTATAGAACATACCAACAGTGCCTACTCCCCCACTTGCTTGAGGTTTGTAACTTGACCCTACTAGGGGAAAATTTATCCAGAGATATGACCCAAGCCCATATCACCCTGATCTCAAAAGAGGGGAAGGATCCTAAACATTGTGCCAATTATAGACCAATTTCCCTTCTCAACATCGACCTGAAGTTGCTAGCGAAATTATTGGCTAACAGGCTATCGACCCTCCTTCCTTCATTAGTGCATGGGGATCAGGCGGGCTTCATCAAAGGTAGAGAGGGACGAGATAATACAGTCAGAGTATTAAATATAATGCAGTTTTCTACGGTCCGTTCTAAGCCTCTGCTCCTGCTGAGCACGGACGCAGAAAAAGCGTTCGACCGAATTAATTGGTCCTTCCTGAAACACGTCCTTAACCGGTTTGGCCTGCCTGATCCCTTTGTACGGTCTACCTTCGCAATGTACGCGCGGGCCTCGGCTTCTGTTCTGATCAATGGAGATCTGTCAGAACCCTTCTTCATCAAAAATGGCACTAGGCAGGGCTGTCCCCTTTCTCCTTTGCTTTTCATACTGGCATTAGAACCACTTCTTCTGAAGTTGAGAGAGGATGACGGAATTCGAGGTGTCAGGTTGGGAGGCAGGGATCATAAGGTGGCCGCATTCGCGGACGACATTTTGATCATGACCTCCAACCCCAAGGACTCAATACCCATAATCCAAAACCTTCTTGATACCTACGGCTCTATTTCTAATTTCAAAATCAATAAACAGAAATCACTTGTGATTTGTGTGGGGGTCCCTCCATCGACTCAGGCAGGCCTAAAAAAAGATTCTCCCTTTAATTGGTCTTCCCCATACTTGACATATCTGGGGATAAAAATTAGTTCAGACACTAAAGAACTGTTCGCACTAAATTATACCCCGTTATTGAGAGACATCTCTTCCAGCATAGACAATTTGGATATCCCAACTATTTCCTGGTTTGGCCGAAAAAATCTACTGATGTCCCTGATACTCCCCCGCCTTACCTACTTACAACAGGTTCTTCCCATCCCAGTTCCTAGAACCTATTATATCACTCTAAAAAAACTTTTCCGCTCATTCATTTGGAGTGGGAAGAGACCAAGGTTATCTTATGAACTGCTCTCGCGCCCGAAATGCTTCGGGGGCATTGCCTTACCAGACCCTGAGATGTATGGTAGAGCGGTCCTGATGTCAAGAATAATAGAATGGCTTAGACCTAGTAGCACAAAACCATGGGTTGCAATAGAGCGGGAACTAGTAAACAAACCCTTTAGATCCTTATTATTAGGTATTAAGAGTGCTTCTAATACACCCTCCTTGCCATTATTCCCAATAATTCAAGCGACTTTGAATGCATGGAAATGGTTTCAGGCCTCTCACTGTTCCATCCCCTTCCCCTCGCCCCTCCTGTCCATCAGTGATATCCTAGGGACGGCCATACATGAGGTAGTAGAAAGTACTCCAAGAGACCTGGGAGAGTCAGAGTTGCCGATTCGATCTCTCTTCGAGTCTGACGGGTCTTTAATCAAACTCAAAGAGTTTCAAACTGTCTTTGATGCTGCTCATAAACATATCTCCTCCACGTCTTACGTACACGCATTTATATCTCGACATATCACAATTGGGGATATTCTCCGCCCTTTACTTTGGTCCGAGGCCCTTATCTCCAACCCAACCCCCCCAAAGAAACTGATTTCACAAATCTTCAGGAGGTTGAACATCCCTTCGACCCCTACCAAACCAGCCTTTGTTCGTCATTGGGAAAGGGATTTGGGACATGAATTGTCATACTCCACATTACCAGACTTAATGTCCTCCCCGCACTGCTCATCCAGATGTGTCCGCATACAAGAGAACGGATATAAGATCCTGACCAGATGGTACAAGACGCCTGATATTACCTCATTGTATTCAGTGACGGCCGACGACACATGTTGGAGGTGTAGTGCGGATAGGGGAACCTTTTTTCACATCTGGTGGACCTGTCCACTCATTAAGGTATGGTGGGAGGAAATATTCCAGGTTAGCAATTTAATATGTGGAACTAAAATACCGGTGTCTGCGAGTAGGGCTCTACTCAATCTTGAAACGAACAAGACAGCTCGCCCTATGCCTTTTCTTTTCAAACAGCTTTTGATGGCAGCTCGAATGCTGGTCCCAAAACACTGGCTCTCTTCAGCTCTCCCCTCAATTGAGCACTGGAAACTAAAAGTTGACCAGATCTTCCGATTTGAGGAAATCTCTTCCTGGGAAGCTAGGAACCATCCGAAATTTAGACAACAATGGCACCTATGGCAGAAGAGTAGACATCCGAGCTATGAGTAAGTCCTATTCCTCTGCTCAGAGGGATTTGGAAAACTTGTACCTGCTCAGCATTATCACACAGAGAGTCTAGATCCTCCACTAGCCTACCTTTATGAGAGGATAATACATCTCACAATTAGCAGATGGGCTATCCTAGAACTTATCAATACATGTGGCTGTAATGTCCCCAGACTTTTTACAATGGAGGTTCCATGCCTCAGAAAATGCGACTACCTACCTTTTGCCGGCTTACTATACTGTTTTGGACTGGTCTGAACGGTTGGAAGCCTTTGGTATTTGGTGGTTACTTGTCATTTGATAGGTATTCCCCTTCCTTAGCATCTCACCTGGGTGGCGTATAATTTGTTCTCACGTAAATTGTGCCTACATGTCGGTTGAATACCGTGTAGGATATACGCATCTATATTAATGTACCCTTTGGAATCCTGTTATACAACCTTTCACTCATCTGAATCGTGATTGCCTATTCTTCGCAATGTCCAGTCTGCGGTGAATGCTGCTTCTGTGTAATCTTTGACCTTGTACTCATTGCACGATGTGATATATACTTGATGACATGACTTCTATATTCCTGATATACATCTTGCAAGATGTAAAATTCTGTATTAATGTACCTTGTTACGTTATGAAAAAAAAAAAAAATAAAAAAAAAAAAAATGGCTAATCCCATACTGGGTCCCGGTGACGGGGTGCGTGAACTTCTCACCCTTGATCATATAAGAGCAGTTAACACAACCCAAACAAGGGTAAGAACCCCTTCTTCGGGAGCCAATATGAGACTGTACCAAGGTCCTAGTCTGAATATCAGCCCGTACCAACTTATCACGGAAGTTGGCAGCCCGCCTATAAGAAAGCAGAGGCGGCAAAGTCAAAGCTGGAATATCAGGGAAATTACTCCTCAATATCGGCCAATATCTGCGAACAATCTGGGCAATGGGAGCACTCTGCTCTGAATATGTTGAAATAAACGGTATCCTTTCAGTTTTGTTGCATATATTGGCAGATGGTCTCGGTTGTGAATCTATCACTCGACTAAGGTGTTTCTCAATCACCTGAGCAGGATAGCCTCTATTCTTAAACCTATCTACCATCTGTGAAAACCGGGTCGGCAGCAAGTCAGGGTCCTGTACCACCCTCTTGACCCTAAGCAATTGGCCATAAGGTACAGAATTAATGATTGACCTCGGGTGACAGCTGTTAAAGTGCAACAGTGTGTTACAGTCCGTCGGCTTGGTATAGATATCCGTGGAAAGTCCATTGTTCAACAGTGTGACCGTGGTGTCGAGAAACTGGACATGGGTCGCAGTGTATTTATAAAACATTAACATGAAGAAGCATTGCCTCTAGATGCAGCTGTTTGGACACCCCAAAAACTGTAAACACTCTGCGACCCATGTCCAGTTTCTCGACACCACGGTCACACTGTTGAACAATGGACTTTCCACGGATATCTATACCAAGCCGACGGACTGTAACACACTGTTGCACTTTAACAGCTGTCACCCGAGGTCAATCATTAATTCTGTACCTTATGGCCAATTGCTTAGGGTCAAGAGGGTGGTACAGGACCCTGACTTGCTGCCGACCCGGTTTTCACAGATGGTAGATAGGTTTAAGAATAGAGGCTATCCTGCTCAGGTGATTGAGAAACACCTTAGTCGAGTGATAGATTCACAACCGAGACCATCTGCCAATATATGCAACAAAACTGAAAGGATACCGTTTATTTCAACATATTCAGAGCAGAGTGCTCCCATTGCCCAGATTGTTCGCAGATATTGGCCGATATTGAGGAGTAATTTCCCTGATATTCCAGCTTTGACTTTGCCGCCTCTGCTTTCTTATAGGCGGGCTGCCAACTTCCGTGATAAGTTGGTACGGGCTGATATTCAGACTAGGACCTTGGTACAGTCTCATATTGGCTCCCGAAGAAGGGGTTCTTACCCTTGTTTGGGTTGTGTTAACTGCTCTTATATGATCAAGGGTGAGAAGTTCACGCACCCCGTCACCGGGACCCAGTATGGGATTAGCCATTTTTTAACATGTAACAGTTCGTTTGTGATCTACGTGCTTTCCTGTCCCTGTGGTCTCCTCTATGTTGGGGAGACCACTTGTGACATGAAGGCACGTCTCAACAATCACCGTTTTTCTATCAGACAAAAAAGAAAAGATCTGCCGGTTCCCAAACATTTTGTGGAGGCCAAACACAAAGAAAAAGATTTGAGATTTATGTTGGTGGACCATATCACCTCGTCCAGAAGGGGAGGTGATAGGACGCTGGCCCTTAAACAGAGGGAATTGAGGTGGATCCATCGCCTCAACACCCTGAGACCGCATGGTCTTAATGTCGATTTTAAGTGGAGTGTGGTGTAGAGAGTGGGTTTTCTAGGCTAGTGTCGTTTGGTCCTTGACTCGTCGCGCCCTGGTGTATGTGTATATGTATTAGTGTCATTTGTCATCTATTATGAAGATAGATCATGTATTTTATATGATCGTTTTATATTTTTTCTAATTTTCTTCTTTCTCTTTTCTTTCTCCAGTTATTGGGACTGCACCGTTTTGGTTCGTGGACAGTGGGCGTCTATTTCTGTGTCTCCTTGTTGATTTATGGCGTTGGGGGAGATCTTTTGGGCCTTATGCAATACAAGATTCTCAATGGGTCTACCGTAATTATACCTCTGTGGAGTGGTGGTCTTCTTTATGTTCTAAAACATGAGGGTCGGTTTTTTGAACTGGGTACCATGGCATTGATGTGCTATGGACCCTTTTCCGATATGGACCAGGGGCGATGGTCGTGAGAACGACGTGGCCCCTTTTGGTCCCCGGCCTAGTGTGAAATAAGAGGAGTATGGCAGATCTATTTAGGGGTAATCCCTGGTGCCGATATACTCAGACCACGTTCACTCCGATTTTCTAATACTTTAATGTAGGTTGACCTAATGAGGCATTCATTAAGCCTCAGTTATATATGTCTTTAGGGATACTTATTAGGCCTTTGCTCTCCCTACGCCGTTCTTTTGTGGACCCGCGCCTGCCCTATGCCTTCCGCTGGATCCTGTGGAGACACTGAACATGTTGCTGGGCCGGTTGTTGCTATGGCAGCGACGCCACTACTGTAGGCGTGTCTGACCTGGTGACGCGGCCCTTGCATCATGGGTGTTTCCCGGCGATGCCTCTGGTCTGGTCATGGAGCCGCCCCCCGGGTCGCGTGTCTTTGACGTCACGCTTCCTTGGTGACGGCCTCTGGCTTCGGTCCTAATGGAGTCGCTTACCGTGACGCGGTTGTCTTCTTGGGCATGCGCGGTTTGACATTGAGGACGCGGATCTTGGCGCCCCTGCACAGGTGCTTCGGTGTGAGTTGTTTTTAACTTATGTTGATATGATTGCACTTTATATGATACACAGGTGATTTCAAATACATGGATGAGTTGTGAATTAACAGTTTAATCGCAGTGGAGAGGCTGTATATACTGTGAATGTACTGTGATATATGAATCAGCATGTAACTGTATTAGTTATATTTACTTTATTATGCACAAAGCACTTTATGATGTTCTATATATGTTTTATGAATTAATCATGTTGTATATTGATTGATTGTCACTTCAAATCTCCTGCTATGGATTGTGGGTATATATACCCTTGTATGGCACTATGTGGTATGCTTGAGAAAGACCGCATTGAGACGGTTGAAACGTTGCAGAGGGAATAAAGATCCACCTTTTTTCACTTTACTTGGAGTGCTGCCTTATCCTTTTGATACTTATCTATATATAGCCGCTTGAGCCCACGGCTGTAAGGACGTGCACCAGTCTTTTGTCTTGTGCTGCTGAGACCCGCATTTTGTTTCTATATTATTGGACTTTCTCAGCTTGCACCTTATCTTATTATTTGTTCTATACTTTCAACATGGATCTCCCCGACGTATTCACATACACCAGGGCGGACGAGGAAAGGATTCTGCGTGGTTTGGTGAGTGAGCCCTCTTTTTTATCCACACCCACTTTGATCGACTTAAAACGAAGATTTGAGGCAGACGCCAAGAAGATTGTGTCCACTGACTTGCATCTTATGACCCTTGGTCAATACTTTAGGGAACACAGAATCCCTAGAGGCATACGCTCACAACTCAAACCAAATCTTTTTCCAACTGAATCTGTCTATACACAGAAGTTTTTGCAGATCTCCAATAAATATGCCTATGATATTATTCTCCTGAACTTGGAGTTTCTACAACAGGAATTGGCGGATAGTAAGATACGGCAAGCTCAGACCACAGTTGCCTTGGAAACTATGCTGGGCCAGGATGAATTTAAAGTTTATGAAGAAAGTTGCAATGAATATTTGTCTAAATTTACTAAGGAACAAGAAGCTACCAAAAGGAAGAAATGGCAGCGTGATGCCGACGATTATGCAAAGGGAAAAGTATACACATGGCAAAATGATATGTCCAAAAAGCAGCAATTTCAGCCACAGCGATCGGGCAACAATAGGAAGCAGTCGGGACAATCCGGGCCGTTAACTACTCAGAACCCCACATCTAAGAAATCTTTTTTGGAGATGGGCTCCGTGATGGCCAGGGAACCAGACGGGGTGGCAGAAGACATCACAAGTGGCGTAAATCCCAAATCGCCAAGGACCCTCAAACACATGTCATTGCGCAGAAAGGGGAATCAAGCTCAGTAAATAATCTCTCTACTGTGGTAAATATCTCCTCTGTGCCTTTATCTGAATTACAAATTAAGGTGTTGTCTAAGGGTTTGTCATTTTGTCCCTCAACTAGGGTCGATTGGTTCAATCTGGAGGCCGACCTGCAGCGCTTATATAGGAGTATTGAACTCAAGGTATGGTTTGCAGGTCGTCCTCCCGTTGGGCAATCGACCTCTGTTACTGAATTGAGGCTCAAATCCTTTGGATTGTCCAATAAAAGTGATTTTTCACCACATAGTGGTTCTTCTGCTATAGAAACTTTCAGAAAGGCTATCTCCAGGGATATAGCCTCATTACGTGATGAGACTAGTACCTCACCCCTAAAATATCCTAATATGACCTCCTCTGAAGTTGTTGCCTTGGAGGGTTTGTGCCATGACAGCAGCCTCACCATCAAACCGGCTGACAAGGGTGGTGCGGTTGTTGTCATGGACACCTCTAAGTACATACTCGAGATTAGGAGACAATTGGGTGATCCGAATGTGTACAGAATGTTGGATGGTGATCCGAAGTTTGCAATTACTAGATGCATCAAGAATGCCCTGGATCTAGCTTTGGCTCAGGACATTATTGATGGTGAACTATATACATTTTTGTCTGTAACTCAACCACGTACACCGGTCATATATGTACTCCCCAAAATACATAAATCACTGACTGACCCACCTGGCCGTCCCATTGTGGCTGGCACTGGCTCTATTTTTTCTAATATTTCCATTTTTTTGGATAAATTGCTTCGCCAGTATGCGGTTACGGCCAGATCGTACATTAGGGACACTGGGGATTTTTTGGACAAAATTTCTGATTTGGTGCTACCGGACGACTGCCTCCTGGCATCCTTTGATGTAACCAGTTTGTATACCTCCATTGACCATGATAGGGGGTTGTCTGCTGTTCGGAGGCAGTTGTCCGGTAGTTGCCATTCTTCACATTGTCAGAATTTTATTGTTCATTTGCTTGATCTGGTGCTGAGAAACAATTATTTTCTATTCATGGAGAGTTTTTATCTCCAATTACGAGGGACCGCCATGGGGTCAAATGTGGCACCCACCTATGCCAATGTCTTCATGGCGGCCCTCGAGGAGGACCTTGTCTATGTATCCCACCACTTCAGGAATGTCCTGGGGTGGTGGCGATACATAGATGACGTCTTCCTCATTTGGCATGGTGACTCTCTTTCACTTGGGTTATTTCATGATTTTTTGAATAGCATGGACCCAGATATTAGTTTCACCTTGGTCCACTCTGCGACCCATGTCCAGTTTCTCGACACCACGGTCACACTGTTGAACAATGGACTTTCCACGGATATCTATACCAAGCCGACGGACTGTAACACACTGTTGCACTTTAACAGCTGTCACCCGAGGTCAATCATTAATTCTGTACCTTATGGCCAATTGCTTAGGGTCAAGAGGGTGGTACAGGACCCTGACTTGCTGCCGACCCGGTTTTCACAGATGGTAGATAGGTTTAAGAATAGAGGCTATCCTGCTCAGGTGATTGAGAAACACCTTAGTCGAGTGATAGATTCACAACCGAGACCATCTGCCAATATATGCAACAAAACTGAAAGGATACCGTTTATTTCAACATATTCAGAGCAGAGTGCTCCCATTGCCCAGATTGTTCGCAGATATTGGCCGATATTGAGGAGTAATTTCCCTGATATTCCAGCTTTGACTTTGCCGCCTCTGCTTTCTTATAGGCGGGCTGCCAACTTCCGTGATAAGTTGGTACGGGCTGATATTCAGACTAGGACCTTGGTACAGTCTCATATTGGCTCCCGAAGAAGGGGTTCTTACCCTTGTTTGGGTTGTGTTAACTGCTCTTATATGATCAAGGGTGAGAAGTTCACGCACCCCGTCACCGGGACCCAGTATGGGATTAGCCATTTTTTAACATGTAACAGTTCGTTTGTGATCTACGTGCTTTCCTGTCCCTGTGGTCTCCTCTATGTTGGGGAGACCACTTGTGACATGAAGGCACGTCTCAACAATCACCGTTTTTCTATCAGACAAAAAAGAAAAGATCTGCCGGTTCCCAAACATTTTGTGGAGGCCAAACACAAAGAAAAAGATTTGAGATTTATGTTGGTGGACCATATCACCTCGTCCAGAAGGGGAGGTGATAGGACGCTGGCCCTTAAACAGAGGGAATTGAGGTGGATCCATCGCCTCAACACCCTGAGACCGCATGGTCTTAATGTCGATTTTAAGTGGAGTGTGGTGTAGAGAGTGGGTTTTCTAGGCTAGTGTCGTTTGGTCCTTGACTCGTCGCGCCCTGGTGTATGTGTATATGTATTAGTGTCATTTGTCATCTATTATGAAGATAGATCATGTATTTTATATGATCGTTTTATATTTTTTCTAATTTTCTTCTTTCTCTTTTCTTTCTCCAGTTATTGGGACTGCACCGTTTTGGTTCGTGGACAGTGGGCGTCTATTTCTGTGTCTCCTTGTTGATTTATGGCGTTGGGGGAGATCTTTTGGGCCTTATGCAATACAAGATTCTCAATGGGTCTACCGTAATTATACCTCTGTGGAGTGGTGGTCTTCTTTATGTTCTAAAACATGAGGGTCGGTTTTTTGAACTGGGTACCATGGCATTGATGTGCTATGGACCCTTTTCCGATATGGACCAGGGGCGATGGTCGTGAGAACGACGTGGCCCCTTTTGGTCCCCGGCCTAGTGTGAAATAAGAGGAGTATGGCAGATCTATTTAGGGGTAATCCCTGGTGCCGATATACTCAGACCACGTTCACTCCGATTTTCTAATACTTTAATGTAGGTTGACCTAATGAGGCATTCATTAAGCCTCAGTTATATATGTCTTTAGGGATACTTATTAGGCCTTTGCTCTCCCTACGCCGTTCTTTTGTGGACCCGCGCCTGCCCTATGCCTTCCGCTGGATCCTGTGGAGACACTGAACATGTTGCTGGGCCGGTTGTTGCTATGGCAGCGACGCCACTACTGTAGGCGTGTCTGACCTGGTGACGCGGCCCTTGCATCATGGGTGTTTCCCGGCGATGCCTCTGGTCTGGTCATGGAGCCGCCCCCCGGGTCGCGTGTCTTTGACGTCACGCTTCCTTGGTGACGGCCTCTGGCTTCGGTCCTAATGGAGTCGCTTACCGTGACGCGGTTGTCTTCTTGGGCATGCGCGGTTTGACATTGAGGACGCGGATCTTGGCGCCCCTGCACAGGTGCTTCGGTGTGAGTTGTTTTTAACTTATGTTGATATGATTGCACTTTATATGATACACAGGTGATTTCAAATACATGGATGAGTTGTGAATTAACAGTTTAATCGCAGTGGAGAGGCTGTATATACTGTGAATGTACTGTGATATATGAATCAGCATGTAACTGTATTAGTTATATTTACTTTATTATGCACAAAGCACTTTATGATGTTCTATATATGTTTTATGAATTAATCATGTTGTATATTGATTGATTGTCACTTCAAATCTCCTGCTATGGATTGTGGGTATATACCCTTGTATGGCACTATGTGGTATGCTTGAGAAAGACCGCATTGAGACGGTTGAAACGTTGCAGAGGGAATAAAGATCCACCTTTTTTCACTTTACTTGGAGTGCTGCCTTATCCTTTTGATACTTATATATATATATATATATATATATATAGGATATAGATAGATATTTCCCCTGTAGTGCCAGTATATAATACTCCTCTACCCCCCAAAGTGCCAGGTATATATATTGTTCCCCCGTTGTGCCTGTATATGATGCTCCTCCCTTCCCCCCAGTAGTGCCAGAATATATATATATTTAGTTACCCTGTAATGCCAGCATATAATGCTCCTCCATTCCCCCCAGTTCCAATGATCTCCTTCCCCCTTTCCTGGTTTTCCCAGCAGTTTGGTCATTTAGTTAAAAAAAAAAAAAAAAAATGCCCTCCCGTCCCCCTACCTGCAACAGTATTATCTGTGGCTTGTGTTGCTGCGTCCCAGTGCATTCCGTCCCAATAACTTCACCCCTCCAGGAGGTTGCGTTGCTGTCATTGCGGCTTCTTGCGCTGGCCTAGCGGCCTGAGGCTTGTGAGGTTGAATGACTGAACTTGTGGCCGTGACTGCGCCCCCCTTTATGGGTAGCGAAGTGGCACCCTAGGTCGGCGACTACCCTCGCCAATCCATCTTCCCGGTCCTAATTCAGAGCACATTACAGCAGAAGGTATTACAGGAGAGGACTATAATTCCCAGCATGTCTATTATTATGTAATATCATAGCACATTACAGGAGGAGGTATAAGAGAACAGGACTACAACTCCCAGTATGTTCAAGCCGCAATTATGTAATATCAGAGTACATTACAAAAGGAGGTATAAGAGGAGAGGACTACAACTCCCAGCATGTCCAGGGTGTTGTAATGTACTCTATTACATAATAATGGACTGGACATGCTGGAAGTTTGGTCCTCTCCTCTTATACCTCCTCTTGTATTGTACTCTATTACATAATAGGACGTATAAGAGGAGAGGACAGCATCTCCCAGCATTTCCCAGCATTTCCCTGGCACTTACATTGAATTCTTCATTTTTTCACATGCATCACTGGTCTTCTTCTTCATTACTTTACTGCACTGCTGAGCTCTGCCTCCTGTTCTGGGCACATGTGTCACCACCAGATATCTGAGAAGCTCTAACAGACATTCTTCAGAACCTCCTGCTTGAGGTTCTTTTGTTTTGCTTTCGTTTTGTCATCTAGTTTCCCTCTCTCAGCTGTCATCTAGTTTCCCTCTCTCAGCTGTCATCCCTTTAAATCCCCTCCCATACTGCATCACTTTGCGGTTTATACAACTTCCTGGACTGTGCTCATGCTGGATGCTGCTACTGATGCTTCTACAGATAAGTCTGTTCTTTAATTTGTGTTTTCCTGTTGGCTTGATCCTAGGTGACCCTGACTCCCTCCGTATTAAGTGTAGGGAGCCGGTGGTCGTGTCCCCTCACTATTATAGGGTGTTCAGGTGTCATACAGTCGAGGCATGCAATTATCTATCATAGAGATCTTTGCATGGGCTGAGAAGTCAGGGAGAGCACTAGGGCTTTTACAGGGCTCACCCTTATGTTCCTTAGTTTGGGATCAAGTCAGTCGGATCTTCATTTGTTGTCTGCAACACCATCTGTGACAACATGATGGTGAGGTTATCGCAGGTCCTTCATCCCCTCTTTCACTGCTGAGCTCCGCCTCCTGCACATGACATCATGGCAGGTCCTACAGCTCCAGTAGAAGAGTGTGTGACCATGAAGGAGCATGTAACCAGTGATGTCACAGACCTCCTTCTAACAACTCCACTCTAGCATCTACCTAGAAGGTTGAGAGTGCTGCTGGTGTCCGGAGCTGTCAGCACTGGGTAATGATTTCTCTTATATGTGAGGGAGGAGACCGTACACTGCAAGTGTTCAGCCATCCGCTCGTTTGCTTCCTCGGACGTTCAGCGGAACAGCAGCACTAAAGCAGGGGGCCCCTAAGACAATGGGGACCCAGGACAATTGCCCAGTCCCCCCCCCTAACACCGGCCCTCTTGACAGTGATAGCACAGTATAAAATGTTTAAAAAAAACATAAAATCACTCTTACCTCCATTTGATCGCGAAGAGCCGGCCATTGGCATCGGCCGGTGTTATGACATCATACATCATTGCCCACGGGATTTTGGGCAAGATCTTCAATCAAGATGGCTGCAGCAGGCTGTTCAGGCTCAAACTGATGAGTAAAGTATGATTTTTTTAAAAAATATTTACCGCCATCCAGAGAATTTTCCCGGAAATTCAGATCAATTTCCACTTTGTGGAGTTCAATTCGCTCAACACTATTTTTCATATTTGCATCTATGGAGATGCGTGGGGGCTAATTTTTTGCAGGGCGATCTGTAGTTTTTATTGATTTTATTTTGTGGTATGTATGACTTTTTAAACACTTTTTATTCCAATATTTCGGGAAGGTGAATAAAAAAATAAATAACTACAATTGCAACTTCACAGGGCCCTCACCCACTAAGGGGCCCCCTGCTTCACTGCTGCTTAATATATCAGGGTGGCAGACCAGACTGAACAGTGGGCTCCCGGCTTAGAAGACCCTGCTCTGACTCTATATATGGCTTAGGAGTCCCTGCTCCTTGTCAATATATGGACATGAAGAGGGTATCCCTAAGCATTGTCAGTATGCATGGGGACACCCTTCATATTTAAGTCTTATTCAGCCTTTATTTTTTAAATGTTTTTGCCAGGATTTAAACTCACAACCATGTACATTAAAGGCAAGAACCTTAACCACTGAGCAATAGAGCTCAAAGTTAAACTGTTGCAGAAAAACCTCATAGTAGTTAGTCATGTATTGGGTATTCATATACAGCAGAAGTTTCATTTTATATCTTTTTAGTAATTGTAAAAAAATATATGACACAAAATAAATATGTAATTACAAAAAAAAAAAAAAAAAAATATATATATATATATACAGGTCCTTCTCAAAAAATTAGCATATTGTGATAAAGTTCATTATTTTCTGTAATGTGCTGATAAACATTAGACTTTCATATATTTTAGATTCATTACACACCAACTGAAGTAGTTCAAGCTTTTTATTGTTTTAATATTGATGATTTTGGCCACAGCTCATGAAAACCCAAAATTCCTATCTAAAAAAATTAGCATATTTCATCCGACCAATAAAAGAAAAGTGTTTTTAATACAAAAAAAGTCAACCTTCAAATAATTATGTTCAGTTATGCACTCAATACTTGGTCGGGAATCCTTTTGCAGAAATGACTGCTTCAATGCAGCGTGGCATGGAGGCAATCAGCCTGTGGCACTGCTGAGGTGTTATGGAGGCCCAGGAGGCTTCAATGCGGCGTGGCATGGAGGCAATCAGCCTGTGGCACTGCTGAGGTGTTATGGAGGCCCAGGATGCTTCAATGCGGCGTGGCATGGAGGCAATCAGCCTGTGGCACTGCTGAGGTGTTATGGAGGCCCAGGATGCTTCGATAGCGGCCTTAAGCTCATCCAGAGTGTTGGGTCTTGCGTCTCTCAGCTTTCTCTTCCCAATATCCCACAGATTCTCTATGGGGTTCAGGTCAGGAGAGTTGGCAGGCCAATTGAGCCCAGTAATACCATGGTCAGTAAACCATTTACCAGTGGTTTTGGCACTGTGAGCAGGTGCCAGGTCGTGCTGAAAAATGAAATCTTCATCTCCATAAAGCTTTTCAGCAGATGGAAGCATGAAGTGCTCCAAAATCTCCTGATAGCTAGCTGCATTGACCCTGCCCTTGATAAAACACAGTGGACCAACACCAGCAGCTGACATGGCACCCCAGACCATCACTGACTGTGGGTACTTGACACTGGACTTCAGGCATTTTGGCATTTCCCTCTCCCCAGTCTTCCTCCAGACTCTGGCACCTTGAATGACATGAAACAGTCCAGTGCTGCTTCTCTGTAGCCCAGGTCAGGTGCTTCTGCCGCTGTTTCTGGTTCAAAAGTGGCTTGACCTGGGGAATGCGGCACCTGTAGCCCATTTCCTGCACACGTCTGTACACGGTGGCTCTGGATGTTTCTACTCCAGACTCAGTCCACTGCTTCAGCAGGTCCCCCAAGGTCTGGAATCGGTCCTTCTCCACAATCTTCCTCAGGGTCCGGTCACCTCTTCTCGTTGTGCAGCGTTTTCTGCCACAATTTTTCCTTCCCACAGACTTCCCACTGAGGTGCCTTGATACAGCGCTCTGGGAACAGCCTATTCCTTCAGAAATTTCTTTCTGTGTCTTACCCTCTTGCTTGAGGGTGTCAATGATGGCCTTCTGGACAGCAGTCAGGTCGGCAGTCTTACCCATGATTGCGGTTTGGAGTAATGAACCAGGCTGGGAGTTTTTAAAAGCCTCAGGAATCTTTTGCAGGTGTTTAGAGGTAATTAGTTGATTCAGATGATTAGGTTAATCGCTCGTTTAGAGAACCTTTTCATGATATGCTAATTTTTTTAGATAGGAATTTTGGGTTTTCATGAGCTGTAGCCAAAATCATCAATATTAAAACAATAAAAGGCTTGAACTACTTCAGTTGTGTGTAATGAATCTAAAATATATGAAAGTCTAATGTTTATCAGTACATTACAGAAAATAATGAACTTTATCACAATATGCTAATTTTTTTAGAAGGACCTGTATGTAACAGAAAGAGGATTCGGCGGCACCAGTCTGCTGGCTCAGGTGCTATGTCCAAAGGAGTGAGCTTCAACCTTCTTATATATGTAGAAAACGGGACAGCACTCCAAGACTTGAAAAGGATAGAAATCTTTATTCACCCATGTGAAAAATAATTGCAACGTTTCAGCTCACAACTGAGCCTTTCTCAGGCTGATGTCAGCCTGTATTTGTGGGCAGGGCGTCAGTGCCCTATATATACCTGCCAATCCCTATCCTCCAGTGGTGTGTCTCACTTACGTTTGTAGGAGGAGCCACATCTAGCTGCCGGCACGAGCGAGCTTCACGTCTGTTTTTCAAGTGCGACTCGTTACACGCTTCAGCGCTACGATCCTAAGACAGGTCCTTCGGTTTCCAAGTAAGTACCTGGAGTATGGAGCTCCCCATACTTACGGCCGCGGGCAGAAGCTCTCCTCTCGCGAAGGTCCTGCGGTTAAAGGTGGAACGCACCCACGTCTGCCGGCCCTCCTCGGGCACTTCCAGCCGAGCACAGAGCGTAAGACCTTCCACACACATCCGTCGATCATTCCGGGGCATGCACTTGGGGACAGCACATCCCAGTCGCAGCAGGGACGCAGGCTCTGGGTACCCCCTCCCTTCAAGTGGCTAAGAGCGCGGTACACGCCCAAGGTCGCCCAAACCACCTCAAAACATTCACCCCAGACAAAAAAAAAAAAAAAAAACCCCAGCAGAGATGCACATATATAGCAGAGGCGGCACAGGTAGGAAGCAGTGGGCACATCAGTTACCGGCGTTTAGCCGGGCAGTGGCAGCCCAGCTTCCGTCCGTGTCAGGGGCAATATTGCGTATATATATATATTAACTTGACAAGCACATGGGTCAGTTAAGTTCATTTGGACCATGCAGGCCGGGGTTGCTTCATGATATGGAGGCGGGGCCTCACACTGCCAGCAGGTGCCAGGGGTCCACGAATGCGCGTAATAGGTTCACCACTTCCAAACGCATGTCCTAGCTGGGAGGATTCGACAGCGACATGCGATTAGTTTCAAACAGGCCGCATGTTTATCTGGTCAGTCCGAGTTCAGCCACCGCAAATACTGTATATGTAAATTGTCTGTCGCCTGGATCACCCAGGCCAAATAAAAAAATTTTTTACATGTCACCTGGATCGTCCAGGCCAAGTTTAATGTAGTATGTCACCTGGATCGTCCAGGCCAAGTTTAATGTAGTATGTCACCTGGATCGTAGAGGCCGAGTTTAATGTTGTACGTCACCTGGATCGTAGAGGCCGAGTTTAACCACTTCAGCCCCGCTAGGTGAAACCCCCTTCATGACCAGAGCACTTTTTACACTTCTGCACTACACTCCTTTCACCGTTTATCGCTCGGTCATGCAACTTACCACCCAAATGAATTTTACCTCCTTTTCTTCTCACTAATGGAGCTTTCATTTGGTGGTATTTTATTGCTGCTGACATTTTTACTTTTTTTGTTATTAATCAAAATGTAACGATTTTTTTGCAAAAAAATGACATTTTTCACTTTCAGCTGTAAAATTTTGCAAAAAAAACGACATCCATATATAAATTTTTCGCCAAATTTATTGTTCTACATGTCTTTGATAAAAAAAAAATGTTTGGGCAAAAAAAAAATGGTTTGGGTAAAAGTTATAGCATTTACAAACTATGGTACAAAAATGTGAATTTCCGCTTTTTGAAACAGCTCTGACTTTCTGAGCACCTGTCATGATTCCTGAGGTTCTACAATGCCCAGACAGTAGAAAAACCCCACAAATGACCCCATTTCGGAAAGTAGACACCCTAAGGTATTCGCTGATGGGCATAGTGAGTTCATAGAACTTTTTATTTTTTGTCACAAGTTAGCGGAAAATGATGATGATTTTTATTTTTTTTATTTTTCTTACAAAGTCTCATATTCCACTAACTTGCGACAAAAAATAAAAAATTCTAGGAACTCGCCATGCCCCTCACGGAATACCTTGGGGTGTCTTCTTTCCAAAATGGGGTCACTTGTGGCGTAGTTATACTGCCCTGGCAATTTAGGGGCCCAAATGTGTGAGAAGAACTTTGCAATCAAAATGTGTGAAAAATGACCGGTGAAATCCAAAAGGTGCACTTTGGAATATGTGCCCCTTTGCCCACCTTGGCAGCAAAAAAGTGTGACACATCTGGTATCGCCGTACTCAGGAGAAGTTGGGGAATGTGTTTTGGGGTGTCATTTTACATATACCCATGCTGGGTGAGAAAAATATCTTGGTCAAATGCCAACTTTGTATAAAAAAATGGGAAAAGTTGTCTTTTGCCAAGATATTTCTCTCATCCAGCATGGGTATATGTAAAATGACACCCCAAAACACATTCCCCAACTTCTCCTGAGTACGGCGATACCAGATGTGTCACACTTTTTTGCTGCCAAGGTGGGCAAAGGGGCACATATTCCAAAGTGCACCTTTCGGATTTCACCGGTCATTTTTTACACATTTTGATTGCAAAGTTCTTCGCACACATTTGGGCCCCTAAATTGCCAGGGCAGTATAACTACGCCACAAGTGACCCCATTTTGGAAAGAAGACACCCCAAGGTATTCTGTGAGGGGCATGGCGAGTTCCTAGAATTTTTTTTTTTTTGTCGCAAGTTAGTGGAATATGAGACTTTGTAAGGAAAAAAGAAAAAAAAAGAAAAATCATCATTTTCCGCTAACTTGTGACAAAAAATAAAAAATTCGAGGAACTCGCCATGCCCCTCACGGAATACCTTGGGGTGTCTTCTTTCCAAAATGGGGTCACTTGTGGCGTAGTTATACTGCCCTGGCAATTTAGGGGCCCAAATGTGTGAGAAGTACCTTGCAATCAAAATCTGTAAAAAATGGCCTGTGAAATCCGAAAGGTGCTCTTTGGAATATGTGCCCCTTTGCCCACCTTGGCAGCAAAAAAGTGTCACACATCTGGTATCGCCGTACTCAGGAGAAGTTGGGGAATGTGTTTTGGGGTGTCATTTTACATATACCCATGCTGGGTGAGAGAAATATCTTGGCAAAAGACAACTTTTCCTATTTTTTTATACAAAGTTGGCATTTGACCAAGATATTTCTCTCACCCAGCATGGGTATATGTAAAATGACACCCCGAAACACATTCCCCAACTTCTCCTGAGTACGGCGATACCAGATGTGTCACACTTTTTTGCAGCCTAGATGCGCAAAGGGGCCCAAATTCCTTTTAGGAGGGCATTTTTAGACATTTGGATCCCAGACTTCTTCTCACACTTTCGGGCCCCTAAAAAGCCAGGGCAGTATAAATACCCCACATGTGACCCCACTTTGGAAAGAAGACACCCCAAGGTATTCAATGAGGGGCCTGGCGAGTTCCTAGAAATTTTTTATTTTTTGCATAAGTTAGCGGAAATTGATTTTTTTTGTTTTTTTCTCACAAAGTCTCACTTTCCGCTAACTTAGGACAAAAATTTCAATCTTTCATGGACTCAATATGCCCCTCAGCGAATACCTTGGGGTGTCTTCTTTCCAAAATGGGGTCACATGTGGGGTATTTATACTGCCCTGGCTTTTTAGGGGCCCTAAAGCGTGAGAAGAAGTCTGGAATATAAATGTCTAAAAATGTTTACGCATTTGGATTCCGTGAGGGGTATGGCGAGTTCATGTGAGATTTTATTTTTTGACACAAGTTAGTGGAATATGAGACTTTGTAAGAAAAAACAAAAACAAAAAAAAAATTTCCGCTAACTTGTGCCAAAAAAAATGTCTGAATTTAGCCTTACAAGGGGGGGGGGGGTGATCAATGACAGGGGGGGTGATCAATGACAGGGGGGGTGATCAATGACAGGGGGGTGATCACCCATATAGACTCCCGGATCACCCCCCTGTCATTGATCACCCCCCTGGTAAGGCTCCATTCAGACGTCCGTATAATTTTTACGGATCCATGGATCGGATCCGCAAAACACATGCGGACGTCTGAATGGAGCCTTACAGGGGGGTTATCAATGACAGGGGGTGATCAGGGTGATCAGGGTGATCACCCCCCTGTCACTGATCACACCCCCTGTAAGGCTCCATTCAGACATCCGCATGATTTTTTACGGATCCATGGATACATGGATCGGATCCACAAAAAACATGCGGACGTCTGAATGGAGCCTTACAGGGGGGTTATCAATGACAGGGGGTGATCAGGGTGATCAGGGTGATCACCCCCCTGTCACTGATCACACCCCCTGTAAGGCTCCATTCAGACATCCGCATGATTTTTTACGGATCCATGGATACATGGATCGGATCCACAAAAAACATGCGGACGTCTGAATGGAGCCTTACAGGGGGGTGATCAATGACAGGGGGGTGATCAGGGAGTGTATATGGGTGATCACCCGCCTGTCATTGATCACCCCCTGTAAGGCTCCATTCAGACGTCCGCATGTGTTTTGTGGATCCGATCCATGTATCCATGGATCCGTAAAAATCATGCGGACGTCTGAATGGAGCCTTACAGGGGGGTGATCAATGACAGGGGGTGATCAGGGAGTGTATATGGGTGATCACCCCCCTGTAAGGCTCCATTCAGACGTCCGCATGTGTTTTTGCGGATCCGATCCATGTATCCATGGATCCGTAAAAATCATGCGGACGTCTGAATGGAGCCTTACAGGGGGGTGATCAATGACAGGGGGGTGATCAATGATGGAGGTGATCAGGGAGTGTATATGGGTGATCACCCGCCTGTCATTGATCACCCCCCTGTAAGGCTCCATTTAGACGTCCGTATGCGTTTTGCGGATCCGATCCATGTATCCGTGGATCCGTAAAAATCATACGGACGTCTGAACGGAGCCTGACAGGGGGGTGATCAATGACAGGGCGGTGATCAATGACAGGGGGGTGATCAGGGAGTTTATATGGGGTGATCATGGGTGATCAGGGGTTTATAAGGGGTTAATAAGTGACGGGGGGGGGGGGGTGTAGTGTAGTGTTTGGTGCGACTGTACTGACCTACCTGAGTCCTCTGGTGGTCGATCCTAACAAAAGGGACCACCAGAGGACCAGGTAGGAGGTATATTAGACGCTGTTATGAAAACAGCGTCTAATATACCTGTTAGGGGTTAAAAAATTCGGATCTCCAGCCTGCCAGCGAACGATCGCCGCTGGCATGCTGGAGATCCACTCGCTTACCTTCCGTTCCTGTGAGCGCGCGCGCCTGTGTGCGCGCGTTCACAGGAAATCTCGCGTCTCGCGAGATGACGCGTATATGCGTCCAGGAGGAGAAAAGCAACCACCTTCCGGACGCATCGGCGCGTTAGGCGGTCCGGAGGTGGTTAATGTTGTACGTCACCTGGATCGTCCAGGCCGAGTTTAATGTAGTATGTCACCTGGATCGTCCAGGCCGAGTTTAATGTAGTTTGTCACCTGGATCGTCCAGGCCGAGTTTAATGTAGTATGTCACCTGGATCGTCCAGGTTCAGCCACTACAGTTACCGGCTATGTCTTGTCTGTTACCTGGATCGTCCAGGCCGTGCTAAATGTTGTATGTCACCTGGTTCGTCCAGGTTCAGCTACCACTGATACCAATTCACGTCATTTGTCTCGCCTCTGGGTCACCCCAGGATGAGCTAAATGTTGGGTGACAACTGGACCTTCAAGTTAGCCACTGCTGTTAACACGCCATATGTCATATTGAGTCCGCCACACCCCACTTCAGTCTATCCAGGCTCGGCTTTTAGTTAGGAGTCTCCCGGATGGTCAAGGGGTCTCACGGTCCTCATCCTATTCCCACGGTTGCGTTATTCAGTTTACTTAATGTTTTCCCCAGATTCCTAGAAGTGCCTTCCAGCCACTATCATTCTCAAAGCAGGCAAAGCCCCGCAAGGTAAGAAATACGCAACAAGAGTAATGGCACCGGTAATTTCTATTCTTGCATATCCTAGTCTGTATATACTTTGTTAGTTCTTATTGTTGGTTTTTCTGATAGCGGCAATCCAGATCAAGTCATTCGTCAACTTAGGAAAAAGTCCGGTTCAGTTAATGGCGGATCCATGATGTTACAGGTGTCCGACATAGAGGACAATGTCTCTACCCTAGGCTCATCGGTTTCGGGCCGGGTCAACAACAGGTCTCTCCGGAGCTGGACCATCCCAAAACTAATCGCCGAGCTGAACAAAAAAGGGATCCGGTATCCAGCATCTGCCAAAAAAGCTGAACTTTATAGACTACTAATGTCATTTCGGGTCACTCATTCCATATCGGGGCAGCATCGTCAGCTTCAAAACACCAAGTCCCCGCTCATGTTATTCGATCCATGAGGCGCTGGAGATCATCTTACTTTAACAGATACATTCCTAATCCACATAAGGAAATCTCCCAGGTTTTTCAGTCATTGGCGTTATAGGTCATGCGGGTTGGAAGAATATGAATAAACCGGTTTAGTCAACATAGTGTCCTTGTCTTTTTGCCCTGTTCAGGCCTACCCACGCCCGTGGCTCCCGGCACAACTCAGCCATAGTTCAGGTTCGGCATGCCTTAGGCTCCTTTCACACCTGCGTTCAGGTGTCCGTTCGTGACCTCCGTTTGAAGGGGCTCACGAGCGGCCCTGAACGCAGCCGTCTGGCCCCAATGCATTCTCAGTGGAGGCGGATCCACTGAGAATGCATCCGCCTGCCAGCGCTCAGCCTCTGCTCAGTGAGCGGACACTTGAACGCTGCAAGCAGCGTTCGGGTGTCCGCCTGGCTGTGAGGAGGCGAGCGGATCCGTTCCGACTTACAATGTAAGTCAATGGGGACGGATCCGCTTGAAGATGACACCATATGGCTCAATCTTCAAGCGGATCCGTCCCCCATTGACTTTCAATGTAAAGTCTGAACGGATCCGCTCAGGCTACTTTCAGACTTAGAAAATTTTTCTAAGTTATAATGCAGACGGATCCGTTCTGAACGGAGCCACCGTCTGCATTAATATGAGCGGATCCGTTCAGAACGGATCCGATCGAACGCAGGTGTGAAAGTAGCCTTACCCACGTCCAAGACGCGTTCAGCCCTGCCCATAAGTATTAAGGCTGATGTCAGCCTGTATTTGTGGGCAGGGCGTCAGTGTCCTATATATACCTGCCAATCCCTATCCTCCAGTGGTGTGTCTCACTTACCCCTCCCTCCCACCCCTTTCTTCATACACTCCAATAGGGTACGCCCTCTCCAGGCCTACCCACGCCTGTGGCTCCCGGCACAACGCAGCCATAGTTCAGGCTCGGCATGCCTTACCCACGTTCAAGATGCATTCAGCCCTGCCCACAAATATATATATATATATATATATACTGTATATTCTGTATATATACAGTACAGACCCAAAATTTTGGACACACCTTCTCATTCAAAGAGTTTTCTTTATTTTCATGACTATGAAAATTGTAGATTCACACTGAAGGCATCAAAACTATGAATTAACACATGTGGAATTATATACATAACAAAAAAGTGTGAAACAACTGAAAATATGTCATATTCTAGGTTCTTCAAAGTAGCCACCTTTTGCTTTGATTACTGCTTTGCACACTCTTGGCATTCTCTTGATGAGCTTCAAGAGGTAGTCACCTGAAATGGTTTTCACTTCACTGGTGTGCCCTGTCAGGTTTAATAAGTGGGATTTCTTGCCTTATAAATGGGGTTGGGACCATCAGTTGCGTTGTGGAGAAGTCACGTGGATACACAGCTGATAGTCCTACTGAATAGACTGTTAGAATTTGTATTATGGCAAGAAAAAAGCAGCTAAGTAAAGAAAAACGAGTGGCCATCATTATTTTAAGAAATGAAGGTCAGTCAGTCCGAAAAATTGGGAAAACTTTGAAAGTGTGCCCAAGTGCAGTCACAAAAACCATCAAGCGCTACAAAGAACCTGGCTCACATGCGGACCGCCCCAGGAAAGGAAGACCAAGAGTCACCTCTGCTGCGGAGGATAAGTTCATCCGAGTCACCAGCCTCAGAAATCGCAGGTTAACAGCAGCTCAGATTAGAGACCAGGTCAATGCCACACAGAGTTCTAGCAGCAGACACATCTCTAGAACAACTGTTAAGAGGAGACTGTGTGAATCAGGCCTTCATAGTAGAATATCTGCTAGGAAACCACTGCTAAGGACAGGCAACAAGCAGAAGAGCCTTGTTTGGGCTAAAGAACACAAGGAATGGACATTAGACCAGTGGAAATCTGTGCTTTGGTCTGATGAGTCCAAATTTGAGATCTTTGGTTCCAACCACCGTGTCTTTGTGCGACGCAGAAAAGGTGAACGGATGGACTCTACATGCCTGGTTCCCACCGTGAAGCATGGAGGAGGAGGTGTGATGGTGCTTTGCTGGTGACACTGTTCGGGATTTATTCAAAATTGAAGGCATCCTGAACCAGCATGGCTACCACAGCATCTTGCAGCGGCATGCTAATCCATCCGGTTTGCGTTTAGTTGGACCATCATTTATTTTTCAACAGGACAATGACCCCAAACACACCTCCAGGCTGTGTAAGGGCTATTTGACCAAGAAGGAGAGTGATGGGGTGCTGCGTCAGATGACCTGGCCTTCACAGTCACCGGACCTGAACCCAATCAAGATGGTTTGGGGTGAGCTGGACCGCAGAGTGAAGGCAAAAGGGCCAACAAGTGCTAAGCATCTCTGGGAACTCCTTCAAGACTGTTGGAAGACCATTTCAGGTGACTACCTCTTGAAGCTCATCAAGAGAATGCCAAGAGTGTGCAAAGCAGTAATCAAAGCAAAAGGTGGCTACTTTGAAGAACCTAGAATATGACATATTTTCAGTTGTTTCACACTTTTTTGTTATGTATATAATATCACTTATGGGAGAGGCTTAGACTGTGATGAGGGGGGAAGCGCTTCCCCTGACCTAGCTGGCTGTGTTGTGCCGGAAGCCAGGAGCGAGGGTAAGCCTAGTAGTGGGCAAAAATACACGAGGAGAGCAGAGTAGTTTCCAAAAAGCCTTTAATTCCTCTCAGAGAGCAAGGTTACAGAACTCCTGGGAAATCTCTACGTTCGGGTTCAGGATGCACCTCGTGAAGCAAGAAGAGCGCCAACGACCCATGCATTTAATCACGTGCGCCGGGACCCCATTTTTTTATGCTGAGGACGCGGCCCCGATTCGGAGCGAGTGTTCTGTGATGGCCAGCGGGTTATAACCGAGACCTGAGGCCAGCGTTCTGATGTGGGACACGAACTGGATTGACGTCAGGTACCCCCCACGCCAAGGAAGCAGCGGGCCATCTAGGGGGGAATCTTGCAACAGGGCTAACAATTGACGGGGACCATGACCGGGCACCAATCGTTCGAGGTTTTAAAAAACCTGACCTCCGAGGGAGGCCCATGCTGATTGGCCTTCGTGGAAGGGAGCCAGAGGACAAAATGGTCATGGGCCCAGGACAATTGCCGCACCTGCAACCCCTGACGTTTAGGGGAGGTGCTGGTAAACTCACCTGGCCTGAGGAACCCGTAAAACCCGAGGTACATGGCTGCCTTAATAATTAAACTAGGAGAATGCCCAAAAGGAAGTCCATCCAGCGCGGACGACAGTCTCCTAAACATCTCGCCGGAGACAGGCTGCCTATGGGCGGGAGGGGCATCCCCGCACTTCTGGATCCCCCTAAGGGCCGCTTTAACTGCCTGCACTGAAAAAATAGAACTTCCATTCGGGTTATGAAGCATGGCGCAGTGCTGTATCCCCGCTAGGTACAGCTTGATGGTGTTAAATGACAGCCTGAGATTGCGGTGACAGTGGGCTATGAACGCCAGGGTGTAGGAGACATCGTCCAAGCCACCTTGCGGGTGGGACCTGGCAAAACCTTTGCAAACCTTGACGCCGGCTTGGTAGTTCCTGGCGGTATTGGAGGAGAGGGAATGCTGAACCAGGTTCCTGGCGTGAGCAAGGAGGGACTCTAGTCCATCACTAGAGACTGGAAGACCGGAAGGGGGAACCCCGAGGGGTCCGCTTCTGGCAACACCTGAAAAAAGAGGGGGAAATTAAATCGGGACAGGGCATCTGCCGCCACGTTCTCGACCCCCGGGATGTCGCTGCAGAATACATGGAAATTATAAGTGAGAGAGAGCCAAACCAGTCTGCGCAGGAGGGACATGATCCTGGGGGATTTAGCCCGACCTCTTGTGATGATGTCCACCAACGCTTGGTTATCAGTGATGAACATCACCGGTGTGTTTTCCCACCGATGACCCCACACTTGGGCCACCGCCACAATGGGGTAAAGCTCCAGGAGGGAAGACGAGCTCAGATTTTCAGCGACTGACCGGATTTCTACGGGCCACTGGCCAGCCATCCAATGGGACCCAAAAATAGCGGCATACCCCCGGGACGCGGCAGCATCCGAGAAAACGGTGGGGTATGACGGTACGAAAAGAGAGATCCCGTTCCATGAGGATAGGAACAGGGACCACATGGCCAAGTCCGCCCTGGCATGGCTGTCCAAGTGGACGATGCTGCTCTGGTCAGGAGCCGAAGGCAACAGCTGGAGCAACCTGGAGGTGAAAGCCCTGCCCTGGGGCATAATTCTGGAGGCGAAGTTGAAACCCCCCAGCAGGGATTGGAGCTCCACCCTGGACAGATAGCCCACGGACATGGCGTGGGAAATTGCCGCACGGCAACTCACCAGTTTTTCCTTCGGGAGGCTGGCCTCCATCCGGATGGAATCCAGGGTGACGCAGAGGAACGTCACCCTATGGGCGGGGCCCTCAGTTTTTGCGTGGGCTATTGGGACCTGCAGGCTAGAAACATTTGGAGAAGAGTAGCCAGGTTGCCCGACCCGCCTTGTGGACCCTCGATGATCAAGAAGTCATCGAGGTAGTGGATGACCGTGGGTAATCCGCCATGGTGGATGAGGATCCAGTGCAGGGCCTTGGCAAATTGGTCGAACAACCATGGGCTACTCTTTGACCCAAACGTGAGCCTGTTCGCGAAATAATAGCGATTGGCCCATCTAAGCCTGTAGTAACCCCATGACTCCAGTACCAAAACCCTGGACTGAGCATCAGTCACCATGCTGACCAAGGAGTCAATGGTGGCTTGCAGGTGCCTCAATAACTGTTGAGTGTCCTTGGTGCCCAGCTGGACGCCTGACGGACTCGGGGTGGTCATCAACCGCTTGTATAACTCTGCTTTGCGGGCAGAGGCTGGGTGAGGGATGCCCCTCTTATTGAGTTCAGCGATGAGCCTGGGAACCGTCCAGCTTCTCAGGGACGTGTTGCCCGGCTGGCCTGAAACGGACATTCCAGGGAGTGACATGGTGTCCTCCACGTCTGAAGCATGTGACATGCTTAACCTTTAAAGAAATAAATGGTCCCGAATAACTATATGTGATTGGAACGTAGTACGACTGGTGCCTACGAGAAGGCTTGAGTCGGTATGGGTAACTTAACCTGGGCTTAGAGGTTACTACTTGTACTGATGTCTTGGGTCACCTGACATTGGTCCAAAATGACAAAATGACAAATCCATAAGGTTCGGAAGGAAAAGAGAACATAACTGAGGAGGGTGACAGGCCTGAGTGAACCAGGAGACAGAGGTAGGTGTGAGCCTGGGCGAACCAGGAGACAGGGGTAGGTGCGTGGCTGGGCGATCCAGGAGGCAGAGGTAGGTATGAGCCTGGGCAACCAGGGGACAGAGGTAGGTGCGTGCCTGAGCGATCCAGGAGGCAGAGGTAGGTATGAGCCTGGGCAACCAGGGGACAGAGGTAGGTGTGTGCCTGGGCGATCCAGGAGGCAGAGGTAGGTATGAGCCTGGGCGAACCAGGAGACAGAGGTAGGTGCGTGCCTGGGCGATCGAGGAGGCAGAGGTAGGTATGAGCCTGGGCAACCAGGGGACAGAGGTAGGTGCGTGCCTGGGCGATCCAGGAGGCAGAGGTAGGTATGAGCCTGGGCGATCCAGGAGACAGAGGTAGGTATGAGCCTGGCGAACCAGGAGACAGAGGTAGTTGCGAGCCTGGGCGATCCAGGAGGCAGAGGTAGGTATGAGCCTGGGCGATCCAGGAGACAGAAGTAGGTATGAGTCTGGCGAACCAGGAGACAGAGGTAGATGAGAGCCTGGGCGAACCAGTATAGGAGACAACAGCATATAACGTGAAAGCACATACATATAACACATGGCTCTGTCGCCACCATAGAATAGATGACTGCAGTGAGCGTTTAGTGACCGCTGATCGCGTATGGCGTGTGATAATGACCTAGCCTACTGGTGGTGAGACCCCAGCTCTCTTTGATTACTGCACTGAAACTAGCGCCCTTTCAGCCCAGCGGGGACCCAGGAGCCCTCCCCCTAAATGAGGGACCGAGGATGACTTTGTCTTCCTCCCACCTAGCGCTGCGTGGCACGGCGGGAGTGCGTATGAGATGGCTTGTGGTTGGATAATCCTGCTGAGGATTTTTATTTTATTTTCCGGCTGTTTGTAGACGTGGGCCGTTGTTGCCCAGGGGCTAGACACCCCTACTTACTTCGTATGGCCTCAGGGCTGCCATCAGAAATTTTGGGGCCCCTTACACAGCTCAAGGCCTGGGCCCCCCCTCCTACCCCGCCCCTTTAGAATCCATCCTGACTCCACCTCCCCTCCACCCCCAAGGACCTACCCCCAATTTCATAATTTTTTTACAACTACAAAGACAGTAAAAAGTGATAATCAGTGATTTCAGTAAGGAATTCATTTTTGACCAAATAATATGAAGCCTGCTACCACGACGAGGTAGACTCTTTTAAGCAGGACCCTCCACTAACACTAACTGCACTACCTGTTCTTATCTGCCCTAGCAATCTTCCCCTGGCACATTTAAAAAAAAAAAAACTAAAAAAGCACAAGGTTTACTGTTAGTGTTATGGGGGGATCTGTGGATGACACACTGTTATGGGGGGAATATGTGGATGACACACTGTTATGGGGGAATCTGTGGATGACACTGTTATGGGGGAATCTGTGGATGACACACTGTTATGGGGGAATCTGTGGATGACACACTGTTATGGGGGAATCTGTGGATGACACAGTTATGGGGATCTGTGGATGACACACTGTTATGGGGGAATCTGTGGATGACACACTGTTATGGGGGATCTGTGGATGACGCACTGTTATGGGGGGGATCTGTGGATGACACACTGTTATGGGGGAATCTGTGGATGACACACTGTCATGGGGGGATCTGTGGATGACACACTGTTATGGGGGAATCTGTGGATGACACACTGTTATGGGGGGATCTGTGGATGACACACTGTTATGGGGGAATCTGTGGATGACACACTGTTATGGGGGATCTGTGGATGACATTGTTATGGGGGATCTGTGGATGACACACTGTTATGGGGGAATCTGTGGATGACACTGTTATGGGGGATCTGTGGATGACATTGTTATGGGGATCTGTGGATGACATTGTTAGGGGGATTTTTTTACATTGGAACTGCCCGGGCCCCCCCCAGGGTCTGGGCCCCTTACTGGAGTATCGGCTGTACCCCCCTGATGGCGGCCCTGTATGGCCTGTTTTGACGTGCATACCACTCTGGCCTGGTTCGTAATTGAATGTACAGGGGGGTGACCATGTGGCAGACTGGGGGACGGGGTCCTCCCTTTGTCTAATGCCTTCCCTAACCACTCAATGCTCCCCATCTTCCAAAACGGTCCCTGACTCCTTATATATACCTCATATAGTTGCTACTAATATTTAATATTTGAGATTTATTCTTAAAATGTTTGATCACGCACATATCGGTATGTATAAAGGCAGTAATATGCTTTATATTCCATTACTATACGTGTTGTACAGATTTGTTACTCCTCAGTTCTTTTATTATATTCCCCACTACCCTAATTTTTCCCCTTCCGCCCTGGACCACCGAGCGGCTGCTGCTTGTCCGCTCAGATTCAAAAATTATATACTACATGTCGAGATCATCCTACAGTGTTCTATATTGTTTAGCCTGATTATAGCCTCTAGCTTTGCATCACTGTTCCGTCCGCAAATATTTATTTTGTTTATCATATGTTCTTTACAGATCCCTTGATAAAGGTCGACAACAACCGAAACGTTGGGTGTACTACTTAATTAATTATAATGCTTGAATAATTCCTCTGGATGGAACAAAAAGTTGATGTATGAACTATCATGAATTAAAAAAACATTAATTGATGAAATTGTGTGCCGTGGATTTCCTCAGTTATCCCCACTGTCATAGCTATCATCCAGCCGTGTCTCAGTTATCCCCACTGTCATAGCTATCATCCAGCCGTGTCTCAGTTATATCCACTGTCATAGCTATCATCCAGCCATGTCTCAGTTATTCCCACTGTCATAGCTATCATCCAGCCGTGTCTCAGTTATATCCACTGTCATAGCTATCATCCAGCAGTGTCTCAGTTATTCCCACTGTCATAGCTATCATCCAGCCATGTCTCAGTTATTCCTACTGTCATAGCTATCATCCAGCCGTGTCTCAGTTATTCCCACTGTCATAGCTATCCTCCAGCCATGTCTCAGTTATTCCCACTGTCATAGCCATCATCCAGCCGTGTCTCAGTTATTCCCACTGTCATAGCTATCATCCAGCCGTGTCTCAGTTATTCCCACTGTCATAGCCATAATCCAGCCGTGTCTCAGTTATTCCCACTGTCATAGCTATCATCCAGCCATGTCTCAGGTATTCCCATTATGTCATAGCTATCATCCAGCCGTGTCTCAGTTATTCCCACTGTCATAGCTATCATCCAGCCATGTCTCAGGTATTCCCACTGTCATAGCTATCATCCAGCCGTGTCTCAGGTATTCCCACTATGTCATAGTCCTCCTCACACATCACTAATTCCAGTTCCCCAGTTTTATTAGTCAGGCTTCTGGCATTAGTATACATACATTTGAGAGGTTTATGTATATTTTTGACCCTACACCTTTCCTTCTGAACTGTTCTAGTCCCTCCTTCCATTCCTCCCCCAGTCTCACTACCTGCCCCCGGTCTCTATGTGCACTATCTTCCGCTCCTATAACGTAATAACCCTCCCCCCCAGTCCCTAATATAAACACTCCTCCAACCTTCTAGCCATCTTCTCCCCCAGCACAGCTGCCCCTTCCCCATTGAGGTGCAGCCCGTCCCTACGATAGAGCCTGTAGCCGACAGAGAAGTCGGCCCAGTTCTCCAGGAACCCAAACCCCTCCTTCCTACACCAGTTCTTGAGCCACTTGTTAACCCCCTAATCTCCTGCTGCCTTTCTTGTGTGGCTCGTGGTACAGGTAGTATTTCGGAAAACACTACCTTTGAGGTCTTTGCCCTAAGCTTGTGACCTAAATTCCTGAAATCATTTTTAAGGACTCTCCACCTTCCTCTAACTTTGTCATTGGTTCCGATATGGACCATGACCTCTGGATCTTCTCCAGCCCCTCCCAGTAATCTGTCAACCCGATCCGCGATGTGTCGAACTCTAGCGCCAGGAAGACAGCACACTGTTCGGCGATCACGGTCTTTGTGACAGATCGCCCTATCTGTTCCCCTAATAATGGAGTCTCCCACTACCAGCACCTGTCTGGTCTGCCCTGCTCTCCTGGTCCCCTGCTGGCAGAGGAAGGGTCCGGCTGCAGCAGTGCCGTCCCTGGACTGACATCCCCCTCGTCTGCCAACCTTGTGTCAGATCAGGGCTAGCCTCCCTGGCACTCATCCTTCTACCCTGCTTTCTAACTGTTACCCAGCTAGCTACCTCACTTTCCTCAGCCTCCTCTCTGTCACCCTCCCCCTCATCTACCCCAAAGAGCGCTTGCTCGGTGAGACGCAAACTCTTTTGCAAATTGTCAATGCCTCGATGTGCGATTCCAAACGGGCAATTTGCGCACATTTTGAACAAAGATATAGACCCTCGAATGGCTGTTCCAAGACTGCAGACATCATGCAAGACGTGCACTGGACGGTGCAGTCAGTGATGGGACACATACTAAGTGGGGATTACGCAAGAAAAGAGAAAAATACAATATGGTGCAGTGATGAGAATCTAACTTACTGTAGCCCCTCCTAAAGTCCCTGAATCTCAAGTCCCGTAATCTAAAGTCACACACTGGAACTGGAACACACGAACGCTCACAAACTCGCGTTATTTGCCTGCTTGTATAAGTGCGGCTCTTAAACCAGCCTGCCTTTTTTCCCCTCAAAGGCATTATTATATATCTATTTTTGCATCTCCAGATTCAACGAGCCATAAACTATTCTTTTTATCCATTGATTTTTCAATTCATGTAGCCATTTGAAGCCTTGCTTTTTTGCAGGTCAAGCTGGATTGTCCTAATCCCACCGTTATATGTACTGTGATTTATTTTATTTATTTTTTTGTAGCGTAGAGTGCATAAAGCAAATGCTACAATGCTACTCCGCCAATATTTTTCAAGGTTTCATTTTTTAATTCAAATGACATTATGATATTATTCTATAAGTCAGCATGATCCCAGTGATACAAAATGTATTTATTTATTTATATTTTTTTATTCCTAAAATTAAATAAAATAAAAATGTTAATTTTTTTTTAAGTTGCTCTGTGTTGCCATTAGTGTTGAGCGGTTCGATCCAAATTTCATGGAAAATTTGATTTGCCGTGAAGCCAAATTTCCTCATGCCTTATGGTAATGAAACAATTTTCCGTGAATTGCAGTTAAAAAATAATAATTAAATCATACTCACCTCAGCGATTTGATCGCGACGAGCCAGCCGCCATATTGATTGAAGATCTCACCACACTGGGCTGCACGAGATTTTGCGCTAGATCTTCAATCAAGGTGGCGGTAGCCGGCTCGTCACGATCAAATGGATAAGGTTAGTATTATTTTTTCTTACATTTTACACTGTAATATTGCTATCAGATGCCGCGATCAGTGATGAACGAGGCATCTGAGGGGTACAATGACGAGGGCGGCGCAATCGTTGCTCCCTGTCATTGCACCCACTACTTACGAAGAAATGAATGCGCTTCGTGACAAAGTAATCCGTCATGAAGCAATTTTTTCTGTAAAATATGGGGAAGCAGCCGAATTTAATTTTTTTATACTTTGCCATATTCTGATACCCATATACCTTTTTTTTAATTGTTCCTTTGATTGAGTTGTGTTAAGCATTGCTTTTTTTTTATACTGGGTTTTTACTATTCCCATTTTGGGGTACCTCTGACTTTTTGATTACTTTTTATTATAAATTGTCTATGGTTAAGGCTACTTTCACATTAGCGGCAGCCTTTTCCGGCAGGCTGTTCCAGCGGGTGAACAGCCTGCCGAATCCGTGCTGCCGCTAGTGCACCGTGCCGCCGGTAGCAGCACGGCAAACATGCAGAGAGGCGGCTTGAATTAAACTGTGACATGTATTATAGTCAATGGGGCCGGAGCGGACTTCCGGCAGCACAATGCCTAGCGGCAGCACGGTTCCTACAGGCTGTTCCCCCGCCAGAACAGCCTGCCGGAGAAGACTGCCACTATTAGATTCCTTTTAAATATTGTTCAAAACTTTTCTTCTGCATTATCACTTTACCATAATCCTATTACACCCTGTCTGAGGGTGTAATAGAAGTACTAATTTATTAGACTTGGGGACCTTTGTGAAGTCTCTGGTTGCCATGACAACCACTTGGCCCCCTTGCAATTGCGTAGCACTGGGTGCTACAGGAAGCCCCCTCCTTTTGCTTAGATACTACAGTTGATTGTGACCAGGATCAGACTTATCTCTAGTCCTAAGCGTTGCTGTCTCCGGTAGCCCGACCTGCACGCTCAACATATGTCTCCCGCCTGGAAGGGAATTATAAAACAATCAAAATTAACCCTTTCAAACTTCCACTGATGAAGCAATTCAATCACAGTGTAACAATGGTCACTGAGGACCCCAGTCTCCAAATCCACAACCAGTAGAAATAAACCATAAGACATATTAATCCTGTAAAACTTTATTATTACTATTTATACTATTTATTAGATTTTTTTATATTCTTATAGATCATAATTCATCTGTGCAATACCCCACCAATCTCAATGCGTATATTGAACTTCCTCCTTAGCAGAGATCCTATGACCTGCCGGATTTCTTGAGTCCTCAGACAATAGATGATGGGGCTTAGAAGGTGGGGGATATAAGTATAAAGGCAGAGAAGCAAGACGCTAATTCCTGGACTGAACACCAAATTTATCTGAAAGGCATTATACACAAACACCCGAGGGCCGTAATACATGAAGATGATGAACAAATGGGTGACACAAGTGGAGAATGCCTTTTGTAGACCCTCGTTCCTCACCGAAGAGCAGACTTTCACAAGAATGAGGACGTAAGATAATAAAATGTAGCATAAAGGAGCTAGAAGAACTGACATGGAGAGGACATGTGAGATCGCTTTGAGCAGAGAAGTATCGGAGCAGACTAGGATCATGACTGCTGTACTTACACAAAAGCAACTGTTAACTTTTCTAGAACCGCAAAACGTAAATTGAGTGTACCAGGCGGCATTGATTAAGGAGATGAGAGACGCAAGAACACAAAGGAAAATGCAGATGTTTATGGTGCGTCTCTTGGTGATGATGGCGGAATACCTCAGGGGTCTACTGATGGCCACATAGCGATCAAGTGCCATGAACATGATGATCAATGAGTCAAGAGACCCCAAGAAGTGGACACAGAAGAGCTGGAACATGCAGGCAAACAACGTCATGGTTCCAGCTCCAAACCAGTATTTGGCAATTATTTTGGGTAATGTTATCGTATCGAATAAGATGTCAGAGAGAGCCAGGTTCATGATGATGATGTACATGGGCTGATGAAGATGTTCCTTCCAAAGAACCAGCAGAATGACGCTACTATTAGCTGAGAGGGAGACAACATAGACAAGGAATAATATACAAGAAACTGCAGGGTGGTACATCTCCGGCAGCCCGGGAAATCCAACAAGCGTAAACAGAGAATCAGACTGGTTAGCCATAGGTTGGTTATGAGCTGGAAAATAAAGATAGATCTTAGAACATTAGAGAGTGGAGCGCTATATACAATATGTATTCTTCCATGTCAGTGGTGGAGGTCAGGGATGGAGCCACCATGGGTTTTCAGGTTCTGAGAACCAGAAGTCGAGAAGAGCATGGACCAGAGAAGCAGCAAAACAGAAGCAATAGGGGCTAGGTAACATGAGTAATTATTGCAATTATTACAATTACCTGTTAACCTGTCAAGGCAGATCACAATTTTCCATAGTTTGTAACTTCTTAAAAAACAAACAAGAAGGACTGGGCACACCTAAGATATTGGGTCACTTACTTTATTAAGTACACTAGTAATACATGGTTAAGTATGATAAAATAAAAAATAATATAGTATTGGTGACTGTTACAGAGGGCAATCGAACAAGGTAGTAGTAAAAGTATGGAACCTCCTGTGACTGTCACCACTATAAATCGCAGCAATATATCTGTTTCCACTAAATCCTATTTACAACACAGCCCACAGCACCAACTGCTTTAAATATAATAAAAAGTGGCATCAATTAAGCGGTAAAAATGCGTGAAGACTATAAAATAAATTAGTTAATTGTAGCAATATAGTTCATGAATGAATTTCCACTTGGCAATATAATCAATATTATATGAATAAGTTCATTGTAGCAGCATGTTGCAGTGGTAGCAGCAGTGACGATGATGATAATGGCAACAATTCTTTGAAATAGCGATGGAATTTAAACAGTAAGAGTCAGCAATAGATCAGGTCAGTATTGGAGCATATAGCGATATTGCCGGCTTTTGAGTTGGAACAATCGTACCGGTGGTGGAGGCTTGTACCGTCCGGTATTGAAAGCCTCTGCCGTCCAGCAGACTTTGCTCAGGTCTCCTCCTCCAATCGGGCAGGTGGCACGTCCACAGCGTTGCTAAGTCCCTGCACGTGAACCCGTCTGTTCAACTCTGGAACCTCGTCTGTTGTTTCACCTCTCAAGCAAAGTCTAGCGCTGTTCCTTAATGGTCGATGTGTTGCACTCACATATATGTTTGGGGGGGTCTGACCAGACGCGTTTCGGGGTTAGAGTGTCCCCTTCCTCAATGGTAATCGGACCACCTCAAACAGAACCTCTTTTATACCTCAAGGGATGTTCATTGTAAGAGACGGCATGGATTCCATTCCGGAAATCTCCTAAAAGTATCCGTCTCACAGATGTATTCCCATTGTCAGTCTATTATATTTTTGCAATTTTCCATCTTGTCAATCCTTCATATTGTTTTAACGTCCATACACTGTTAGTTTCGTGGACATTTGTTTCATTAGTATAAAAAACGCAATTTGTGACCTTGCGGTATTGTTGCGTTTTTGTTGCGCTTAAACCACATCCAAACATGGTATATTCATAAACTATATGATAAAAATATTACAGGTTAGATAAAAACTCCCAAAAATATCTCCAATTTTCCTAATTTTTTTCTTCTTTAAAACCTTAAAACATCTCCTAAAAATCTCCTTTTGTTTATATTGTTCAAAGGGAAGGTACATATATCCTTATGTATAAGGTAGACATCTATAAAAATTCAGGTTAACAATAGTAGAGAAGATTAAGAAAAAATCTTTTTGAAAAAAAGTTAAAAAAATATATATATATTTTCGGATCAAAATACATATTAACGATACATATTCGAAAGGATGTACATTTTATATAGAATCTGCATGTCAAACCTGAATAGAAGTATGGGGTCTTGATGCAGTTTTCATAAATGTGACATATAAAAACCTTGAGTTGGGGGCCTCCCGTTGAGGGTGAGCCACGCCGAGTAACGTGATGCCTCGGCGGGTTTCCCCCTCGACGGTGGGCCTCAACCTTTCGACGATATCCGACTGCCCATCATGTATGCTTATCCCAGATTTTATATGTCACATTTATGAAAACTGCATCAAGACCGTAGTCAACAGTGACTACAAGTGCCCAAAAGTGACCCAATATATTAGGTGTGCCCAGTCCTTCTATATATAAGGACTGGGCACATATAAATATATACATTTTGGGCCTGTATTTCAGCAGTGGGGTGACACTGCGGGGCTGTTGGCACCCTGGTTGGTGGACCAGATCTCCTGTGCATTCCACCACTACAATATACAGTTGCAAGAAAAAGTATGTGAACCCTTTGGAATGATATGGATTTCTGCACAAATTGGTCATAAAATGTGATCTGATCTTCATCTAAGTCACAACAATAGACAATCACAGTCTGCTTAACTAATAACTCACAAATAATTAAATGTTACCGTGTTTTTATTGAACACACCATGTAAACATTCACAGAGCAGGAGGAAAAAGTATGTGAACCCCAAGACTAATTACATCTCCAAGAGCTAATTGGAGTGAGGTGTCAGCCAACTGGAGTCCAATCAATGAGATGAGATTGGAGGTGTTGGTTACAGCTGCCCTGCCCTATAAAAAACACACACCAGTTCTGGGTTTGCTTTTCACAAGAAGCATTGCCTGATGTGAATGATGCCTCGCACAAAAGAGCTCTCAGAAGACCTACGATTAAGAATTGTTGACTTGCATAAACCTGGAAAGGGTTGTAAAAGTATCTCCGAAAGCCTTGCTGTTCATCAGTCCACGGTAAGACAAATGGTCTATAAATGGAGAAAGTTCAGCACTGGAGCTACTCTCCCTAGGAGCGGCCGTCCTGTAAAGATGACTGCAAGAGCACAGCGCAGACTGCTCAATGAGGTGAAGAAGAATCCTAGAGTGTCAGCTAAAGACTTACAAAAGTCCCTGGCATATGCTAACATCCCTGTCAGCGAATCTACGATACGTAAAACACTAAACAAGAATGGATTTCATGGGAGGATACCACAGAGGAAGCCACTGCTGTCCAAAAAAACATTGCTGCACGTTTACAGTTTGTACAAGAGCACCTGGATGTTCCACAGCAGTACTGGCAAAATATTCTGTGGACAGATGAAACCAAAGTTGAGTTGTTTGGAAGATACACACAATACTATGTGTGGAGAAAAAGAGGCACAGCGCACCAACATCAAAACCTCATCCCAACTGTGACGTATGGTGGTGGGGGCATCATGGTTTGGGGCTGCTCTGCTACGTCAGGGCCTGGACGGATTGCTATCATCGAAGGGAAAATGAATTCCCAAGTTTAATAAGACATTTTGCAGGAGAACTTAAGGCCATCTGTCCACCAGCTGAAGCTCAACAGAAGATGGGTGTTGCAACAAGACAACGACCCAAAGCATAGAAGTAAATCAACAACATAATGGCTTAAACAGAAGAAAATACACCTTCTGGAGTGGCCCAGTCAGAGTCCTGACCTCAACCCGATTGAGATGCTGTGGCATGACCTCAAGAAAGCGATTCACACCAGACATCCCAAGAATATTGCTTAACTGAAACAGTTCTGTAAAGAGGAATGGCCAAGAATTACTCCTGACCGTTGTGCACGTCTGATCTGCAACTACAGGGAACGTTTGGTGGAAGTTATTGCTGCCAAAGGAGGTTCAACCAGTTATTAAATCCGAGGGTTCACATACTTTTTCCACCTGCACTGTGAATGTTTACATGGTGTGTTCAATAAAAACATGGTAACATTTAATTCTTTGTGTGTTATTAGGTTAAGCCGACTGTGATTGTCTATTGCTGTGACTTAGATTAAGATCAGATCACATTTTATGACCAATTTGTGCAGAAATCCATATCATTCCAAAGGGTTCACATACTTTTTCTTGCAACTGTATATAAAAAAAACAAGAAGCTCCTGAAGGAATTCTTTCAGCAGTTTTGAGCCTTCAAGACTGCTGACAGTTATCACTCCTCCAGAGCAGTGACTACAAGTGCCCAAAAGGTGATGAAAACATCAATTGCTTGGTCATATGTGTAAACTGCTGCAGTCAATCAGCCCATAGTCTGGTGTAAACATTGTGTTCAGTTAGTCCACAGGCTAGTGTAGACTCTGGGGTTAGTTAGTCCACAGGCTAGTGTAAACTCTGGGGTTAGTTAGTCCATAGTATATTGTAAATGCCACGGTTAGTCAGTTCATAGTCAATGTAAACACTGCACTCAATCAGTCCATAGTCTACTACAGAGATGTCCAACCTGCGGCCTTCCAGATGTTTCAAAACTACAACTCCTAATATGCCCTGATAGTTGTAGGCTGTCCAGGCGTGCTGGGTTTTTTAGTTTTGCAACAGCTGAAGGGCCGCAGGTTGGGCATCCCTGGTCTACTGTATACCCTTTGGTCAATCATTTCATAGTCTGGAGTAAATATTATGGTCAATCAGTCTATAGTCTAGTGCAAAAGCTGTAGACAGTGAGTTTGTATTTTTGTATAAATGTTGCAGTCAGTAATCTGGTGTAAACACTATGGTCAGTCAGTTCATAGTCTAGTGTAAATATTGTGGTCAGTCCACAGTCTAGTGCTGCGGTCAGTTGGTCCATAGTCTAGTGTAAATGCCGTGGTCACTCAGTACATACTTTAGTATAAATGCTTCAGTCAGTCAGTATATAGTCCAGTGTAAACACTGTGATCAGTCAGTCACAGTCTAGTATAAATACTAAGTCAGTACATAGTCCAGTGTAAATGCTGCAGTCATTTGGGCCATAGTCTAGTGTAAACACTCCAGTCAGTCTACAGTCTAGTGTAAACACTGTGGTCGGGTTACCCGGCCATAGTCTGCTGTAAATACAGCGGTCAGTCATTACAAAGTCTAGCACATACTTTATGGTCAATCAGTACATAATCCAGTGTATATGCTGCAGTCAATTAGGCCTGAGTCTAGTGTAAACACTGCAGTCAGTCAGTCCATAGTCTAGTGTAAACGCTGCAGTCAGTCAGTCCATAGTCTAGTGTAAACGCTGCAGTCAGTCAGTCCATAGTCTAGTGTAAACGCTGCAGTCAGTCAGTCCATAGTCTAGTGTAAACGCTGCAGTCAGTCAGTCCATAGTCTAGTGTAAACGCTGCAGTCAGTCAGTCCATAGTCTAGTGTAAACGCTGCAGTCAGTCAGTCCATAGTCTAGTGTAAACGCTGCAGTCAGTCAGTCCATAGTCTAGTGTAAACACTGCAGTCAGTCAGTCCATAGTCTAGTGTAAACGCTGCAGTCAGTCAGTCCATAGTCTAGTGTAAACGCTGCAGTCAGTCACTACATACTCTAGAATAAACATTGTCTAGTCTAATGCAATCACTGCAGTCAGTTAGTACATAGTCTAGTGTAAATGCTGCAGTCAGTTAGTACATAGTCTAGTGTAAATGCTGCAGTCGGTCCATAGTCTAATGTGAGTACTGTGGTCAGTCAGTCCATAGTCTAATGTGAGTACTGTGGTCAGTCAGTCCATAGTCTAATGTGAGTACTGTGGTCAGTCAGTCCATAGTCCAGTATAAATGCTGTGGTCCGTCACTAGATAGTCCAGGATAAATCCTGCGGTCAGACAACAGTCTGGTCTAAACGCTGCAGTCAGTTAGTCCATAGTCCAGTGTAAACACTGCGGTCAGTTGGGCCATGGTCTAGTATAAGTGCTGCAGTCAGTCAGTGCATAATCTAGTGTAAACGATGCAGTCAGTACATAGACTAGTATAAATGCTGCAGTCAGTCAGTACATAGTCTAGTGTAAACATTGCAGTCAGTCCATAGTCTAGTATAAATGCTGCAGTCAATCGGTCCATAGTCTAGTATAAACACTGCAGTCAGTAAGTCCATAGTTAGTGTAAACACTGCCTTCAGTCAATCCTAGTCCTAGTTTAAACACTGCAGTCAGTCTGTCTATAGTCTAGAGTAAATGCTGCAGTCATTCAGTACATAGTCCAGTTTAAATGCTGCGGTCAGTTGGTCAATGGTCCAGTGTAAACACTGCGGTCAGTCAGTCTGCAGTCTAGTGTAAACACTGCTGTCAATCTGTCCATAGTCTAATGTAATCACTGCGGTCAGTTAGTCCATAGTCTAGTGCAGCGATAGGCAAACTGCGGCTCTCCAGCTGTTGCAAAACTACAACACCCACCATGCCCTGCTGTAGGCAGTCTTTGCATGCTGGGAGTTGTAGTTCTGCAACAGCTGGAGAGCCGCAGTTTGCCTATCACTGGTCTAGTGTAAACACTGCAGTCAGCCCTTACTCTGGTGTAAACATTGGGGTCAGTCAGTACATACAGATGTAGCAGGGTTAACACACAAACTCTTAACTTAAATTTCTTAACTCATCGCGTTATCTTGAAACAAAAGCCATTGAAAAGCAATTGAAGGTGTTTGCTTAACGTAATTAGTTTAGATAACACGTCTCATAAAGCTTGTGTGTTAGTTCTACTACATCTGTAGTATGCAGTATAAATGCTGAAGTTGGTCAGTAAAGATTCCAGTGTAAACGTCGTAGTCAGTCAGTGTAAACACTGCGGTCACTCAGTGCATAGTCCGGTGTAAACACTGCCTTTAGTCAGTCCATGGTCTAGTGTAAATGCGGAGGTCAGTCAGTACATATTGTAATATAAACACTGTGATCACTTAGTACATAGTCCAGTTTAAACGCTGCAGTGAGTACTGTGGTCAGTCAGTCCATAGTCCAGGGTAAATGCTGTGGTCAGTCACTAGATAGTCCAGGGTAAATACTGCGGTCAGATGGTTTATAGTCTGGTGTAAACGCTGCAGTCAGTTAGTCCATAGTCCAGTGTAAACACTGAGGTCAGTTAGGCCATGGTCTAGTGTAAACACTGCAGTCAGTCCATAGTCTAGTATAAATGCTGCAGTCAGTCAGTCCATAGTCCAGTGTAAATGCTGAGGTCAGTTGGGCCATGGTCTAGTGTAAGTGCTGCAGTCAGTACATAGACTAGTATAAATGCTGCGGTCAGTCAGTCCATAGTCCAGTGTAAATGCTGCAGTCAGTCAGTACATAGCCCAGTATAAACGCTGTGGTCAGGCAGTCCATAGTCTAGTATAAATGCTGCAGTCAGTCAATCCATAGTCTAGTATAAATGCTGCAGTCAGTCAATCCATAGTCTAGTATAAATGCTGCAGTCAGTCAGTAGATAGTCCAGGAAACACTGAAGTCAGTAAGTCTATAGTCTAGTGTAAACACTGCGGTCAGTCAGTATACAGTCTAGTATAAATGCTGCGGCCAGTCAGTACATAGTCCGGTGTAAACACTGCCTTCAGTCAATCTATAGTCTAGTTTAAACACTGCAGCCTGTCTGTCTATAGTCTAGTGTAAATGCTGTGGTCACTCAGTACATAGTCCAGTTTAAACGCTGCGGTCAGTTGGTCCATGGTCCAGTGTAAAAACTGCAGCCAGTCGGTCTATAGTCTAGTGTAAACACTGCGGTCAGTTAGCCCATAGTCTAGTGTAATGCCGTAGTGAGTCACTATATAGTCCAGTGTAAATGCTGCAGTCAGTCCTTAGTTTACTGTAAACATTGTGGTCAATCAGTGCATAGTCTAGTATAAATGCTAAAGTCAGTCAGTAAAGATTCCAGTGTAAACGTTGCAGTCAGTCTATAGTCTAGAGTAAACACTGCGGTCAGTTAGTCCTTAGTCCAGTGTAAACACTGCGGTCAGTCAGTCCATAGTCTAGTGTAAATGCTGTGCCGGGAGCAGGCAGTTCCGAGAACAGCCAGATAAAGGCCCCCGGCGGCTGTTCCTGGAACTGCCTGCTCCTGGTGACTGCATTTGTTTCAGACCAGCTCGCACACAGGCACAGGTAAGGACTTACCTGTGCATCGCCAGACTTGTGAGTTAAGATGGCAGCTCGCATGTGTTTGGTGGCCATCACTGGTGGTCAGTCGACACGTAGTCCAGTGTAAACGCTGCAGTCAGTCAGTACATAGTCTAGTATAAATGCTGCAGTCAGTCAGTCCATAGTCTAGTGTAAACACTGCGGTCAGGCAGTACATAGTCTAGTATAAATGCTGCAGTCAGTCAGTCAGTCCATAGTCTAGTATAAATGCTGCAGTCAGTTTGTACATAGTCTAGTGTAAACGCTGCGGTCAGGCAGTACATAGTGCAGTTTAAATGCAGCAGTCAGTCCATAGTCTAGTATAAATGCTGCAGTCAGGCAGTACATAGTCTAGTATAAATGCTGCGGTCAGTCAGTACATAGTCTAGTGTAAACACTGCGGTCAGGCAGTACATAGTCTAGTATAAATGCTGCGGTCAGTCAGTCCATAGTCTAGTATAAATGCTGCAGTCAGGCAGTACATAGTCTAGTATAAATGCTGCGGTCAGTCAGTACATAGTCTAGTGTAAACACTGCGGGCAGGCAGTACATAGTCTAGTATAAATGCTGCGGTCAGTCAGTACATAGTCTAGTGTAAACACTGCGGGCAGGCAGTACATAGTGCAGTTTAAATGCAGCAGTTAGTCAGCCCATAGTCCAGTGTAATTTGAAATAATTTTCTAAGAGAAATACTTCATTTTCTGGAAAAAATTGAAAAATTTCAGGAGCACCAACACTTTCAGCCATGACCGGGGTACTGTAGAGGTCACTGTTATAGTGAATACAGTCGATATCTTTTAACGGCACACAGAAACATTACATGAAATAGATGAAATATACCCGAGCGAAGCCGCGTCCTTCTGCCTAGTATAGAGAAATAAAGATGCTCATGATTAATAAAGCACCGAGGCCCATGAGATTTCTTCCTTGAACAGTGTCACATAACCTTGCTGTTGTCCACTTGTTCTATCAGTCGGTGTAAGTGGTGGCATATCCCATCTTACCCTGTGACAAGACCATGGGTGTAGCTATAGGGGGTGCAGAGATAGCAGTCTCTACCGGGCCCAGGAACCTGAGGGGGCCCAAAGACCCTTGTGCCGCATAAGAAGATACCAGTGTTATAGTAAGTGTTTGCTGGTCAAATTACACCTCTTACTGGAGGGAAGGGATTAGGTTGACAATTTGACATGGGGGGGGGGGTGCCATTTTGATTTTTGCCTCAGGCAGCAGAAAGGCTAGGTGCTCCCCTGGCCCTGGCCACAAAGCACTGAGAGAAGCTGAACCCTTGACCAGGGCCCATGCCATGAACCTTTAGCTACGCCCCTGGACAAGACCCTAACCCTAAAATACCCTTTGCAGGATCTACAGTGTAACATAAAAATATACAACTACCTTGAATCTGAAATGAAGATAAAGAACAAACCAAAATCCAGAAATATATTTTTTTTAAAAAGTCAAATTGCAGAATAATAAAAGTGTAAAGTTTCCAGACCTCTTTTTCTTAACTATATAAAAAAACTACAAATACCTTGTAACTTGGAGCGAAGTCTTCTGATAAAGTTCTACTAATCTGCGTCTTACCTGTCAGACATCTGAGGGCAGCTCGGAGAACTGAGCCTGTGTGTCGCCTAAGTAGACGCTTGTGCTCCCTGTGGGAATCCATTCAAGACACAAACTGCATTGTGTAGTAACTTTTTTCTCTTCTGGGATCTCATTATTGTGACCTCTGCTTCCCCAACCTGTATCCGACAAAGAAGACACTGATGACATAAAATGTATCCAGGGAGGGGTGGACACACACTACGTTTTATATGCCAGTATACAATGTACTTTATTATGTAGTTATTCCTGTCCAGGTTTTTGAATGATTTGCATTGAGGATCTTTCTGTAGAATAAGCCATAAACCCCTTAAGTATCGGGCCCATATTTGTTTTTTCCTCCCCACGTTCCAATAGCCATAACTTAGTTTTCAGAGATGCCTATCGGGGGCTGAAGCCTTTCGTAGAGGCCCCAAAGTTTGTCAGCAGGGACAATTGTGACATTAACAATCTCATCCCGTTCATATTTATCTTAGAAAAGGCGCTCATGCAGAAGAACAGCTAACAGCATCATGCTGCCCACCCTATAACTGTTTGGGGATCCACAAGGAGAAACTCCCAAGGAGGAGGATGAAGAGCTGCCAGTGGAGGAGGAGGAGGAGTTGGAGGTGGAGGATGATGATGATAACATTTAAGGGTGCAGCTAGTCTTTCTGCTGTCTGGGGCAAAAATTTAAATCGTCAACCTCCCCCCCCCCCCTTCCCCAACCTAACCTCCTTCCTCCTAACATTACATACAGCAATACAAAACATACATGGTAATACAGTGCACAAACCTCTTACATCCAGTGATGTCTCCTCTGATGTAGATGTTCTCTTTTCTCATCTTCTCCTTTCACACCAGACCGCCATGATGATTTCTTTCAGCCATCTCTCGTCTCTGCAGCTTGACAAACAGACATCTTATTTTCCTACTTTTCCATTATCCTCCCACCTTCTGAACACCCCACTCCTAATACTGTGCCCACTGTTCTCCCCAAAACTATACTGCAGAAACAGTCCACATAAAAATACTAGTACCACACAGATAGTGCCACCTTCAATAAATATTGGCATACTGTGCCCTAAGAAATACCTGCACCCGGAAGAGCCCCTGACACTAATAAAATAACCTATAACTGACCTATAAGGGCCACATAAACACTACTATATAACCTATCCAAAAAATGTGTATGCTCAGATCATCGAATAGTCAAAACCAAATATATAATTAAAAAATATGTTTCTTTTTTAATATCACATGAAAGTATATGCACTTGCATTTTATATAATTTGTACTTACTTTTCGTGGTGAATGGGCTTTCTCTGGAGGTTTTACATGTACAGTCATGTGAAAAAATTAGGACACCCTTTGAAAGCATGTGGTTTTTTGTAACATTTTTAATAAAAGGTTATTTCATCTCCGTTTCAACAATACAGAGAGATTAAAGTAATCCAACTAAACAAAGAAAACTGAAGAAAAGTCTTTTCCAGATCTTCTGTAAATGTCATTCTACAAAAATGCCTATTCTAACTGAGGAAAAAGATAGGACACCCTCACATGTATTCCCTCTTAAATTGGCTCAGATCTCACACAGGTATATCACACCAGGTGCACATAATTAGTAGATCGTTACTCTGCATGTTGAATGAGGCTTGCCCTATTTAAACCTCAGACATTTAGTTTGGTGTGCTCCTGACTGTTGAAGTGAGAGTGAGCACCATGGTGAGAGCAAAAGAGCTGTCAGAGGACTTCAGAAAAAAGATTGTAGCAGCCTATGAGTCTGGGAAGGGATTTAAAAAGATCTCAAAAGATTTTGAAATCAGCCATTCCACTGTCCGGAAGATAGTCTACAAGTGGAGGGCTTTCAAAACAACTGCCAACATGCCCAGGACTGGTCGCCCCAGCAAGTTCACCCCAAGAGCAGACCGCAAGATGCTAAAAGAGGTCTCCAAAAACCCTAAAGTGTCATCTCGAGAACTACAGCAGGCTCTGGCTACTGTTGATGTAGAAGTACATGCCTCTACAATCAGAAAGAGACTGTACAAGTTTAACTTGCATGGGAGGTGTGCAAGGAGGAAACCTTTGCTTTCCAAGAGAAACATCGAGGCCAGACTGACATTTGCCAGAGATAAAGTTGACAAAGACCAGGACTTCTGGAATAATGTTCTTTGGACAGATGAGTCCAAAATTTAATTATTTGGACACAACAGCAGAGGACATGTTTGGCGTAAACCAAACACAGCATTCCAAGAAAAGAACCTCATACCAACTGTGAAGCATGGAGGTGGAAGTGTCATGGTTTGGGGCTGCTTTGCTGCAGCAGGACCTGGTCAGCTCACCATCATAGAATCCACGATGAATTCTACTGTGTATCAGAAGGTGCTTGAAGAACATGTGAGACCATCAGTTAGAAAATTAAAGCTGAAGCGGAACTGGACCATGCAACATGACAATGACCCAAAACATACTAGTAAATCAACCAAAGATTGGCTGAAAAAGAAGAAATGGAGAGTCCTGGAATGGCCAAGTCAAAGTCCAGATTTGAATCCCATTGAGATGCTGTGGGGTGACTTGAAAAGGGCTGTACGTGCAAGAAACCCCTCAAACATCTCACAGCTGAAAAAGTTCTGCATTGAGGAGTGGGGTAAAATTTCCTCAGACCGATGTCGAAGACTGGTAGATGGCTACAAGAACCGTCTCACTGCAGTTATTTCAGCCAAAGGAGGTAACACTCGCTATTAGGGGCAAGGGTGTCCTATCTTTTTCCTCAGTTAGAATAGGCATTTTTGTAGAATGACATTTACAGAAGATCTTGAAAAGACTTTTCTTCAGTTTTCTTTGTTTAGTTGGATTACTTTAATCTCTCTGTATTGTTGAAACGGAGATGAAATAACCTTTTATTAAAAATGTTACAAAAAACCACATGCTTTCAAAGGGTGTCCTAATTTTTTCACATGACTGTATATTGCAGTTATTTATGCTTTTGTACTTATGATATGTACATTATACCCCTGATACAAATACCCTGTATCATCAATATAATGCACTTTATGTAATCGATACTCACCTCTTGTGGTTAATGGGCCTTATTTATTCAGGTGGTCTGATAAGCATACTATAGTAATTTGTGCTTTTGTACTTACATTATATATGCTATACCCCTGACATAAATGCCATGTATTACCTATATAATGTTATGTCACCAATAGAGAAAAAGACTATTGATATCTACAGAGTATGAAATGTGGCCAGCCTCTTTCCAGTTGTCCCTTGACACTAATAGTGTAACCATAATGTCCCCCAAAAATACAGAAACTGTGCTAAGCTGATACTGTGCCAGTGTGCCAGGCTGCCCCTCACAATGATAGTGCTCCCAAAAGTCCCACCAATAGTAGTAATTCTCTACCAGAGCACATCACTAATGTCCCCACTGTGCCCCCGAAGTAATAATGCTCCCATAGCACCCATACTACTAATCATGTTCTCTATAGTCCCCCGATAGTAAAGCTCCCTAGTAGTAAAGCTCACCATTATGCCCCCCCAGTTGTAATAATTCTCCTTATAAAGTGTGCTAGTACATAATGGCAGTCTATGGTGTCGCACTGCAACATGCAACATGCTGCGACTGCAACGCAACAGTCGCAGAAAATCCATTCGAGATGGATTTTTCTGCGACTGTTGCGTCGCAGTCGCAGCATGTTGCATGTTGCAGTGCGACACCATAGACTGCCATTCTAAAAATTGTTGTGCGACATTGGTGCAACAAAACATTGCGCTACAAATGTTGCAGTGTAGTTGTGCCCTATCTGTCGCGCTACTTATTGTCGCGCGACAAATGTCGTCATGTAGACGTAGCCTTATACAGGCGCTGTCTGGATATGCTGTAGGGGTAATGCAGCAGCTGAGCTTTCTCTTCTCATACAGGCGCTGTCTGGACTGTGCGGCACTGTCTGCACTGAAGTAGGGTTCGCTTCTGGCTGTGGAGATTTTTTAGTTTGTCTCTCTCCTGGCCGTGCTTCTGTCTCCAAGATGGATGCTGTTCATTTTCCTTCTTTAGCCTCTCCCCCTGGTCCCCCTGCTATTGGCTACAGGGAGGAGCAAGTGCTCATGGGATTTGCAGTCCACATCATCTCAGAAGAGTCAGCACTAATGCCCGCTGCTGTGATTCCCTGCTTGTAATTGGCAGCAACAGCATGCCTCTAATTACCGCACCCATTTCACATCCACACCGCACTGCTGCTGCTCCCAATTAATAGAGAGAATATTTTTAGGCTCATTCACAACAAGCCACTTTTTCTTCTGACAATTAATATATGTGCGCGTTGTTTGGGAAGCATTCTGACCCTGTTATGGCATATTTTTGGGATGCCTGATCCCCAACACTGTTTGTTTTTTCCCATAACACTGTGTGTGTGATTAAACATCAACTTCCCCCATAAGGGACAATTTTTGGAAGCTTTGCAATATGAAAAAGCATAAAACATGTGCCGGCGCGGTGTGTTTTAAAACATGCAGTTCGTTAATGCCATCAAATGTGCATTAACCCATAGCTTTTTCCAAAATTTGGCAAATCAGAATTGAACCTAATCTCAAAAAATGTGCTCATATTCTAATGTTAACCACTTCCCACCTGGGCCATTTGCCCCCTTCCTGACCAGGCTTAATTTTGCAAATCTGACATATCTCACTTTATGTGGTAATAACTTAAGAACACTTTTACTTATCCAAGCCATTCAGAGATTGTTTTCTCGTGACACATTGTACTTCATGATAGTCATAAATTTGAGTCAATATATTTCACCTTTATTTATGAAAAAATCCAAAATTTACCCAAAATTTTGAAAAATTTGCAATTTTCAAAATTTCTATTTCTCTGCTTTTAAAACAGAAAGTGATACCTCATAAAATATTTATTACTTAACATTCCCCATATGTCTACTTTATGTTGGCATCATTTTGGAAATGTAATTTTATTTTTTTAGGATGTTAGAAGGCTTAGAAGTTTAGAAGCAATTCTTCAAATTTCTGAGAAAATTGCCAAAACCCACTTTTTAAGGACCAGTTCAGGTCTGAAGTCAATTTGTGGGGCCTACATAGTGGTCCCCCCCCCCCATAAATGACCCCATTGTAGGAACTGCACTGCTCAAGTTACTCGAAACCGATTTTACAAACTCTGTTAACCCTTTAGGCGTTCCACAAGAATTAAAGGAAAATGGAGATCACATTTTTTTATTTCACTTTTTGGGCAGATTTTCCATTTTAATACAATTTTTTTCTTTAACACATCGATGGTTAACAGCTGAACAAAACTCAATATTTATTACCCAGATTCTGCGGTTTACAGAAACACCCCACATGTGGTCATAAACTGCTGTATGGGCACACGGCAGGGCGCAGAAGAAAAGGAACTCCACATGGTTTTTAGATGCCATGTCCCATTTGAAACCCCCCTGATGCACCCTTACAGTAGAAACTCCCAAGGAGTGACCCCATTTTAGAAACTAGGGGATAAAGTGCCAATTTTATTGGTACTATTTTGGGGTACATATGATTTTTTGATCATTCATTATAACACTTTATGGGGCAAGGTGACCAAAAAATAGATTCTTTTAGCACAGTTTTTATTTATTTATTTTTACAGCGTTCACCTGAGGGGTTCGTCAAGTGACATTTTCATAGAGCAGATCGTTACGGATGTGGCGATACCTAATATGTATACTTTTTCTTATTTATTTAAGTTTTACACAATAATAGCATTTTTTAAACAAACAATTATGTTTTAATGTGTCCATGTTCTGAGAGCTATAGTTTTTTTTATTTTTTTAGAAATTTTCTCATGATGGGGCTCATTTTTTGCGAGATGAGGTGACGTTTTAATGGTACCATTTTGTGCGACATACGCATTTTTTAGCACTTGGTGTGGCACTTTTTGTGATGTAAGGTGACAAAAATTGCTTGTTTTGACACCTTTTTTTTTTTTACGGTGTTCACCCGAGGGGTTAGGTCATGTGATATTTTTATAGAGCTGGTTGTTACGGACGCGGCAATACCTAATATGTATACTTTTTTTTATTTATTTCACTTTAACACAATAATAGCATTTTTGAAACAAAAAAAAAATAGTTTTAAAGTGTCCATGTTCTGAGAGCTATAGTTTTTTTTATTTTTTGAGAGATTTTCTTATGTAGGGGTGATTTTTTTGTGGGATGAGGTGACGGTTTTATTGGTACCATTTTGGGGGACATACGCCTTTTGGATCACTTGGTGTTGTAAGGTCATAAAAATTGCTTTTTTTGACAGTTATTTATTTTTATTTTTTATGGTGTTTATCGGACTGGGTCTGTGATATAGTTATAGACCGACCGTCACGGACGTGGCAATACCAAATATATCTATTTTATTTTTTCTATTTTAAATATTTTTTTTATTCCTTACTTGGGGATTTTTTTTTTTCATGTGAGACCTTTTATTTTATTTTTTTAACACTTTATTTTTATTTTTATTTTTTTACACTTTTCGTCCCCCATAAGGTCATACAAGACCTCTGGGGGACATTTACTTCACTTTTTTTTTTTACCATTGATTTCTCCTGTAACTGGGGCTGACATAGTAGCCCCAGTTACAGGAGAAATGCACACCCCAGAGAGGCTGTACAGCCTCAGTGCAGGGCTGATCGAGGTCTCTGAAAGACCTCACACAGCTCCTGCACTCTCCGGTCCCGGCGGTCACATGAGCGCTGTGTATACATTGATCTAGAAGGCAGGGACACCTGGGCACTGACAGCAGGCAACCAGATCAGCAGCTACACGATTAGCGTGCAGCTGCAGTTTCTGAATGGACGTTCAGGAATGTCCATTCAGAAATAGAGAACCACCTCCCGGACGTTTTTAGTCTATGGGCGGACGGGAGGTGGTTAACAATAATATTTAGTTTTAGCTTAGACTTTTTTTTTTTGCAAAGGTTAGCAAGAAAAAAGCACTCTAAACAATGTTTACACCATTTCATCTGAGTACGACAATACCCCTAATTTGGTCGTAACCAGCTGTTTGGGCACACCGCAGGGCTCAGAAGGGAAGGAGTGCCATTTGGCTTTTGAAATCCAGATCTGGTGTTTTGGTCACCGTGTTGAACTTGCAATACCATTGAGGTACTACAAAGGTAATACAAAGGAAACCCCGAAAAATAACCCCATTTTTGAAACTACTTGGAACTAGCTAGGAGTGCATTGATGATTTTCACCCCATAGGGGTTTTGTTGACTTTATTAGCATTAGACTGAGAAAATGAAAAATTATAGTATAAAAAAAAAGCACCAAAAAAATTGGTAAGCAGTTTTTCCTGAGTATGGAAGGGAAGGAATAGCATTTGAATTTTGTAACATGGGATTTGCTGAAATCGCCATGACTTTTTTTAATATAATTTTGTAGACTGAGCTATGTGAGGGCTCGTTTTTGTGGGACAAGCTTAAGCTTTCATTGGTTTGCAAGACAGGCTATAGTTTTTCATGATACCATTTTGGGGAATATAAGATTTTTCAACACTTTTTATTTTATTTTCTGGGAGTTGAAGTGGGCAAAAATTGCAATTCTGTCAGTGCTTTTTATTTTAACTTTTTATGGCGATACCAAACTGTTATAGTTTTTTTGTGTTTAATCACTTTTATTGCTATTATATTTTTTCATGCATTGCAATATTTAAGACTTATAACTTTTTTTTATATCAAGGCAGCTGTGTGAGGGCTCGTTTATTGTGGAACACGCTGTAGTCCTTATGGGTACTATATTGTGGTAAATATGACTTTCTGATTGCTTTCTATACAGGTTTTAGGTGAGGTGAGTGGGTGACTAAAAACTAAATTCTGTCTTTGTTTTTTAATATGTTTTTATGATGTTTACTGTGAGGGATAATTATTGTCATCTTTTTTGTAGATTAAGTCACTACGGACATGGTGATACCAACTATATGTAGTTTTTGTTATTTTACTTTTTTTAACAGCTAAAATGGATGAATGGGGGAAAAAGCATATTTTTTTTTATCTTTAAGGCTTACCTGGGGACTATGGGCACATGCAATGGTCTGATCACTGGTATAAAATCCTACAATAGGTTTCTATTACAGGGTATTGAAGCTGTCAGTTTTACACTGATACTTAACCTCCAGCAGGGCCCGATGGGCTTCCATACATGGAAGATCTGGAGACCTATGAAAGGTCTGTGGCTGCCATAGCTATCGGCAGGAGCCTTTGATTGCATCTCGGGAAGCCAATGGGGTAGACACGGAGCACCCTCCCTTTGTAAACCACTTAGATGCTGCAGTCACTACTGACCACAGAATATAAGGGGTTACTCAGCCGGATCTTGCCTGATCTTGGCCGTTGCAGCCGGGTGTCAGCTGTTTTTTACTGCTGACACCTACTGCTATTGGCAATGGCTGTTTCTTACCATGGTGTGGGAAGTGGTTAAAGACACCATGGTGTGTGTTTTCACAACCAAATGTATCTAGTTTTTATTATGTCTTACTGCTTTTAACAAAATAACTATTTTTTTGCATCGCCATATTCTGACACTCATACTGTAACATTTTTATATTATTTTTTTGTGGGGCGAGTCGTGATGTTATTGGTGCAATGCAACTATTTGATCACCTTTTTTTGGTGGAGGATTGAACAAGATGACTTTATGGTGATTGTCATGGAGCTTGCATGTTCTCCCCATGATGGCAGGTTTTTTTTCAGGTGAGGTGATTTATTCCCGCACACATACTGGTAGGTTAGTTTGGAATTTAGAGTGTGAGCCCCTGTGTTGTCAGAGTCTGAAGTGGGTGATGACCATCTCTGTACAGCGCTCTGGAATATGTTGGTGTTATACAAGACATCAGGTGACCGAATTTACACACACGGAGGTAGGTGAGCAGGACCCATTCTCAGTAAATACATGCCTGTGTCATGAAATAACAATTCTGGAGCATTGTTTCTTAGATGTTCTGCTGTTTATCTGTTATTACTCCTAGAAATGTGTTAAATAATTGACAACTGGGTGTTACCAATTGGGTTGTGTTCCTAACAAAGTCCAGTCAGTGTCAGACTCTATGGGGCACACCCAGTTGTCAACATATTCATAAATATTCAGGAGAAATAAGAGAGGAACTCAGAAACCTGAATTTATGGACCTATCCTCTATAAAACTCATGAATATCAAATAATTCTATGGTCCCCATTTCAGAAATACATAAATTAAACCTCAGAAACAAAGACCGGCTCCAACAGTGGTGGCGTATAATCTTTTAACTATTATTAACTTATAATCTTGTAGTATTGCTAGTGTGTACAGTGGCATGCAAAAGTTTGGGCACTGTCGGTCACAATTAACGGTCGTTACGCAGCGAACTTTGCCCGTTCCTCGATTCGCCGAACATGCAAACATATGGAGAAATTCGCGCCCGCCATATTCTTTTACATTGTGAAGAACTTTGACCCATGACACATCCATCAGGGGGTACAGGACAGCCAATTGAGACGTTTCAGCACATGGACATACACGCTACCCTATAAATAAACCCGATCTGGCCGCCATTTTACATTCAGTCTTTTGCCAGTGTAGGGAGAGGTTGCTGTGTGGAGCAGGGACAGGCTGTTAGGGACACCAATCGCTAGCTGATAGGGCCACAAAAGTCCTTTTAGGGACTGGTATAGGTGTGCTATCGATAGGTGTGATACACAGAGGGGTGCGATATACTTTTTACATAGGGTAAGGTTCCGGACGGAGTCGCTCTTATCAGGGCTGGTGGTCTGTGGTTAGGATATCAGGGCCAGAATAGCACCCCCTGTAGGGCAATATCAGGGACAGTTCTTTGCCCACCCGGTCCTTCAATACCACATCATCATCTAGCCCAGGGATGGATGTTTTCTGCTTTCCCTCCGGGATTCATCGATGTGCACTGGAACCCCCCGGATTGTGGTAGGACATATGGTTTCTGATTTGGTGCCGCCGAGCACTTGTTATTGCCGACCACATCTATGCTTTTTGCTTAACTTTAATAATTTTATTAATTTTCATTTTGAAGGATATCTTTTTATAGTAACATTATTAAAGGTTACGTTTTATCTTCATGTATATTCTAATGTCTTCCTTGTGCAATGTTATAATATACTTTCTATGTTAGACAGTATATTATAGTGCATTTGTATTGTGCGGCAGTTGTGTGCGGTTCTGCCGCGGTACCGCAGGTATATAGAGGGACAAGCGTTATCGGAACAAATAATTTCTACTGGTGTGATATACCAGTCGCCCCCCCAAAAAAAGTGATTGAAGCAGGGTGTTATATACCAGTGGTCGGCAAAGTGCAGCTCGCGAGCCACAAGCGGCTCTTTACCACGGCAACCCATTCTGCACTACAGAGGAATCAGTGGCGTAACTATCAGGAAAGCAGCTGCTTCAGGGCCCGAGCTCAGAAGGGGCCCGGGAGCAGTCACTGTACTTTGTCACCCCGGGCCCAGAGTCCTGCACTTGCACCTCTGACCTGACATCAGTGACCTTTCCTGCCCGCGATTCCCGCTGCCTAAAGTTTACCCTTCCCTGCCCAGCATGCTGAACATCAGTTGGATTGCCACATCTGCACCAGTGATGTATGAGTGCATATATGTATATGGTGAGCGCATGTATGACAGCGTCTATGTATGTGGAGAGTGCGTGTATGACTGCGTCCATGTATGTGGAGAGTGCGTGTATGACTGCATCCATGTATGTGGAGAGTGCGTGTATGACTGCGTCCATGTAAGTGGAGAATGCATGTATGACTGCATCCATGTATGTGGAGAGTGCGTATATGACTGCGTCCATGTATGTGGAGAGTGCGTGTATGACTGCGTCCATGTATGTGGAGAGTGCGTGTATGACTGCATCCATGTATGTGGAGAGTGCATGTATGACTGCATCCATGTATGTGGAGAGTGCGTGTATGACTGCGTCCATGTATGTGGAGAGTGCGTGTATGACTGCATCCATGTATGTGGAGAGTGTGTGTATGACTGTGTCTATGTATGTGGAGAGTGCATGTATGACTGTGTCTATGTATGTGGAGAGTGCGTGTATGACTGCGTCCATGTATGTGGAGAGTGCGTGTATGACTGCATCCATGTATGTGGAGAGTGCGTGTATGACTGCGTCCATGTATGTGGAGAGTGCGTGTATGACTGCGTCCATGTATGTGGAGAGTGCGTGTATGACTGCATCCATGTATGTGGAGAGTGCGTGTATGACTGCGTCCATGTACGTGGAGAGTGTGTGTATGACTGCATCCATGTATGTGGAGAGTGCGTGTATGACTGCGTCCATGTATGTGGAGAGTGCGTGTATGACTGCATCCATGTATGTGGAGAGTGCATGTATGACTGCGTCCATGTAAGTGGAGAATGCATGTATGACTGCATCCATGTATGTGGAGAGTGCGTATATGACTGCGTCCATGTATGTGGAGAGTGCGTGTATGACTGCGTCCATGTATGTGGAGAGTGCGTGTATGACTGCATCCATGTATGTGGAGAGTGCGTGTATGACTGCGTCCATGTATGTGGAGAGTGCGTGTATGACTGCATCCATGTATGTGGAGAGTGCGTGTATGACTGCGTCCATGTATGTGGAGAGTGCGTGTATGACTGCGTCCATGTATGTGGAGAGTGCGTGTATGACTGCGTCCATGTATAAGGAGAGTGCGTGTATGACTGCGTCCATGTATGTGGAGAGTGCAGGTATGACTGCGTCCATGTATGTGCAGAGTGCGTGTATGACTGCGTCCATGTATGTGGAGAGTGCGTCCATGTATGTGGAGAGTGCGTCCATGTATGTGGAGAGTGCGTGTATGACTGCATCCATGTATGTGGAGAGTGCGTGTACGACTGCATCCATGTATGTGGAGAGTGCGTGTATGACTGCATCCATGTATGTGGAGAGTGTGTGTATGACTGCGTCCATGTATGTGGAGAGTGCATCCATGTATGTGGAGAGTGCGTCCATGTATGTGGAGAGTGCGTCCATGTATGTGGAGAGAGTGCGTGTATGACTGCATCCATGTATGTGGAGAGTGCGTGTATGACTGCATCCATGTATGTGGAGAGTGCGTGTATGACTGCATCCATGTATGTGGAGAGTGCGTGTATGACTGCATCCATGTATGTGGAGAGTGCGTGTATGACTGCATCCATGTATGTGGAGAGTGCGTGTATGACTGCATCCATGTATGTGGAGAGTGCATCCATGTATGTGGAAAGTGCGTGTATGACTGCATCCATGTATGTGGAGAGTGCATGTATGACTGCGTCCATGTATGTGGAGAGTGCGTGTATGACTGCATCCATGTATGTGGAGAGTGCGTATATGACTGCGTCTATGTATGTGGAGAGTGCGTGTATGACTGCGTCCATGTATGTGGAGAGTGCGTGTATGACTGCGTCCATGTATGTGGAGAGTGCGTGTATGACTGCGTCCATGTATGTGGAGAGTGCATGTATGACTGCGTCCATGTATGTGGAGAGTGCGTGTATGACTGCGTCCATGTATGTGGAGAGTGCATGTATGACTGCGTCCATGTATAAGGAGAGTGCGTGTATGACTGTGTCTATGTATGTGGAGAGTGCGTGTATGACTGCGTCCATGTATGTGGAGAGTGCGTGTATGACTGCGTCCATGTATGTGGAGAGTGCGTGTATGACTGCGTCCATGTATGTGGAGAGTGCGTGTATGAATGCGTCCATGTATGTGGAGAGAGCGTGTATGACTGCATCCATGTATGTGGAGAGTGCGTGTATGACTGCGTCCATGTATGTGGAGAGTGCGTGTATGACTGTGTCCATGTATGTGGTGAGTGCGTGTATGACTGCATCCATGTATGTGGAGAGTGCGTGTATGAGTGCGTCCATGGCTGCAGTATGAAAGGTACAGAGGCTAAAATACTTGTGGCTATGTAGAGGTAACTCAGACTCGTCTATTACAATTGCTGCGCAGGTTTTAACCACTTTAACCCCGCTAGCTGAAACCCCCTTCATGACCAGAGCACTTTTTACACTTCGGCACTACACTACTTTCACCGTTTATCGCTCGGTCATGCAACTTACCACCCAAATGAATTTTACCTCCTTTTCTTCTCACTAATAGAGCTTTCATTTGGTGGTATTTCATTGCTGCTGAAATTTTAGCTTTTTTTGTTATTAATCGAAATTTAACGATTTTTTTGCAAAAAAATGACATTTTTCATTTTCAGTTGTAAAATTTAGCAAAAAAAACGACATCCATATATCAATTTTTCGCTAAATTTATTGTTCTACATGTCTTTGATAAAAAAAAATGTTTGGGTCAAAAAAAATGGTTTGGGTAAAAGTTATAGCGTTTACAAACTATGGTACAAAAATGTGAATTTCCGCTTTTTGAAGCAGCTCTGACTTTCTGAGCACCTGTCATGTTTCCTAAGGTTCTACAATGCCCAAACAGTAGAAAACCCCACAAATGACCCCATTTTGGAAAGTAGACACCCTAAGGTATTCGCTGATGGGCATAGTGAGTTCATAGAACTTTTTATTTTTTGTCACAAGTTAGCGGAAAATTATGATTTTTTTTTTATTTATTTTTTTCTTACAAAGTCTCATATTCCACTAACTTGTGACAAAAAATAAAAACTTCCATGAACTCGGCATGCCCATCACAAAATACCTTGGGGTGTCTTCTTTCCAAAATGGGGTCACTTGTGGGGTAGTTATACTGCCCTGGCATTTTAGGGGCCCAAATTCGTGCAAAGTAGTTTGAAATCAAAATCTGTAAAAAATAACCGGTGAAATCCGAAAGGTGCTCTCTGGAATGTGTGCCCCTTTGCCCACCTAGGCTGCAAAAAAGTGTCACGCATCTGGTATCGCCGTACTCAGGAGAAGTTGGGGAATGTGTTTTGGCGTGTCATTTTACATATACCCATGCTGGGTGAGATAAATATCTTGGTCAAATGCCAACTTTGTATAAAAAAATTGGAAAAGTTGTCTTTTGCAGAGATATTTCTCTCACCCAGCATGGGTATATGTAAAATGACACCCCAAAACACATTCCCCAACTTCTCCTGAGTACGGCGATACCACATGAGTGACACTTTTTTGCAGCCAAGGTGGGCAAATCGGCACACATTCCAGAGAGCACCTTTCGAATTTCACAGGCCATTTTTTACACATTTTGATTGCAAACTACTTGCCACACATTAGGGCCCCTAGAATGCCAGGGCAGTATAAATACGCCACAAGTGACCCCATTTTGGAAAGAAGACACCCCAAAGGTATTCTGTGAGGGGCATGGCGAGTTCCTAGAAATTTTTATTTTTTGTCACAAGTTAGCGGAAAATGATGATTTTTTATTTTTTTCTTGCAAAGTCTCATATTCCACTAACTTGTGACAAAAAATAAAAACTTCCATGAACTCACTATGCCCATCACAAAATACCTTGGGGTGTCTTCTTTCCAAAATGGGGTCACTTGTGGGGTAGTTATACTGCCCTGGCATTCTAGGGGCCCAGATGTGTGAGAAGAAGTTTGCAATCAAAATCTGTAAAAAATGACCGGTGAAATCCGAAAGGTGCTCTTTGGAATGTGTGCCCCTTTGCCCACCTAGGCTGCAAAAAAGTGTCACACATCTAGTATCGCCGTACTCAGGAGAAGTTGGGGAATGTGTTTTGGGGTGTCATTTTACATATACCCATGCTGGGTGAGATAAATATATTGGTCAAATGCCAACTTTGTATAAAAAAATGGGAAAAGTTGTCTTTTGCCAAGATATTTCTCTCACCCAGCATGGGTATATGTAAAATGACACCCCAAAACACATTCCCCAACTTCTCCTGAGTACGGCGATACCAGATATGTGACACTTTTTTGAAGCCAAGGTGGGCAAAGGGGCACACATTCCAGAGAGCACCTTTCGGATTTCACAGGCCATTTTTTACACATTTTGATTGCAAGTTAGCGGAAAATGATGATTTCTTTTTTCTTTTTTTTTTTTCTTACAAAGTCTCATATTCCACTAACTTGTGACAAAAAATAAAAACTTCCATGAACTCACTATGCCCATCACAAAATACCTTGGGGTGTCTTCTTTCCAAAATGGGGTCACTTGTGGGGTAGTTATACTGCCCTGGATTTCTAGGGGCCCACATGTGTGAGAAGAAGTTTGCAATCAAAATCTGTAAAAAATGACCGGTGAAATCCAAAAGGTGCTCTTTGGAATGTGGGCCCCTTTGCCCACCTAGGCTGCAAAAAAGTGTCACAGATCTGGTATCGCCGTACTCAGGAGAAGTTGGGTAATGTGTTTTGGGGTGTCATTTTACATATACCCATGCTGGGTGAGAGAAATATCTTGGCAAAAGACAACTTTTCCCATTTTTTTATACAAAGTTGGCATTTGACCAAGATATTTTTCTCACCCAGCATGGGTATATGTAAAATGACACCCCAAAACACATTGCCCAACTTCTCCTGAGTACGGCGATACCAGATGTGTGACACTTTTTTTGCAGCCTAGATGCACAAAGCAGCCCAAATTCCTTTTAGGAGGGCATTTTTAGACATTTGGATCCCAGACTTCTTCTCACGCTTTAGGGCCCCTAAAAAGCCAGGGCAGTATAAATACCCCACATGTGACCCCACTTTTTGGAAAGAAGACACCCCAAGGTATTCAATGAGGGGCCTGGCGAGTTCATAGAAAAAAAAATTTTGGGCATAAGTTAGCGGAAATTGATTTATTTATTTTTTTTCTCACAAAGTCTCCCTTTCCGCTAACTTGGGACAAAAATTTTAATCTTTCATGGACTCAATATGCCCCTCACGGAATACCTTGGGGTGTCTTCTTTCCGAAATGGGGTCACATGTGGGGTATTTATACTGCCCTGGCATTTTAGGGGCCCTAAAGCGTGAGAAGAAGTCTGGAATATAAATGTCTAAAAAAATTTACGCATTTGGATTCCGTGAGGGGTATGGTGAGCTCATGTGAGATTTTATTTTTTGACACAAGTTAGTGGAATATGAGACTTTGTAAGAAAAAAAAAAAAAACAATTTCCGCTAACTTGGGCCAAAAAAATGTCTGAATGGAGCCTTACAGGGGGGGTGATCAATGACAGGGGGGTGATCACCCATATAGACTCCCTGATCACCCCCCTGTCATTGATCACCCCCCTGTAAGGCTCCATTCTGACGTCCGTATGATTTTTACGGATCCACGGATACATGGATCGGATCCGCAAAACACATACGGACGTCTGAATGGAGCCTTACAGGGGGGTGATCAATGACAGGGGGGTGATCAGGGAATCTATATGGGTGATCACCTCCCTGTCATTGATCACCCACCTGTAAGGCTCCATTCAGACGTCCGTATGTGTTTTGCGGATCCGATCCATGTATCCGTGGATCCGTAAAAATCATAAGGACGTCTGAATGGAGCCTTACAGGGGGGTGATCAATGACAGGGGGGTGATCAATGACAGGGGGGTGATCAGGGTGTCTATATGGGTGATCACCCCCCTGTAAGGCTCCATTCAGACGTCCGTACGTGTTTTGCGGATCCGATCCATGTATCCGTGGATCCGTAAAAATCATACGGACGTCTGAATGGAGCCTTACAGGAGGGTGATCAATGACAGGGGGGTGATCAATGACAGGGAAGTGATCAGAAAGTCTATATGTGTGATCACCCCCTTGTCATTGATCACCCCCCTGTAAGGCTTTATTCAGACGTCCGTATGTGTTTTGCGGATCCGATCCATGTATCCGTGGATCCGTAAAAATCATACGGACGTCTGAATGGAGCCTTACAGGGGGGTGATCAATGACAGGGGGGTGATCAATGACGGGGGGGGGGGTGATCAGGGAGTGTATATGAAGTGATCAGGGGTTCATAAGGGGTTAATAAGTGACAGGGGGGGGGGTGTAGTGTAGTGTAGTGGTGTTTGGTGCTACTTTGCACAGCTACCTGTGTCCTCTGGTGGTCGATCCAAACAAAAGGGACCACCAGAGGTAGCAGGTAGCAGGTATATTAGACGCTGTTATCAAAACAGCGTCTAATATACCTGTTAGGGGTTAAAAAAATCAAATCTCCAGCCTGCCAGCAAACGATCGCCGCTGGCAGGCTGGAGATCCACTCTCTTACCTTCCGTTCCTATGAACGCGCGCGCCTGTGTGCCCTGCAAATGCCCTCCACCCAGTGCGATACGCCCTAGTTGTATACGGCGAAAGGGGCTTGGCTAGTAAGGAGTGGGCCGTCTCTAGGTGACCATTTAAACCAGTATTAGTGACTCGTGACGGGGGACGGTAGCGCCCACAACATCCGCCTATGGCGTGACCTGCGAAAAGGGAGAAATTAGCCCTCAATAAAGCATCAGCTGCCACATTTTGAGAACCTGGCACATGCTTACTACTAACACAAAAATGATGTCGCAAGGAGAGTTGAACTAGACGTCTCAAGAGACATATGACATAAGACGACTTAGACAACCCATTGGTTAAGATATCTACCACGTTGTCGGTTACAAACAAAACAGTGCGATTTACCCAGCTGCTGCCCCAAACACGGGCGGCCACCACAATGGGGTACAGCTCGAAAAGTGCTGAGGTTTGCAGGAAACCTGGGATTTGTCTCACCTCAGCAGGCCACTCGCCTGCGACCAAGTGGGTGTCAAAATAGCAGCAAAACCTGAGCTAGCAGGTCTCTTGGGGGAGACCAGGACACCTAACTGGGAAAACAGCTCAACAATCTCCCCAGCCCTAAGGGGGCTGACCCTGGCCTCTAGATCAGCAGGAAGTCATCTGAACAATGAATAACAAATTCACAGCGTACCTTATATTCTAAAACCCAATGGAGGCCTGAGCCAACTGATCAAAGAGCCACGGGCTGCTCCTAGAACAGAAAGTGAGTTTGGTGGAAAAGTAGTATCGGACCTTCCACTTATCAATAGAAGAATACCTCATGCCCACTTCCTCTGAAGGAATGAGGGAGTTAAGACTAGGGACGTGGTAACCATGTGGGGCTGACAGGTCGATGATAAGTCTCTCCTTCTTGCTAAACTTACCTGTGACCACCCCATCGGGACTAACTCTCCACCGCTGAAAGGGGGGCACTTCAAAAAGACCGATCAAAACCCTTCTCCAACTCGAACAGACACCCAGAAAGTAACACCCAGAGGGTGACCATGCACTTACCTGCTCAGAATACCTAGGGACTGACAACCGCAGAACGGTAGTAACACAGCACGACCTGGACGTGAGACGGTGCATGAGACACAAACCAAGCTTCCTCCCCCCTCCCCGACGTGTACCCCTACTACCTTGCCGATAAGCCAAATTTCAGGATGTAACTTGAGACAAGGTTTGGACCTAGAAACAAAACAATTAAGGCATCAACACTGGATTGTGCACATGTCGTGAGGAAACCCTGCGAATGTGTAAAACGTGAATGATGGAACCAGAGCAGCATTTTTTTTTTTTAACAAATTAACCTTTTACCAATTAAAATGTACTTAACCTGGAAACCTAGGGAGGGTAAAATACCGCGGCAAGCCGCTTCTACTAAGCCCCCGTACTGGCTTAACACTGACACCAGCGAACCTAGGCCCCTGACCTGCAGCCTCCGCTAGGATTGCTCACAGCGGACCAGGCCTGTAGACCGTGCGGTACTCTGTAACCCGCTCTTCCCGGAGACCTTGCTTCGCCAACTATGAATTCCCTTTTCTTTTTTTTTTTAAAACCCGTCCCTACTAAACCAGACCCAACACACCCGTCTAAGATCCCTGGTAATCACCTGCATGGATTCAATAACACCCTGTAGCTAAATAACCCCCAGGGAAACCTTATGTACGGGCAGCAGAAGGAAGCAGCCACCGCCTATGAGCTGTTCCCCCTGACCGAGCCTAGTTCTCCCAGCCACGATCCCTGCCTAACTAATGGCACGGCGGGTCGTGCCAGACTTTGTTGAAGACAAGGAGCGGGGACATGCTGTCCCCTGTACTTTTACGCAATTGCCGCACGGGGAGCTCGCGCTGCTCCATGGCAGAATGCAAGACGTGCGGGCAGCATTATTATCTTTTTTTTTTTTTTTTTATGAAATCAACCCTTTGCAAATTAAAATAAATCACTTGCATGGACTCATAACACCCTGTATCTAAATAACCCCCTGGGAAACCTTATGTACGGCTGGCAGAAGGAAGGCAGCCACCATCTATAACGTGCTCACCCTGACCAAGCTTAGTTCTCCCACCCCTGAAACCTGCCTAACTAACGGCATGGCGGCCCATGCCAGACTTTATTGAAAACCAAGCTTGTGACTTCTCTCCCGGCCCCCCCCCCCCCGACATGTACCCCTAGTACCTTGCTGATAAGCCACAAATCAGGGTGTAGCCGAGACAAGTTAGGACCTAGAAGCAAAACAATCAAGACATTAACCCTGGATTGTGCATTCGTCGTAAAGAACCACGCAAACAAGTAAAAAAAAAGTTTGGTTTTTTTTTCCCTTTTTTCATTTCAAAATTTTTTTTTTCCAATTATTATTTTTTTTTTTTACCATTAACCCTTGCCAATAAGAATTGCCTAACCTGGAGGGGAAGCTACCACCGCAAGCTGCGCCTACTAAGCCCCTGTACTGGCTTGACACTGAGACGAGTGAACCTCGGCTCCTGACCAGCAATCCCAGCTAGGATTTACTACGGTGGACCAGGTCTGTAGACCGTGCAGTACTCTGTAACACCCCCCCCCCCATGGAGACCTAGTACTCACCTGTATGGACTAATTAATCCCCCGTGCCTAAATGACCCTCTTGGCGACCTTGTGTGCAGCCGGCAGAAGGAAGCTAGCCACCGGCTATGACCAGCTCCCCCTGAACGGCCTGGTTCTCTCATCCCTGATCCCTGCCTCACTAACGGCACGGCGGCCCGTGCCAGACTTTAACGAAGATAGGGAGCGGGGCCACGGTGTCCCCTGTGTCCCTACATAATAACCGCGTGGGGAGCCGCGCAGCTCCCTGGCAGAGTGCACCAGTGCGGGGGAACCCCCCATCAGCCAGGGGCCGACCCACCGCCGGCTGGACACCCGTACCGCGTGGGGAGCCGCGCAACTCCCTGGCACCATGAACTGGGCCAGGGGGAGCCCTTTATACACAGTGGCCCCCGCCCCCCATCAGCAAAATTTGTGTGCCGCGTGGGGAGCTCATGCTGCTCCCTGGCAGAGTGCACCAGTGCGGGGGTGACCCCCATCAGCCAGGGGCCGACCCACCGCCGGCTGGTCACTTCTGCCGCGTGGGGAGCAGTGCAGCTCCCTGGCATTATGAACCGGGGCAGGAGGAGCCCTACTTCCATCAGGGGCTCAGCCCCCCACAGGTTTTGAAGTCGATGCCGCGTGGGGAGCCACGAAGCTCCCTGGCAGAGTGCACCAGTGCGGGGGTGCCCCCCCACCGCCGGCTGGTCACTCCTGCCGCGTGGGGAGCAGCGCAGCTCCCTGGCATTGTGAACCCTGGCATTTTGAAGTCGATGCCGCGTGGGGAGCCACGAAGCTCCCTGGCAGAGTGCACCAGTGCGGGGGTGCCCCCCCACCGCCGGCTGGTCACTCCTGTCGCGTGGGGAGCAGCGCAGCTCCCTGGCATTGTGAACCCTGGCATTTTGAAGTCGATGCCGCGTGGGGAGCCACGAAGCTCCCTGGCAGAGTGCACCAGTGCGGGGGAGCCCCCATCAGTCAGGGGCCGACCCACCGCCGGCTGGACACCCGTACCGCGTGGGGAGCTGCGCAACTCCCTGGCATTATGCTCCGGTGAGGGGGAGCCCCCCCTCACCTAGAGGAACGAGCCCCCCCGCCGGCCGGACCCTAACACTGTGCGCTGCAGAGAAGCAGCTTCTCACCCTCACCGACGTCAGGATATCCAGGTATGCTGAACTCCTCTCACTGGGAAGCCAGGTGTGGCTCATCAACGCTGTAACGCCGTACAGAGTGAGAGGGACGCTGGCTGTTGAAGTAGGCAGCCATGCCCCTCCCACAAATACAGGCCAATAAATCGGCCTTACACTTTGCAGAAGGCCATCCTCTTTTCAGCTTCAGCTTTTTTACAGTTGGTTATGTTTGCCTCCAGAATTTGCTGGAATTTCATTAAATCCATTCTTCCCTCTACCTGTGAAACATTCCCCATGTCATTGGCTGCAACAGCAAAGCATGATTGACCCAACCAAACACTTAATGATTGGAGAGGTGTTCTTTTTGTGAACTATAAAGGGCACCTGGCGGGAATCCGGCCTGTTTCCGGCATTAGTGCTGCAATTGGGCCGGACAGAAATCACTGCTTACAGAGTTATTTGTCTGGTAGAATCTTGGCACTAATGCTGGAAACAGGCCGGATTCCTGCCAGGTCCCTTATAGTCAATGGGGCCTGGCGGTGTCAATGCTATGAACTCCAGCAGGCTGTTCCTGTACCAAAGCAGTTTAGCACGGGTGCGAAACTAGACTTAGATCCTCCCATTATAGTCAATGGGGCCTGGTGGTGTCAATGCTATGAACTCCAGCAGGCTGTTCCTGTACCAAAGCAGTTTAGCACGGGTGCAAAACTAGACTTAGATCCTCCCATTATAGTCAATGGGATATGGCGGTGCTGATGCGATTCCTCTAGCGAAACAGCATGCTGGAACAGTTTGGTGAAACTAGTCTGATATCAGTCTGGGCAGACTATCTGCATGAAGCCACATATACAGAGGTGACGAGGGAACACATTTATCCCATTATAATCTGGCAAATTGAGAGCGCAAGGAGTGGGTGATCGACGCCAGTGAGCGCCATACATTAATACGGTGCCGCTAAATCTTTTCTTGTTCACTTGGCCGCTATTTGAGGATATAATCATGTGGACATATACAACTATGGCCGGGTTCACATCTGTCAGAAGGACAGAAAACAACAAACAAGCATCCGGTATGTTCCGTTATGCACATTTTGCATCCATTTTCACAAAATCCGTTTTTATTAGGTGGAAAAAAAATAGTTTGTTTGTTTGTTTGTTTTTGTGTGTTTTTTATATGTTCCTCTGTTGGCTCAGAACGGAAAACGAAACGGTGAATGTGATCCTGGCCTTACATCTACTCCGCATTCTGCGTGGACTACTACAGCTCTATAATGTTTTTAATATAAGTAGCCACTTTTAGTGAGGGCCCCACTGGACGGATTACTATTTTTGGATCAGGATTGTCTTTTAAGTGTTTTTAATATACTTCATTTAACCTCTTCTACCCCGGGCCAGTTTTCACCCTTCTGCTCAGGCCATTTTTTGCAAATCTGACGTGTCACTTTATGTGGCAATAACTTTGGAACGCTTTTACTTATCCAAACCATTCTGAGATTGTTTTCTCATGATGCATTGTACTTTTTGACAGTCATAAATTTGAGTCAATATATTTCACCTTTATTTATAAACAAAAATACCCAAAATTTGCAATTTTCATAATTTCTATTTCTCTGCTTTTATAACAGAAAGTGATACCTCATGAAATATTTATTACTTTACATTCCCCATATGTCTACTTTATGTTGGCCGCATTTTGATACATGAGGCATTTAACAGTAATTCGGAGGTGGACTATAACTGTTTACCATCATTTTGGATGAACAATACAACGTGCACCAACAGTGGATTTTATTTTTTGTGATGATTATTTACCGCAATATATGAAATATCTATAGTCCTATCTTGCATTGAGCTCTGCAACTAGGCATTAATTAGGGACCGTGACTGTGAATATTATCTTTATGTTTTTGCATATTTTTATATTTTATCTGATTGTAAATTGTGATTGCACTGTGAGCGGGCCATTTGTACATGATTCTATTGTAGCTAAGTGGTTATAGCAGGCTGAGCACACTCTAGGGAGCTTCCTATGCTCATTTACTGTGTATCATTTTTAAAATGTCATTTTATTTTTTTAGGACATTAGAAGGCTTTGAATTTTAGAAGCAATTCTTAAATTTTTTTAAACCTTTACAAAACCCACTTTTTAAGGACTAGTTCAGTTCTGAAGTCACTTTGTGGGGCTTACATAGTAGAAACCACCCATAAATGGCCCAATTTTTTTAACTAAACCCCTCAACTGATTTTACAAACTTTGTTAACCTTTTAGGTGTTCCACAAGAATCAAGGAAAATGGAGATGAAATTTCTAAATTTCACTTTTTGGGCAGATTTTCCATTTTAACTCCTTAAGGACACAGCCTTATTTCACCTTAAGGACCAGGCCATTTTTTGCAAATCTGACCAGTGTCACTAAGTGGTGATAACTTTAAAACACTTTGACTTATCCAGGCCATTCTGAGATAGTTTTTTCGTCACATATTATACTTCATGACACTGGTAAAATTAAGTCAAAAAAATTAATTTTAAGTCAAAAGTCAAACTAAAGATTATTTTTATTTATAAAAAAATACCAAATTTAATTTTTTTTTTAACAAATTGCAAATTTCCAAGTTTCAATTTCTCTACTTCTATAATACATAGTAATACCTCCAAAAATAGTTATTACTTTACATTCCCCATATGTCTACTTCATGTTTGGATCATTTTGGGAATATTTCATTTTTTGGGGATGTTACAAGGCTTATCAGTTTAGAAGCAAATCTTAAAATTTTTCAGAAATTTTCAAAAACCCAATTTTTAGGGACCAGTTTAGGTCTGAAGTCACTTTGTGATTCTTATATAAATAGAAAACACCCCAAAATGACCCCATTCTAGAAACTACACCCCTCAAGGTATTCAAAGCTGATTTGACAAACTTTGTTAACCCTTTAGGTGTTGCACAAGAGTTATTGGTAAATGGGGATAAAATTTGAGAATTTAAGTTTTTGGGCAAATTTTCCATTTTAATCCATTTTTTCCAGTAACAAAGCAAGGGTTAACAGCCAAACAAAACGCTATATTTATTCTGTAGTTTGCAAAAACACCCCATTTGTGGCCGTAAACTACATTTTTTTGTTTTTTACAATGTTCATCTGACAGGTTAAATCATGTGCTATTTTTATAGAGCAGATTGTTACGGATTCGATTATCTCAAATATGTCTAATTTAGTTTTTTTTGTTCCAGTTTTACATAATAAAGCATTTTTAATGTCCATATTCTGAGAGCAATAGTTTTTTCTATTTTTCCCTCTGGGCATATGTCTTTAAATGTTGCACCTCAGGTTTTGGGTTTTAACCTGAAAAGGAATAGAAGGTGCAATTCGCAGGACTGCGGTGGCTACAGGCTGCTATTGTAACATATAAGACATCTTCATCCAATGTAACTTTATTATTATTACTATTTGTATGATTTTTATGTTTTTGTAGATCATAGTTTATCTGTTTAATACTCCACTTATCTCAATGGTTAAACCGAACTTCCTCTTTAGCACGCTTCCTATGACCTGACGGATTTCTCGAGTCCTGAGACAATAGATGATGGGGTTTAGAAGGTGGGGGATAAAAGTATAGAGGCAGAGAAGCAAGACGCTAATATCTTGACTTAACACCAAGTTTATCAGAAAGGCATTATACACAAATACCCAAGGGCCAAAGTACATGAAGATGATGAACAGATGGGTGACACATCTAGAGAATGCCTTCTGTAGACCCTCGTTTCTCACAGAGGAGCAGACCTTCATAAGGATGAGAATGTAGGATATTATAATGTAGCACAATGGACCTAAGAGAACTACCATGGAGAGGACATGCGCAGTCAGTTTGAGCAGGGAGGTATCAGAACAGGCTCGAACCGTGACTGCCGGATTTACACAAAAGCAACTGTGAACTTTTCTAGTGCTTCAAAAAGTGACCTGAGTGTTAAGGAGATGAGAGACGCAAGAACCCAAAGTAATGGGTGATGATGGCGGAATATCTAAGGGGTCTGCTGATGGCCACATAGCGATCAAGTGCCATGAACATGCTGATGAAAGAGTCAAGAGACCCCAAGAAGTGGACACAGAAGAGCTAGAACATGCAGGCAAACAGCGTCATGGTTCCAGCTCCAAAGCAGTATTTGGCAATTATTTTAGGTAATGTTATCGTATTGAATACGATATCAGAGAGAGCCAGGTTCATGATGATGATGTACATGGGCTGATGAAGATGTTCCTTTCATAGAATCAGCAGGATGATGCAACTATTAGCGGAGAGGGAGACAACATTGACAAGGAACAAAGTGGAAGAAACCACAGTATAGTACATCTCCGGCAGCCCTGGGAATCCGACAAGCACGAACAACGCATCAGACTGGTTGGACATTGGTTGACAATGAGCTGGAAAATAAAGATCGATCTTAGAACATTAAAGAGTGCAGTGTTAGAAGCAATATGTATTGATCCATGTCAGTGGTGGAAGTCATGAGTGGAACCTCCATCGTTTCTTAGGTTCTGAGAAACAGAAGTGGAGAAAAGCAACAGGGATGGGTTAGGTGAGTAAATATTAATTCTCCTGGAATAATCCTTTAAGCTTCAAGATGGGTCACAAGTTTCCATATTTTGCAATTTTATAAAAAAAAATGAATTCTGTCAGTCATTTTGAGCCCTCAAAACTGCTGAAAGCTATTATTCCTCCAGCACTATTACCACAAGTGCCCAAGAGATGATCCATTCATGCACAGTGGGTCTCCACATTGACTGCTTCCCAGTCCCTCCTCTCAGCTCTCAGTGACAGCTCTAGAGTCTCCTGGTTGGTTGGTTGGTTGGTTGGATGCTTGCTGTTGCAATGCTAGGAGGATGAAAACATTGACTTCTTGGTCATATGAATCTGTATGACCTTCACTCTAGGTATGTCTCTGCTGCTCTCCCCATCACCTACAGAGTGCTGTCAGCAGTTTTGAGAGCTCAGACAAAGCCCTTGTTATTAGGACAGCCAGGAGATGCTCTACAAGGTCAATGTATACATCCACACTATTAAAATGTCCCATAGTTCCTCCGACTGGAGGCCATTTTTGTCCCATATTTAAGGAAATTGTTTGTCCTGAACCCTTTTATATGTATTTTACATAGACTTCAATGTAGACACACAAGCGGAGTCCATGGGTACAGTATATCCACATTCACAGCGCTTTTGTGTGCAGCTAATATAACAGAAAGTGACATATTCTTTTTTATGTCTCAAGGCCTGTTGACCATTGACTTATAGGATACTGTAGCTGAGTTCCAACTGGCGTCTCCAGAAGAGCAGCTTTTTTATTTTTTGGGGGGGAATAAAAGATGGGAGCATTGCATGGCTTATAAGACTCCTTATGCCTACTGGCCACTCTCAAGAAGAAATAGTACCTCCTGGATCTTCTTATCTATGTTACAGCACTCCATGTGGCCAGGCATGGAAGTACAGTTATAACTCATCAATCTTCTCACCTATCTACCGGCAGGCAAAATATCTGCTTTAAGTGTCCCAATTTTATTACAGCCTCATCAGCTGCCCCCAGCACCCCACCTCCAGGACATTGATTATAAAGCTTTCCATCGAACACAGTGTATTACCATCTCTACTAAACATGAGCAAATCACTTAACATCTGATTCCGGTTTGATTCTAATGGATTCCATTGTGATCGATTAGCCTGAAAATTGGTGGCAAGTACCTAATTTAGACTAAATGCTGCATCGTCCATAGTCTAGTATAAAAGCTGCGGTCAGTCCATAGTCTAGAGTAAATGCTGTGGTCAGTCTATGTGTATTGCCCTGGAGCAGGGGTACTTTGAAATCTGGACATTTGCCTATTTCCCCTTTGCAAAATTATAGACTTCTTACTTTATTTCACTTTAAAGGGTTATCTTGACTTCTACTGTGTAACTGCATTTTATATGTATGTTGTGATATATAGCCTGTTCATTTGCACTGTATATATGTGTGACTCTGTGGAAGGGATTAATGAATACTGAGAGACATCTGGGACTTTTTAGCTAATAATTAGAAGCTGGTGATTTTCCATAGCTGCCATAGGGTTTAAAGAATCCAAAGCCAGACGTTGTTTACCACCAAAACCAGACAGACTGACCTTTTAAATATCTGGTTTAGCTCTGATGTCTGGAAACTTGTTTGTGTCTGGAAAAACGGATGTGTCATTGCCATTGAGTATCACTGAAGTTCTAATGTACGAGTCTATGACACGAGTCTAATGTACGAGTGAAGGACTCTGCACCTTGTGGGAGCTGAACTGGAGGAGGTAGAGGGCATTGCAATGGGTAGCGAAATGGGTCATTTTTACACACAGGTGACAGGAGAGGAGAAGCAGGAGCAGCCAAAGGAGCTACAGGGCGAGGAAGAGGACGAGGCAGAGGACCTTATTTGGTCAATTTTGGCCCCTTGGCTTCCTAAATAAGTGAAGTGTGCAGTGATTCTAAGAGCGATGCCTGTCATCTGCATGTCATACAGGACTCACAGTATTATTTCACTACCACAGCAGACTCCCTATACGTGTTACTGCAAGGCACAGTGTTCTCTGCAGCCAGATTTGATGCAAATAAATTTGGATCAAACCAAATGTTTTCAAAAAATTTGGCGAACCGGCCGAATCTGATTTGTGAAAAATTCGCTCATCTCTACTCGTAATAATAGTCTTTTTCATTAACTGTGAGCCAACAGAGTATTTCATTTCTTATTTAACAGGTGAAATGTGTACAGTATGAACAATAAAGTATAAAAAGCAATGTAAAAAATGCTTTTTTATAGATATATAATGCCCAAAAATTTATATGTTATGCAATGAATATATTTACACAATAAAATAATTTATATGTACCCTCAAACAGCACCACCAAAATGCTTTTTTTTCCTGTCTCATAAATCTAGGTCCCATACAGCCATGTTAATGAAAAAACTAAAAAGTTATGGCTTATGGAGATGCAAAAACTGAAAAAAATAGGTGCTCATTACAGGGTTAAAACAGTCAAATAAATAAAATATATTACAAAAGTGAATGACCATTAAGAATAGTTTGAAAAAAAAGGCATCGATAAGTTTAGTTACCTTTCAACTACAGCATCTGAGCAGTTATTTTCACGGAGCTCTATGCTCCTGGGGACCAAGCGACTCCCCTGCATCGAGATCGAGGGGGCTGTTTAGTTGCTATGGCAGCCTCAGTCCTTTTGAAGGCTCCAAAGCTTATCATAGTTTATCTAAACTCTGATTCTCTCTTAAAGGGAGTCTGTCAGCAGATTTACCCCTTTTTAACAGTTGCCATTATGCTGTAGCCGCAAAACAGACGATTAACACAGTACCTTGATACGCTTTGGTGGACTTTTAAATCTGCCAAAAACGAACTTTGATGAGGGCTCGCAAGTGCCCAGGGCGGAGTCCACCGTGTTGGAGCCCAGGCAGCTCTGCCTCTTCGGCTCTTATCCCCGCCCAGCCTCCTCCTCTGCTCGCCTATCTGTTGTCTCTCCCCCTCAGCGAGATCCCGCGCCGATGCGATAACTTCCTTGGCCGGGGCATGCGCACTGCAATGCCCATTGCTGACACGGCATCGCAGTAGCTTATGCGCATGCCCCGACCAAGGAAGTCATCGCGTCGGCGCGGGATCTCGCTGAGGGGGAGAGACAACAGATAGGCGAGCAGAGGAGGAGGCTGGGCGGGGATAAGAGCCGAAGAGGCAGAGCTGCCTGGGCTCCAACACGGTGGACTCCGCCCTGGGCACTTGCGAGCCCTCATCAAAGTTCGTTTTTGGCAGATTTAAAAGTCCACCAAAGCGTATCAAGGTACTGTGTTAATCGTCTGTTTTGCGGCTACAGCATAATGGCAACTGTTAAAAAGGGGTAAATCTGCTGACAGACTCCCTTTAAACTACAATAGTAAATCATTGCAGTCGATGGGAGAAGCAGTCAGATAATTGCATGTTCAAGGCCCCTAGGGAGGAAAAAAATTATTTCACGATTTCTTTTTGTATATATATATATTTATTCTTAGTTTCCACCGAAAAAAAACGTAATAACAAGCGATCAAAAAGCGGCATTTACTCCAAAATGATACCAATGAAAAATACAAGTTGTCCCTCAAAAATCAAGCCCTCACACAACTCCATAGAAATAGAAAAAAAAAGTTATGGGTCTTGTGAAGTGGCAATGCAAAATCTTTTTTTGGTTAATAAAAGGGGTTTTATTGGAAAAAACTGTAGTAAAACTTAAAAAAATTATAAGTATTTAGTATCACTGTAATTGTACTGACCCAGAGAATAAAGATATTATGTTATTTGTACCAAAAAATGAACGCCGTAAAATTTATAATGTAAAAACGCAGAGACAGAGGGGTTAATTGCCAAAGAGAGTAAAACTAACCCTAAAATGTTCTTCAATTATAAATGGTAAAAAAGTATAAATCTGAAGGTGTTGGCCCTTTAAGAGTGATGAGGGGGAAGTTGCAGAGAGCAATGAGGAGAAAATAAAGCTATTAAATATTTTTTCTCTCCACTGTGTTCACTGAAGAAAATGAACTGTCAGATGAAATGCAGAATGTAAAAGTAAATTCCCCATTAAAAGTGCCCTGTCTGACCCAGGAAGAAGTACAGTGGCGTCTTAAAAAGATTAAAATAGACAAATCGCCAGGACCAGATGGCATGCACCCCCGTATCCTAAGAGAATTAAGTAATGTCATAGCCAGACCCTTATGTCTGATATTTAAGGACTCTATACTGACAGGGAGTGTTCCACTGGATTGGTGTATAGCAAATGTGGTGTCAATATTCAAAAAGGGGCCAAAAACAGAGCCTGGAAACTATAGACCGGTAAGCTTAACATCGGCTGTGGGTAAACTGTTTGAAAGTTTTCTAAGAGATGCTATCTTGGAGCACCTCAATAAAAATAAGCAAATAACGCCATATCAGCATGGCTTCGTGAGGGATCGGTCATGTCAAACTAATTTAATCAGTTTCTATGAGGAGGTAAGTTCTAGACTTGACAGCGGCGAATCAATGGATGTCGTGTATCTGGACTTCTCCAAAGCATATGACACTGTACCACATAAAAGGTTAGTATATAAAATAAAAATGCTCGGACTGGGAGAAAACGTCTGTATGCGGGTAAGTAACTGGCTCAGTGATAGAAAACAGAGGGTGGTTATTAACGGTACTCACTCAGATTGGGTCACTGTCACTAGTGGGGTACCTCAGGGGTCAGTATTGGGCCCTATTCTCTTCAATATATTTATTAATGATCTTGTAGAAGGCTTGCACAGTAAAGTATCAATTTTGCAGATGACACTAAACTGTGTAAAGTAATTAACATGGAAGAGGACAGTATACTGTATATATACTACAGAGGACAGTATACTCTATATATACTACAGAGGACAGTATACTGTATATATATATACTACAGAGGACAGTATACTGTATATATACTACAGAGGACAGTATACTGTATATATGTACTACAGAGGACAGTATACTGTATATATACTACAGAGGACAGTATACTGTATATATACTACAGAGGACAGTATACTGTATATATGTACTACAGAGGACAGTATACTGTATATATACTACAGAGGACAGTATACTGTATATATACTACAGAGTAGGGGTGGGCGATATAGATGATATGCGATATAAACAATATAAATCTGGCCAACAATAGAGATTTCGTTTATATCGCCATATCGCAGATCGCAGTAGAACATGGCATGTGCCTCTCTCGGCACTCACCATGTTCTCCAGTCCTGAGCCGGCACAGTGGAGAAGGAGAGAGTCCCTCGCTCCCCACTGTGTGCGGCTGCTGCTGACCGCCAATGAGAACAGACTAGGAGGAGGATGGGAGGGACTGTGGCCACTGCGCCACCAATGAGAACAGAGAGGAGGAGGGGAGGGACTGAATACAAATGTAGCTACCTGCATATGCCGGCCATATCCCATACCCGGCCTCTATTACTGCGCACCGTGATCTGCCGCAATTAACCCCTCAGGTCCCCTCGTCACAGTCTATTTATCCCCAGGACTGTGACAAGCGGACATCCTCTGCGTCTGGAGGAAAGAAGGTTTGTACACAAACATAGAAGAGGATTCTTTACGGTAAGAGCAGTGAGACTATGGAGCTCTCTGCCTGAGGAGATGGTGATGGTGAGTGCAATAAAGGAGTTCAAGAGGGGCCTGGAGGTATTTCTGGAGTGTAATAATATTACAGGCTATAGCTACTAGAGAGGGGTCATTGACCTCACAGTTTTTTTTTTGCCTTCCTCTGGATCAACTTGCAGGATAACAGGCCGAACTGGATGGACAGATGTCTTTTTTCAGTGTTATAAACTGTTACTATGTTACCATTATGGTCTGTGCCATATGCATCTCAAAGTATTCAAACTGGCATTTAAGAAGTTTTCTATATGTGGCCCTACAATACTACCATACTTGATTCATATACAGTGGTCCCTCAAGTTACTGGTTCCAAAGCCACAAAATGTCATCCAAGATAAGAGAAAATGAAGATTTAAGAAAAATAAGCAGATAACTAAGGGAGATAAGACAAGTCCTTACATGGAACAGTCAGGGACAGCTGCTAACTATCATCTACTCCAGCTATTGTACCAGGGAAGTGGCCTTGATTGGTTGGATCTGGCTCTGAGGCATGGTATGTTGAGTCTAGTTTCAACTTACGATGGGTCAGAAAAGACCATTGTATGTTGAAAATATTGTATCCTGAGGCCATTGTATCCTGAGGGATCACTGTACAAGCCTCTGAAGTAGCACCGCGTGGATAGTGGGGCCCCATTTATTTCAGGTTTGCAGAGGCTTTGAGCTGCTTAAACATAAAAAACACCCCCAAAAGGCCCCATTTTGGAAACAATACCTCTCAACGAAGTGATATTAGGGTGCACCCCACGGGTGTTTTATATAATTTGTCTTCCTTTGTTTCACTATGTGGGGTAAATACCAAGATATTTTAATACTTGTGACCTTTACAAATGTGGCTATGCCAATAGGGATGAGAAAATCGACTCTGAATGAAACACATTCATCACAAATCTCACAAAGATTCTTCCTTCAAACGAATCCGTAGTTTTGGTGATTTGCTTCGGAAAAATCGCACAACATAGAGTCCGTCATTTAACTTTTTAAAATTCTGTACACTTGGGAGGGAAACAGAGAGGATGAAGACAGAGAATAACGAGGGATGAGGGCAGTGGTGTGCCGAGGGTGTTTGACACCTGGGGCGGGTCCTTTCTCTACCCCCTCACAGTAGTACTGCCCTCATTTTACAACCTTCGCAGTAGTTTTGTACAGATGTTCTGTAGTTATGCCCTCTCTGTGCCCCTTTCACAGCTGTAATGCCCTCTTTGTGCTCCCTTCACAGTAATAATCCCCATTGTGCACCCTTTATAGTAATAATGCCCACTGTGCCCCCTTCATAGTAATAATGCCCATTTTGCCCCTTCACAGTAATAATACCCATTGTTCCCCCTTAATAGTAGTAATGTCCACTGTGCTAGTAATGCCCTCTGTGCCCCCCATAGTAGAAATCCTCATTGTGCCCCCTTCACAGCAATAATGCCCACTGTACCCCCTTCATTGTAGTAATGCCCTCTGGCTCTGTTCCCCCTCCATAGTAAAAATTACCATTGTGCCCCTTCACATTAGTAATGCCCTCTGTGTCCCCTCCATAGTAGTAGTGCCCTCTGTGCCCCCAGCTGTTTGAAGAGAGGGCAGCGCTCATATGAGAGCTGCTTTCTCTGCTCTGTTCACCTGCTCGCCGTAGCATTTGCAGTGATGAGCAGAGAAGGCAGCGCTCGTACAAAAAGAAAAACGGACAACCCCTTTAAATACATACTTGGAAAACATTCCATACAGCGCTACAGAACATACAGGGTCATACAGCCCCACATATGTACCTCTTACATCCAGTGACTTCTCTGCTAATGAAAATCACAAAATATCAAAGTTACCATGAGGAAGCGCATAGCGAAACGATCGTTGGGCGGCGCGCTCCAGGCTGGGTCAGTAACTTTGATATTTTATGACTTTCATTAGCAGCATTACACTTAGGCTATGCAGAGGTATGTCACTGCCCTTCACGTCTCAGTGTTAAGCGGTGAACTGCATTACATGACTCATGGTTGCCCCAATTGAGCCTTATGTGATTATGCTGCTACTTGTTATTATACTAGTCCTTTGATGTCTGGAGTTCATTATTATTGTCACACTCCAGTTTTCTCATGTCTGCTGTTGTATGTATTTTATAATTAATTATGCTATATTTTTATATGTGGATTTTCAATAAAGTGTCAAAGTTTATAATATTTCCTTGCGTGGTAGCTTTTTTAGCGTAATAGGAGATGTATGGATGATTCCACGTGAGATACTTATGGTATTGATTTTTTGGTGTTAAACGTATTTCTAGGCATATTATCTCCACAGAGCTTCTGTTCACACCTCCCGTCAACAACTGGTATGCTCCTCAAATATATCATTTGTCTCTTCTCCATTTAAAAACTAATGATAAAGATTTCTTTCTGGGGGACTTCAACTACCCAGATATAGACTGGGAAACTGAAACTTGTATATCGCATAAAGGAAACAGGTTCTTGGCAATAACCAAAGACAATTACCTCTCCCAACTGGTTCAGGACCCGACTAGAGGGACGGCCATACTGGACTTAGTATTAACCAATAGGCCTGACAGAACAACAGACGTGCAGGTTGGGGGACACCTGGAAAATAGTGACCACAAAGTAATAACCTTCCAATTATCATTCAAAAGAGCGTTTCTACAGGGAGGAACAAAAATACCAAACTTCAAAAAAGCTAAATTTAGCCAACTAAGAGAGGCCATAGGCCTAACTAAATGGGATAAAGTCCTCAAAAATAAAAATACAGCCACAAAATGGGATATCTTTAAAAGCATCCTAAAATCTCATTGTGAGAGGTACATACCGTATGGGAATAAAAGGTTAAGGAACAAAAAGAAACCAATGTGGATAAATAGAACTGTAAAGAAAGCAATAAATGACAAAAAAAGCATATAAAACACTAAAACAGGAAGGTAGCACGGAAGCACTGAAAAACTATAAGGAAAAAAATAGAACATGTAAAAAACTAATAAAAGCGGCCAAACTAGAGACCGAGAGACTAATTGCCAAAGAGAGTAAAACTAACCCTAAAATGTTCTTCAATTATATAAATGCTAAAAAGTATAAATCTGAAGGTGTCGGCCCGTTAAAGAGTAATGAGGGGGGAGTCGCAGAGAGCGACGAGGAGAAAGCAAAGCTGTTAAATATTTTTTTCTCCAATGTATTCACTGAGGAAAATAAACTGTCAGATGACATGCCGAATGTTGAAATAAATTCCCCATTAAAAGTGTCCTTTTTTAAGTACAGCAGCGACTTAAAAAGATTAAAATAGACAAATCGCCAGGACCGGATGGTATACACCCCCGTATCCTAAGGGAATTAAGTAATGTCATAGCCAGACCCTTATTTCTGATATTTGCGGACTCTATACTGACAGGGAATGTCCCACAGGATTGGCGCTTGGCAAATGTGGTGCCAATATTAAAAAAGGGTCCAAAAACAGAGCCTGGAAACTATAGGCCGGTAAGTTTAACATCTGTTGTGGGTAAACTGTTTGAAGGTTTTCTGAGAGATGCTATGTTAGAGCATCTTAACGGAAATAAGCAAATAACGCCATATCAGCATGGCTTCGTGAGGGATCGGTCATGTCAGACTAATGTAATCAGTTTCTATGAGGAGGTAAGTTCTAGACTTGACAGCGGCGAATCAATGGATGTCGTATATCTGGACTTCTCCAAAGCATTTGACACTGTACCACATAAAAGGTTAGTATATAAAATGAGAATGCTCGGACTGGGAGAAAACGTCTGTAAGTGGGTAAGTAACTGGCTCAATGATAGAAAACAGAGGGTGGTTATTAAAGGTACACACTCAGATTGGGTCACTGTCACTAGTGGGGTACCTCAGGGGTCAGTACTGGAGGGGTCACTGTCACTAGTGGGGTACCTCAGGGGTCAGTATTGGGCCCTATTCTCTTCAATATATTTATTAATGATCTTGTAGAAGGCTTGCACAGTAAAGTATCAATTTTCGCAGATGACACTAAACTGTGTAAAGTAATTAACACTGAAGAGGACAGTATACTGTATATATACTACAGAGGACAGTATACTGTATATACACTACAGAGGACAGTATACTGTATATACACTACAGAGGACAGTATACTGTATATATACTACAGAGGACAGTATGCTGTATATACACTACAGAGGACAGTATACTACTACAGAGGGATCTGGATACACTGGAGGCTTGGGCAGATAAGTGGCAGATGAGGTTTAACACTGACAAATGTAAAGTTATGCACATGGGAAGGAATAATGCAAGTCACCCGTACTTATTAAATGGTAAAACACTCGGTAACACTGACATGGAAAAAGATCTAGGAATTTTAATAAACAGCAAACTAAGCTGCAAAAAACAGTGTCAGGCAGCTGCTGCCAAGGCCAATAAGATAATGGGTTGCATCAGAAGGGGCATAGATGCCCGTGATGAGAACATAGTCCAACCACTTTACACATCGCTAGTCAGACCACACATGGAGTACTGTGTACAGTTCTGGGCTCCTGTAAACAAGACAGACATAGCAGAGCTGGAGAAGGTCCAGAGGAGGGCAACTAAAGTAATAACTGGAATGGGGCAACTACAGTACCCTGAAAGATTATCAAAATTAGGGTTATTCACTTTAGAAAAAAGACGACTGAGAGGATATCTAATGACTATGTATAAATATATCAGGGGTCAGTACAGAGATCTCTCCCATCATCTATTCATTCCCAGGACTGTGACTGTGACGAGGGGACATCCTCTGCGTCTGGAGGAAAGAAGGTTTGTACACAGACATAGCAGAGGATTCTTTACGGTAAGAGCAGTGAGACTATGGAGCTCTCTGCCTGAGGAGGTGGTGATGGTGAGTACAATAAAGGAATTCAGGAGGGGCCTGGATGTATTTCTGGAGCGTAATAATATTACAGGCTATAGCTACTAGAGAGGGGTCGTTAATCCAGGGAGTTATTCTGATGCCTGATTGGAGTCGGGAAGGAATTTTTATTCCCCTAAAGTGGGGAAAATTGGCTTCTACCTCACAGGGTTTTTTTTGCCTTCCTCTGGATCAACTTGCAGGATGACAGGCCGAACTGGATGGACAAATGTCTTTTTTCGGCCTTATGTACTATGTTACTATGTTACTAGTCCACTGTCAACAGTTGTGTCTTCACTCCTTCCACTTCACCATCTCAGGTTAGACATCCCTACTGCAAGGACCACTAACTGGTGACAATCAAGACCTGCTAACTCCTTACTGATATTTACATGACAATGCAATGATACACGGCAAAGCATATTTTTAACCCTTTTTACTGAATGCACATTGAAAATGTACATATAAACTCTTCTGCAGAGGATCACTGCATACCCCCGTTATTTAAAGGAAGACTTTAAGCTCTTGACTCGTGGTCTCCGGATCATCTCCAAGGCAAAAGACCTAATACAAGCAAGCTAACATATGCATAATGTAGCTATGACTATCCAAACCCACATTTGTTCTCTCTTTTATCCTATAGAGGAAACAGGTTAAGGATATCAATAAAATGAACATTTCAACATTGCATAGTGGGAATACAGTTAGTAAGTGACCCAGTGGCAACAGTTCTCCAAGCACAGTCCACAAAGGTTTATCTTAAAGTGGAACAGTACTCAGGGTAAAGTCCATCCCTGGGTACATTTCTTAGTGGTTTTAATCCGGCATATAAGACTGTGGTGCAAACCGTATATTTATTTATTGTTTCAAACAAGTCTTTTGAAGGCTGTTCATACAACAAATTCTCCTAGACATTAAGCTTATGGTTGCAGAAACTCAGAGTGCTTTACTCACAAATAGAGTTGAGCGAACACCTGGATGTTCGGGTTCGAGAAGTTCGGCCGAACATCCCGGAAATGTTCGGGTTCGGGATCCGAACCCGATCCGAACTTCGTCCCGAACCCGAACCCCATTGAAGTCAATGGGGACCCGAACTTTTCGGCACTTAAAAGGCTGTAAAACAGCCCAGGAAAGAGCTAGAGGGCTGCAAAAGGCAGCAACATGTAGGTAAATCCCCTGCAAACAAATGTGGATAGGGAAATGAATTAAAATAAAAATTAAATAAATAAAAATTAACCAAAATCAATTGGAGAGAGGTTCCATAGCAGAGAATCTGGCTTCCCGTCACCCACCACTGGAACAGTCCATTCTCAGATATTTAGGCCCCGGCACCCAGGCAGAGGAGAGAGGTCCCGTAACAGAGAATCTGTCTTCATGTCAGCAGAGAATTAGTCTGCATGTCATAGCAGAGAATGAGGCTTCACGTCAGCCACCACTGCAACAGTCCATTGGCATATATTTAGGCCCAGCACCCAGGCAGAGGAGGGAGGTCCCGTAACAGAGAATCTGTCTTCATGTCAGCAGAGAATCAGTCTGCATGTCATAGCAGAGAATGAGGCTTCACGTCACCCACCACTGCAACAGTCCATTGGCATATATTTAGGCCCAGCACACACACAGGCAGAGGAGAGAGGTCCCGTAACAGAGAATCTGGCTTCATGTCAGCAGAGAATCAGTCTGCATGTCATAGCAGAGAATGAGGCTTCACGTCAGCCACCACTGCAACAGTCCATTGGCATATATTTAGGCCCAGCACACACACAGGCAGAGGAGAGAGGTCCCGTAACAGAGGATCTGGCTTCATGTCAGCAGAGAATCAGTCTGCATGTCATAGCAGATAATCAGGCTTCACGTCAGCCACCACTGCAACAGTCCATTGTCATAAATTTAGGCCCAGCACCCAGGCAGAGGAGAGAGGTCCCGTAACAGACAATCTGGCTTCATGTCAGCAGAGAATTAGTCTGCATGTCATAGCAGAGAATGAGGCTTCACGTCACCCACCACTGCAACAGTCCATTGGCATATATTTAGGCCTAGCACACAGGCAGAGCAGAGAGGTCCCGTAACAGACAATCTGGCTTCATGACAGCAGAGAATCAGTCTGCATGTCATAGCAGAGAATGAGGCTTCACGTCACCCACCACTGCAACAGTCCATTGGCATATATTTAGGCCTAGCACACAGGCAGAGCAGAGAGGTCCCGTAACAGACGATCTGGCTTCATGTCAGCAGAGAATCAGTCTGCATGTCATAGCAGAGAATCAGGCTTCACGTCACCCACCACTGCAACAGTCCATTGGCATATATTTAGGCCTAGCACACAGGCAGAGCAGAGAGGTCCCGTAACAGACAATCTGGCTTCATGACAGCAGAGAATCAGTCTGCATGTCATAGCAGAGAATGAGGCTTCACGTCACCCACCACTGCAACAGTCCATTGGCATATATTTAGGCCTAGCACACAGGCAGAGCAGAGAGGTCCCGTAACAGAGAATCTGGCTTCATGTCAGCAGAGAATTAGTCTGCATGTCATAGCAGAGAATGAGGCTTCACGTCAGCCACCACTGTAACAGTCCATTGTCATATATTTAGGCCCAGCACACACACAGGCAGAGGAGAGAGGTCCCGTAACAGAGAATCTGGCTTCATGTCAGCAGAGAATTAGTCTGCATGTCATAGCAGAGAATCAGGCTTCATGTCAGCCACCACTGCAACAGTCCATTGGCATATATTTAGGCCCAGCACACAGGCAGAGGAGGGAGGTCCCGTAACAGAGAATCTGTCTTCATGTCAGCAGAGAATCAGTCTGCATGTCATAGCAGAGAATCAGGCTTCACGTTACCCAACATTGGAACAGTCCATTGGCATATATTTAGGCCTAGCACACAGGCAGAGGAGAGGTTCATTCAACTTTGGGTAGCCTCGCAATATAATGGTAAAATGAAAATAAAAATAGGATTGAATGAGGAAGTGCCCTGGAGTCCAATAATATATGGTTATGGGGAGGTAGTTAATGTCTAATCTGGACAAGGGACGGACAGGTCCTGTGGGATCCATGCCTGGTTCATTTTTATGAACGTCAGCTTGTCCACATTGGCTGTAGACAGGCGGCTGCGTTTGTCTGTAATGACGCCCCCTGCCGTGCTGAATACACGTTCAGACAAAACGCTGGCTGCCGGGCAGGCCAGCACCTCCAAGGCATAAAAGGCTAGCTCTGGCCCACGTGGACAATTTAGAGACCCAGAAGTTGAATGGGGCCGAACCATCAGTCAGTACGTGGAGGGGTGTGCACACGTACTGTTCCACCATGTTAGTGAAATGTTGCCTCCTGCTAACACGTTGCGTATCAGGTGGTGGTGCAGTTAGCTGTGGCGTGTTGACAAAAGTTTTCCACATCTCTGCCATGCTAACCCTGCCCTCAGAGGAGCTGGCCGTGACACAGCTGCCTTGGCGACCTCTTGCTCCTCCTCTGCCTTGGCCTTGGGCTTCCACTTGTTCCCCTGTGACATTTGGGAATGCTCTCAGTAGCGCGTCTACCAACGTGCGCTTGTACTCGCGCATCTTCCTATCACGCTCCAGTGCAGGAAGTAAGGTGGGCACATTGTCTTTGTAGCGTGGATCCAGCAGGGTGGCAACCCAGTAGTCCGCACAGGTTAAAATGTGGGCAACTCTGCTGTCGTTGCGCAGGCACTGCAGCATGTAGTCGCTCATGTGTGCCAGGCTGCCCAGGGGTAAGGACAAGCTGTCCTCTGTGGGAGGCGTATCGTCATCGTCCTGCCTTTCCCCCCAGCCACGCACCAGTGATGGACCCGAGCTGCGTTGGGTGCCACCCCGCTGTGACCATGCTTCATCCTCATCCTCCTCCACCTCCTCCTCATCCTCGTCCTCCTCGTCCTCCAGTAGTGGGCCCTGGCTGGCCACATTTGTACCTGGCCTCTGCTGTTGCCAAAAACCTCCCTCTGAGTCACTTCGAAGAGACTGGCCTGAAAGTGCTAAAAATGACCCCTCTTCCTCCTCCTCCTCCTCCTCCTGGGCCACCTCCTGTTCCATCATCGCCCTAAGTGTTTTCTCAAGGAGACATAGAAGTGGTATTGTAACGCTGATAACGGTGTCATCGCCACTGGCCATGTTGGTGGAGTACTCGAAACAGCGCAACAGGGCACACAGGTCTCGCATGGAGGCCCAGTCATTGGTGGTGAAGTGGTGCTGTTCTGTAGTGCGACTGACCCGTGCGTGCTGCAGCTGAAACTCCACTATGGCCTGCTGCTGCTCGCACAGTCTGTCCAGCATGTGCAAGGTGGAGTTCCACCTGGTGGGCACGTCGCATATGAGGCGGTGAGCGGGAAGGCCGAAGTTACGCTGTAGCGCAGACAGGCGAGCAGCAGCAGGATGTGAACGCCGGAAGCGCGAACAGACGGCCCGCACTTTATGCAGCAGCTCTGACATGTCGGGGTAGTTGTGAATGAACTTCTGCACCACCAAATTCAGCACATGCGCCAAGCAAGGGATGTGCGTCAAATTGGCTAGTCCCAGAGCTGCAACGAGATTTCGCCCATTATCACACACCACCAGGCCGGGCTTGAGGCTCACCGGCAGCAACCACTCGTCGGTCTGTTGTTCTATACCCCGCCACAACTCCTGTGCGGTGTGGGGCCTGTCCCCCAAACATATGAGTTTCAGAATGGCCTGCTGACGTTTACCCCGGGCTGTGCTGAAGTTGGTGGTGAAGGTGTGTGGCTGACTGGATGAGCAGGTGGAAGAAGAGGAGGAGGAAGCCGAGAAGGAGGAGGTGGCAACAGGAGGCAAAGAATGTTGCCCTGCGATCCTTGGCGGCGGAAGGACGTGCGCCAAACAGCTCTCCGCCTGGGGCCCAGCTGCCACTACATTTACCCAGTGTGCAGTTAGGGAGATATAGCGTCCCTGGCCGTGCTTACTGGTCCACGTATCTGTGGTTAGGTGGACCTTGCCACAGATGGCGTTGCGCAGTGCACACTTGATTTTATCGGATACTTGGTTGTGCAGGGAAGGCACGGCTCTCTTGGAGAAGTAGTGCCGGCTGGGAACAACATACTGTGGGACAGCAAGCGACATGAGCTGTTTGAAGCTGTCTGTGTCCACCAGCCTAAATGACAGCATTTCATAGGCCAGTAGTTTAGAAATGCTGGCATTCAGGGCCAGGGATCGAGGGTGGCTAGGTGGGAATTTACGCTTTCTATCAAATGTTTGTGAGATGGAGAGCTGAACGCTGGCGTGTGACATGGTTGAGACGCTTGGTGACGGAGGTGGTGGTGGTGGTGTTGGTGGTACATCCCCTGTTTGCTGGGCGGCAGGTGCCAACGTTCCTCCAGAGGCGGAGGAAGAGGCCGAGGCGGCAGCAGCAGAATAGGCCGAGGCGGCAGCAGCAGAAGAGGTAGCAGGGGGAGCCTGAGTGACTTCCTTGGTTTTAAGGTGTTTACTCCACTGCAGTTCATGCTTTGCATGCAGGTGCCTGGTCATGCAGGTTGTGCTCAGGTTCAGAACGTTAATGCCTCGCTTCAGGCTCTGATGGCACAGCGTGCAAACCACTCGGGTCTTGTCGTCAGCACATTGTTTGAAGAAGTGCCATGCCAGGGAACTCCTTGAAGCTGCCTTTGGGGTGCTCGGTCCCAGATGGCGGCGGTCAGTAGCAGGCGGAGTCTCTTGGCGGCGGGTGTTCTGCTTTTGCCCACTGCTCCCTCTTTTGCTACGCTGTTGGCTCGGTCTCACCACTGCCTCTTCCTCCGAACTGTGAAAGTCAGTGGCACGACCTTCATTCCATGTGGGGTCTAGGACCTCATCGTCCCCTGCATCGTCTTCCACCCAGTCTTGATCCCTGACCTCCTGTTCAGTCTGCACACTGCAGAAAGACGCAGCAGTTGGCACCTGTGTTTCGTCATCATCAGAGACATGCTGAGGTGGTATTCCCATGTCCTCATCATCAGGAAACATAAGTGGTTGTGCGTCAGTGCATTCTATGTCTTTCACCGCTGGGGAAGGGCTAGGTGGATGCCCTTGGGAAACCCTGCCAGCGGAGTCTTCAAACAGCATAAGAGACTGCTGCATAACTTGAGGCTGAGACAGTTTCCCTGGTATGCATGGGGGTGATGTGACAGACTGATGGGGTTGGTTTTCAGGCGCCATCTGTGCGCTTTCTGCAGAAGACTGGGTGGGAGATAATGTGAACGTGCTGGATCCACTGTCGGCCACCCAATTGACTAATGCCTGTACCTGCTCAGGCCTTACCATCCTTAGAACGGCATTGGGCCCCACCATATATCGCTGTAAATTCTGGCGGCTACTGGGACCTGAGGTAGTTGGTACACTAGGACGTGTGGATGTGGCAGAACGGCCACGTCCTCTCCCAGCACCAGAGGGTCCACTAACACCACCACGACCATGTCCACGTCCGCGTCCCTTACTAGATGTTTTTCTCATTGTTATGGTTCACCACAACAACAAATATATTATTTGGCCCAATGTATTGTATTCAAATTCAGCGGGATATAAATTTGAGGCCTAGTATTTAGGCGCTGGGTGACCGGTATGGATTTACTGACAGAATTAGACTTGGAAATGCACAGAAGCGTGTGTGTGAAGTTATTCTGAATGACCCTATGTGCACCTTCAATATTATATACCCTTTTAGGGATAGATTTCAAATAGCTCTGATATAGCAGAAACGACTAAATTATGAAATTGCTAAATTGGGAATTGTATTTCAACCCAGAACAAAAAATGTGCTTTGACGGACACTAAATAACTTTCCCAGCCACAACAGGACAGCGGTAACGAGAGATTTAGCGGGATATAAATTTGAGGCCTAGTATTTAGGCGCTGGGTGACAGGTATGGGTTTAGTGACAGAATTAGATTTGGAAATGCACAGTAGCGGGTGTGTGAAGTTATTCTGAATGACCCAATGTGCACCTTGAATATTATATACCCTTTTAGGGATAGATTTCAAATAGCTCTGATATAGCAGAAACCACTAAATTATGAAATTGCTAAATTGGGAATTGTATTTCAACCCAGAACAAGAAATGTGCTTGAACGGACACTAAATAACTCGCCCAGCTACAGCACTAAGGACAGATTTAGCGGGATATAAATTTGAGGCCTAGTATTTAGGCGCTGGGTGACAGGTATGGGTTTAGTGCCAGAATTAGACTTGGAAATACACAGTAGCGGGTGTGTGTGAAGTTATTCTGAATGACCCAATGTGCACCTTGAATATTATATACCCTTTTAGGGATAGATTTCAAATAGCTCTGATATAGCAGAAACCACTAAATTATGAAATTGCTAAATTGGGAATTGTATTTCAACCCAGAACAAGAAATGTGCTTGAACGGACACTAAATAACTCGCCCAGCTACAGCACTAGGGACAGATTTAGCGGGATATAAATTTGAGGCCTAGTATTTAGGCGCTGGGTGACAGGTATGGGTTTAGTGCCAGAATTAGACTTGGAAATACACAGTAGCGGGTGTGTGTGAAGTTATTCTGAATGACCCAATGTGCACCTTGAATATTATATACCCTTTTAGGGATAGATTTCAAATAGCTCTGATATAGCAGAAACCACTAAATTATGAAATTGCTAAATTGGGAATTGTATTTCAACCCAGAACAAGAAATGTGCTTGAACGGACACTAAATAACTCGCCCAGCTACAGCACTAAGGACAGATTTAGCGGGATATAAATTTGAGGCCTAGTATTTAGGCGCTGGGTGACAGGTATGGGTTTAGTGCCAGAATTAGACTTGGAAATACACAGTAGCGGGTGTGTGTGAAGTTATTCTGAATGACCCAATGTGCACCTTGAATATTATATACCCTTTTAGGGATAGATTTCAAATAGCTCTGATATAGCAGAAACCACTAAATTATGAAATTGCTAAATTGGGAATTGTATTTCAACCCAGAACAAAAAATGTGCTTTGACGGACACTAAATAACTTTCCCAGCCACAACAGGACAGCGGTAACGAGAGATTTAGCGGGATATAAATTTGAGGCCTAGTATTTAGGCGCTGGGTGACAGGTATGGGTTTAGTGACAGAATTAGACTTGGAAATGCACAGTAGCGGGTGTGTGAAGTTATTCTGAATGACCCAATGTGCACCTTGAATATTATATACCCTTTTAGGGATAGATTTCAAATAGCTCTGATATAGCAGAAACCACTAAATTATGAAATTGCTAAATTGGGAATTGTATTTCAACCCAGAACAAGAAATGTGCTTGAACGGACACTAAATAACTCGCCCAGCTACAGCACTAAGGACAGATTTAGCGGGATATAAATTTGAGGCCTAGTATTTAGGCGCTGGGTGACAGGTATGGGTTTAGTGCCAGAATTAGACTTGGAAATACACAGTAGCGGGTGTGTGTGAAGTTATTCTGAATGACCCAATGTGCACCTTGAATATTATATACCCTTTTAGGGATAGATTTCAAATAGCTCTGATATAGCAGAAACCACTAAATTATGAAATTGCTAAATTGGGAATTGTATTTCAACCCAGAACAAGAAATGTGCTTGAACGGACACTAAATAACTCGCCCAGCTACAGCACTAGGGACAGATTTAGCGGGATATAAATTTGAGGCCTAGTATTTAGGCGCTGGGTGACAGGTATGGGTTTAGTGCCAGAATTAGACTTGGAAATACACAGTAGCGGGTGTGTGTGAAGTTATTCTGAATGACCCAATGTGCACCTTGAATATTATATACCCTTTTAGGGATAGATTTCAAATAGCTCTGATATAGCAGAAACCACTAAATTATGAAATTGCTAAATTGGGAATTGTATTTCAACCCAGAACAAGAAATGTGCTTGAACGGACACTAAATAACTCGCCCAGCTACAGCACTAAGGACAGATTTAGCGGGATATAAATTTGAGGCCTAGTATTTAGGCGCTGGGTGACAGGTATGGGTTTAGTGCCAGAATTAGACTTGGAAATACACAGTAGCGGGTGTGTGTGAAGTTATTCTGAATGACCCAATGTGCACCTTGAATATTATATACCCTTTTAGGGATAGATTTCAAATAGCTCTGATATAGCAGAAACCACTAAATTATGAAATTGCTAAATTGGGAATTGTATTTCAACCCAGAACAAGAAATGTGCTTGAACGGACACTAAATAACTCGCCCAGCTACAGCACTAAGGACAGATTTAGCGGGATATAAATTTGAGGCCTAGTATTTAGGCGCTGGGTGACCGGTATGGATTTAGTGACAGAATTAGACTGGGATATGGCCAAAAAATAAACAGACTATTGCTGGTTAAATGCACTTGGTGTGACAGCTTCACCCTGATGTAGGCTTTAGCCAAAAAACAACCACACCATTGAGGGTTAAATGCACTTGGTGACAGGCGCAGCTTGCCCCTGATTTAGTATATGGCCAAAAAATGAACAGACTATTGCTGGTTAAATGCACTTGGTGTGACAGCTTCACCCTGATGTAGGCTTTAGCCAAAAAACAACCACACCATTGAGGGTTAAATGCACTTGGTGACAGGCGCAGCTTGCCCCTGATTTTGTATATGGCCAAAAAATGAACAGACTATTGCTGGTTAAATGCACTTGGTGTGACAGCTTCACCCTGATGTAGGCTTTAGCCAAAAAACAACCACACCATTGAGGGTTAAATGCACTTGGTCGCAGCTTGTGCTGGCGCACCACAAGACACAAAATGGCCGCCGATCACCCCAGAAAAATGTGACTGACAAACGGTCTGGGCAGCCTAAAAACAGTGAGCAATTGAGTATCAGCAGCTCAATGACCCACAGCTGCAGATCGATCAATAATCAAGTTCTTTGGAGGAGTTAATCTGCCTAATCTCGCCCTACTGTCGCAGCCGCAACCTCTCCCTACGCTAATCAGAGCAGAGTGACGGGCGGCGCTATGTGACTCCAGCTTAAATAGAGGCTGGGTCACATGGTGCTCTGGCCAATCACAGCCATGCCAATAGTAGGCATGGCTGTGATGGCCTCTTGGGGCAAGTAGTATGACGCTTGTTGATTGGCTGCTTTGCAGCCTTTCAAAAAGCGCCAAGAAAGCGTCACAAAAGCGCGAAGAAAGCGACGAACACCGAACCCGAACCCGGACTTTTACGAAAATGTCCGGGTTCGGGTCCGTGTCACGGACACCCCAAAATTCGGTACGAACCCGAACTATACAGTTCGAGTTCGCTCATCCCTACTCACAAAGTCTCTCTCTGGTTCCAACTATTGTGCGGGGAAGAAACATAGAGTTAAGGATACAAAGTTCTCTTCTGGGAATATGGAACTACCACCTGGAACATCAGAACAGAGTCTCTGACCCTTAGTAGAATGTCCCGCCAGTCTGCTCATGTTTTGTAGGCGATTCCCTATCAGTTGCAGCCAGAGGAGCCAGTAATTGCCTGATGTGATCAGTTCTTAATGCAGTAGCTGAAAAGGACCTGCGATGATGTCACCATCATGTGACCAGTGCAGGAGAGGACGGCTCAGCAGTGAAGAGGAGAAGTCCTGGGAAGAAGCTGAGGTGATGTCTGTTACATGAGGAGAGGTGAGTGAAGGGAGAGGCAATGCTGGGAGTTGTAGTTATTTAACTGAGACTGTATGTTAGGGCTGGAGGGAGGGAAGTTACATGGGACAGTGGGGGTGGAGTGATGTTATTTACATGGGACTGAAAGTTGAGTGGGTGATGTTATTTATACAGGACTGTATGTTGAAGGTGGCTGTAGGAGGGAGTGATTTTATTTACATGGGACTGAATGTTGTTGGGTACTGTTATTTACATGGGACTGCATGTTGGAGGTGGCTGGGGAGGGGGTGATGTTATTTACATGGGACTGTATGTTGAAGGCGACTGGAGAGGGGGTTATTTACGTGGGACTGTATATTGGAGGGGGCAGGAGAGATGGTGTGATGGTAAGGTGGAGGGGCAGAGGAATTATAATTTCTGAGGACATTAGAGGAATATAAATACTGGGGGCACTTCTGGGCGAGCATTATAACAGTAAGGGGCAATATAAATACTGGGGGCACTGAGGGGCATTTTAACAGTAAGGGGCGATATGAATACTGGGTGCACTGTAGGGGCATTATTACATTAGGGGCAATATAAATACTGGGGCACTTCAGGGTGAGCATTCAAAAAGTAGTGGGCAGTATAAATACTGGGGGCACTGGGGGCATTTTAACAGTAGGGGGGCAATATAAATTCTGGGGCACTTCAGGGTGATCATTATAAAAGAAGGGGCAATATAAATACTGGGGGCACTGAAGGGGCATTAAAACAGTAGGGGGTGATATAAATACTGGAGCACTTAAGGGTGAGCATTATAACAGTAAGGGGGTAGTATAAATACTGGCGGCACTTCAGGACGTTCACTATAACAGTAGGGGGATATAAATACTGGGGGCACTGGGGGGCATTTTAACAGTACGGGCGATATAAATACTGGTGCACTTCAGGTTGAGCATTATAACAGTAGGGGGCATTATAAATACTGGGGACATTAGGCGTTCTTATTACTACTGGGGGCTCTATACGAGTGACATATAGATCTGCATTATTTCTACTAAGAGCACTATGGGGGGCCTTTTTACTACTGAGGGGTCTGTAGAGAGATTTATTACCACTGGGGGAACAATAGGGGGCCTTATTTCTACTGGGGGCTCTGTGAGGGTATTATTATTACTGGAGGGCTCTTCTATGAATGGGGGCACTCTTGGGGAGCATTATCACGGTTGGGGGCACTGTAGGGGGTAGTATTACTAATGAGGGCATTCTCATACGACTATGGGGAGCACTATAACTATGGGGGGCACTCATTTTTCTTCATCGTGGTACTTGGCGGTACAGAAAAGTGAGGAATATATTTTGAAGCTGAATTGTATGATCTACACTGATATTCTGATTATGTTTATTTGTGAAACAATGTATGTGATTTGTTTAGATCATTATGTAATCTGATTTGTACTTATGAAAAAAATAAGTATAAAACCCAAATAAAACAATAATTTACACAGAAAAGTGAGGAATTTAAGATGTCCGTGTGTCACACTCTGCAGAGACGAGACGGCTGAGAGAAGTTGTCCGGACTTACTGGAGAAGATCTACATCAGATCAGACTTCACCTGGGAGGCCCTGGAGGTGACAGCTATGTGCTGCTGTATAGTTGAATAGCAAGTACAGTAAAATGTCTTCAGTGCTACTGTTTGCGGGGGGGGGGGGGGGCTGTTGGTCGACTTAGAGGATTTGACCCCGGATCTTTTGAGACCCTAACAACGCCCCTGGTTCTGGTAAAGGTAGTGGCTATCTGGTAATGAGTCCCACTTTGCGGCTTGGTATAGAAAAGGGCAAGATGCAGGCCAACTTCTGGGGGAGCAACATGGATCGGCCTAGCCAGATTTGTTACTCCAGTATTATAGGGGCCTTGTGGATCATCGGTGGGGGTGTACTCCACTACATATCCTGAGCATGTCCAAGAGGAATCCATAATCTTTTTCCATAAACAAGACCACCTCTACATCTATGCAGTAAATGGGCAGAGAATTGGTACACCAGCAGAATCCAGCCCACCTTGGCAGAGAACTAGCAAGCTAGACAACCTATTGTTCAGGCACCCTCAAGTACCTCATGGTTGCCAGCCATAGGCTGTTGAAGATTAGGGTGGAGGAGGGGTGACATTGACATCAAGCAGGCCGCAGACTGCAAAGATGGACAGTTCAGACCCGGAAGCTGGAAGAAGACAGAGGGAGGTGCGTCCAGGCTCCCAGGTGAAGTAGGTGAACAGTGGCAGCTGCTGGCTGCCACAGTAACACATAGGTATTCATATGATGTATCTTTATTACTATTATTACTCTTTTTTATCATTTTATATTCTTGTAGATCATAGTTTATCTGTGCAATACCTCACCAATCTTAATTCTTAAACCAAACTTCCTCCGTAGTGCAATCCCTATGACCTGCCGGATTTCTTGAGTTCTCAGACAATAGATTATGGGGCTTAGAAGATGGGGGATATAAGTATAGAGGCAGAGAAGCAAGACGCTCATTTCTGGAGTGAACACTATGTTCATCACAAAGGCGTTGTACACAAAGACCCGAGGGCCAAAGTACATGAAGATGATGAACAAATGAGTGACACATGTAGAGAATGCCTTTTGTAGTCCTTTGTTCCTCACCGAAGAGCAGACTTTTACAAGTATGAGGACGTAGGATATGATAATGTAGCACAAAGGTCCTAAGAGAACCAACATGGAGAGGACAAGCGAGGTCCGTTTGAGCAGAGAAATATCGGAACAGACTAAGACCATGACTGATTGACTTACACAAAAGCAACTGTTAACTTTTCTAGAGCCGCAAAATATAACCTGAGTGAACCAGGCGGCATTGACTAAGGAGATGAGAGACGCAAGAACCCAAAGGAAAGTGCAGATGTTTATGGTGCGTCTCTTGGTGATCATGGAGGAATACCTCAGGGGCCTGCTGATGGCCACATAGCGATCAAGTGCCATGAACATGATGATGAATGAGTCAACAGAACCCAAGAAGTGGACACAGAAGAGCTGGAACATGCAGGCAAACAACGTCATGGTTCCAGCTCCAAACCAGTATTTGGCAATTATTTTGGGTAATGTTATTGTATCGAATAAGATGTCAGAAAGAGCCAGGTTCATGATGATGATGTACATGGGCTGATGAAGATGTTCCTTCCAAAGAACCAGCAGAATGACGCTACTATTAGCTGAGAGGGAGACAACATAGACAAGGAATAATATACAAGAAACTGCAGGGTGGTACATCTCCGGCAGCCCCGGAAATCCAACAAGCGTAAACAGAGAATCAGACTGGTTAGCCATAGGTTGGTGATGAGCTGGAAAATAAAGATAGATCTTAGAACATTAGAGAGTGGAGTGCTATATACAATATGTATTCTTCCATGTCAGTGGTGGTCAGGGATGGAGCCCCCATGGGTTTCTCAGGTTCTCAAAACTGGAAGGGGAGAGGAGCAACAGGGGATGGAAATTGCTCTGAAAGTTGGTATATAATGTCCTCTAGCCTCCTAGGAATCATAATTGTTTAGGAAAACTTGTTATCGCTTTTTGTTTATTTTTTATGATTCCTCTTCATCCCCCCCTAAGCTCTTGAACGCAATGACAGCAATTGTAAATGATGTCTGAGTGACATACATAGCTATGGGTAAGGCTACTTTTACACTTGCAGTAGCCTTTTCCCCCGCCGGAACAGCCTGCTGGATCCGTGCTATTGCAAGCCCACCGTGCTGGCGGAAGTCCGCTCCGGCCCCATTCACTATAATAAGGGGGGGGGGGGGGGGGCTGGTTGCAGCATGGTGTAGCATGCTGTAGTTTTATTCCAGCCGTTACTTGGCATGTGCCGTGCTACGGCCGAACCTCCTGCCCACCCCTATTATAGTGATTGGGCTGGGAACGGACATCTGCCAGCACAGTGGACTTGCGGTAGCACAGATCTGGCAGGTTGTTTCCCCGCCGGAACAGCCTAACGGAATACGCTTCCGCAAGTGTGAAAGTAGCCTACACGTACATTTAACAGTGTTATCATACAGCGTGTTTAAAAACACACCGTGCCAGCAAATGTCTTCTGCTTTTTCATATTTAAAAGCTTCCAAAAACTGTAGGTTATCAGGGGGCAGATGATGTTTAACCCCTTCCCGAGCGGCGCTGTACTTGTACATCGCTGAGCGGCGTGACTCGAGCCCCAGCGGCGTACAATTACGGCACGCAGATCGAGCGGGTGCAGGACTCCCTCCATGTTCCCATCGGGTCCCCACGTTGCGGTGATGGGGACCCGATGGCTCGGGGCTTGCCTTCTATGGAAGTCTGTGAGACCCAGCCCTTTGGATCTCACAGCAAGCAGGCTGTCAGTGTATTACACTGGTAATACACTGACAGCTAAGGCATTACAATACACATGTATTGTAATGCATTGTAGAGGGGATCAAACCCCCAAAAATTGAAGTCCCAGTGTGGGAAAAAAAGAGGAAAAAAATTTGTTTTACATAATTAAAATTAAAAGTTCCAAATGAAAAAAAAAAAAAAAAAGCACCCTTTTCCCATAATTAAGTCATATAAAATTTTAAAACAAAATAGAAAAAAAAATAAAAATAGACATTTTAGGTATCCGCATAGACCGGCTTTACAAAAATATCATATGATCCACCCCATCAGGTGTAAAACAAACTAAATAAAAACAATGCCAAAACAGCCATTTTTAGTCACCTACCTGACCTGAAAACAGCACATGCTGGTGCATGATCAAATCGTTCACGGCTTTCTGATGCTCGTACAGACGCCTGAGCATGGGCAATGTTGAATTCCAGCGAGTTGAAACATCGCAGATTAAGTGGTATAGCTGCAGACCATTCTGATGAAGCAAGTCCACAATAACGTTGCCAGGAACGTTAGGTAATATCACCTGATGTATTAATTTCCAGGTCTGACAAAATGTGTATTTCTATTTCTTGGTATGTGACTGTTTAAGTGTAATATGCCTGGTTCACCAGCAGATGGCGGCATAATTGGCCAAGCGATTTCACCTAGGATTGAGCCCTTCTTTCCATTCTAGCTCTCTCCAAGAGACGGAGGAGTTTAGTCTAGTCAGGAGTGAGTCTAGATTACACCTTGTTAGGGGAAGGAAGCAGGAGCCGTCCCTCCTGGACGAGCCTTGCCTAAGCCAGCTAGAGCAACTTCAGCTCAGCTGGACACAGAGGCCCAAGCCTGAAGCCCCTGAAGCCCCAGTAGGAGAAAGTTCCCTGGACAAAGCTAGACACAGACCAGCCTACCAAGTTAAGTACAGCATAAAGAGACATCCAAGTTCTACAGTTATCCTGTTAGCACAGCAGAGCCACAGAGCAACTGATGTAGCAGGTTTGAGTATGTTTGCCTGCCAGAGTTAATCCCAAAGCCTGCTGGAAGCCAAGACAAAGCCTGTAAATCGTGTTGGAAGAAAGTTTATTCAAGTAAAGCTGTTATCAACTTCATCACACGGAACTTCATCACATGGTCTGGACTTTTAAATACAAAAACCCCCAGGCAGTTGGGGTCATTGTCCTGTTGAAAAATAAATGATGGTCCAACTAAACGCAAACCGGATGGAATAGCATGCCGCTGCAAGATACTGTGGTAGCCATGCTGGTTCAGTATGCCTTCAATTTTGAATAAATCCCCAACAGTGTCACCAGCAAAGCCCCCCCACACCATCACACCTCCTCCTCCATGCTTCACGGTGGGAACCAGGCATGTAGAGTCCATCCGTTCACCTTTTCTGCGTCGCACAAAGACACGGTGGTTGGAACCAAAGATCTCAAATTTGGACTCATCAGACCAAAGCACAGATTTCCACTGGTCTAATGTCCATTCCTTGTGTTCTTTAGCCCAAACAAGTCTCTTCTGCTTGTTGCCTGTCCTTAGCAGTGGTTTCCTAGCAGATCTTCTACCATGAAGGCCTGATTCACACAGTCCCCTCTTAACAGTTGTTCTAGAGATGTGTCTGCTGCTAGAACTCTGGGTGGCATTGACCTGGTCTCTAATCTGAGCTGCTGTTAACCTGCGATTTCTGAGGCTGGTGACTCGGATGAACTTATCATCCGCAGCAGAGGTGACTCTTGGTCGTCCTTCCCTGGGGCGGTCCGCATGTGAGCCAGTTTCTTTGTAGCGCTTGATGGCTTTTGTGACTGCACTTGGGGACACTTTCAAAGTTTTCCCAATTTTTCGGACTGACTGACCTTCATTTCTTAAAGTAATGATGGCCACTCGTTTTTCTTGACTTAGCTGCTTTTTTCTTGCCATAATACAAATTCTAACAGTCTATTCAGTAGGACTATCAGCTGTGTATCCACCTGACTTCTCCACAACGCAACTGATGGTCCCAACCCCATTTATAAGGCAAGAAATCCCACTTATTAAACCTGACAGGGCACACCTGTGAAGTGAAAACCATTTCAGGTGACTACCTCCTGAAGCTCGTCAAGAGAATGCCAAGAGTGTGCAAAGCAGTAATCAAAGCAAAAGGTGGCTACTTTGAAGAACCTAGAATATTACACATTTTCAGTTGTTTCACACTTTTTTGTTATGTATATAATTCCACATGTGTTAATTCATACAGGGAGTGCAGAATTATTAGGCAAGTTGTATTTTTGAGGATTAATTTTATTATTGAACAACAACCATGTTCTCAATGAACCCAAAAAACTCATTAATATCAAAGCTGAATATTTTTGGAAGTAGTTTTTAGTTTGTTTTTAGTTTTAGCTATTTTAGGGGGATATCTGTGTGTGCAGGTGACTATTACTGTGCATAATTATTAGGCAACTTAACAAAAAACAAATATATACCCATTTCAATTATTTATTTTTACCAGTGAAACCAATATAACATCTCAACATTCACAAATATACATTTCTGACATTCAAAAACAAAACCAAAACAAATCAGTGACAAATATAGCCACCTTTCTTTGCAAGGACACTCAAAAGCCGCCATCCATGGATTCTGTCAGTGTTTTGATCTGTTCACCATCAACATTGCGTGCAGCAGCAACCACAGCCTCCCAGACACTGTTCAGAGAGATGTACTGTTTTCCCTCCTTGTAAATCTCACATTTGATGATGGACCACAGGTTCTCAATGGGGTTCAGATCAGGTGAACAAGGAGGCCATGTCATTAGATTTTCTTCTTTTATACCCTTTCTTGCCAGCCACGCTGTGGAGTACTTGGACGCGTGTGATGGAGCATTGTCCTGCATGAAAATCATGTTTTTCTTGAAGGATGCAGACTTCTTCCTGTACCACTGCTTGAAGAAGGTGTCTTCCAAAAACTGGCAGTAGGACTGGGAGTTGAGCTTGACTCCATCCTCAACCCGAAAAGGCCCCACAAGCTCATCTTTGATGATACCAGCCCAAACCAGTACTCCACTTCCACCTTGCTGGCGTCTGAGTCGGACTGGAGCTCTCTGCCCTTTACCAATCCAGCCACGGGCCCATCCATCTGGCCCATCAAGACTCACTCTCATTTCATCAGTCCATAAAACATTAGAAAAATCAGTCTTGAGATATTTCTTGGCCCAGTCTTGACGTTTCAGCTTGTGTGTCTTGTTCAATGGTGGTCGTCTTTCAGCCTTTCTTACCTTGGCCATGTCTCTGAGTATTGCACACCTTGTGCTTTTGGGCACTCCAGTGATGTTGCAGCTCTGAAATATGGCCAAACTGGTGGCAAGTGGCATCTTGGCAGCTGCACGCTTGACTTTTCTCAGTTCATGGGCAGTTATTTTGCGCCTCTTGCGACCCTGTTGACTATTTTGAATGAAACGCTTGATTGTTCGATGATCACGCTTCAGAAGCTTTGCAATTTTAAGAGTGCTGCATCCCTCTGCAAGATATCTCACTATTTTTGACTTTTCTGAGCCTGTCAAGTCCTTCTTTTGACCCATTTTGCCAAAGGAAAGGAAGTTGCCTAATAATTATGCACACCTGATATAGGGTGTTGATGTCATTAGACCACACCCCTTCTCATTACAGAGATGCACATCACCTAATATGCTTAAATGGTAGTAGGCTTTCGAACCTATACAGCTTGGAGTAAGACAACATGCATAAAGAGGATGATGTGGTCAAAATACTCATTTGCCTAATAATTCTGCACTCCCTGTAATTTTGATGCCTTCAGTGTGAATCTACAATTTTCATAGTCATGAAAATAAAGAAAACTCTTTGAATGAGAAGGTGTGTCCAAACTTTTGGTCTGTACTGTATATACTGGTTTAATACAATTAAACAATCCCCCAAAAATGTTCTAATTGTGACCGTGTAGAAACTGAATATACGTAAACAGACAATTGTGGGCTTGATACTAAATTTCACCCTAATACAAACAGATTGCTGCCACACCAGGGGTATTGCTGCAGTAATCACAAGTAACTCTCCGTAACTGCATAAAAGTGATAGTTGGTCAAAGGGATGATGAAATAAATTGAGCCAGACCGTGTGATGACGTTGATAACAGCTTTACTTGAATAAACTTTCTTCCAACACAATTTACAGGCTTTGTCTTGGATGTAGCAGGGGTAGCACACTCTTAACTCAAATTTCTTAACTCATCGCGTTAACGCATTTAGTTGCATTTAGTTTAGATAACATGTCTCATAAAGCATGTGTGTTAACCCTGCTACATCCGTATATTCAGCTTAATTAAATTGAACCCATCAAAAACAAATTGAAATTATGAATGTGCGGAAACTGAATAAACGTAAATGAGTGATTGAGGTTTGACGCTCAATTTCTTGTTAATACACACACAGGTAGATTGCTGCTATACCTTGTGTCTTGTAGTAATCATATATATATATATATATATATATATATAAAAAAGAAATTCCACAGCACTTCCCAAAAATCTAATGATGCGTTTATTACACCAGGTGCGACATTTCGGTCTTCTCAATGGAACCTTTTTCAAGCAGTGACAATACAATGGTGCAAACATACAGATATAAATACTGCCAACATACATAATTTAATAAATAGACTGGATAACATTCAATGTGCAAATGTGTAAAAAATACATTATAAAAAGTCAAGAAATCCATAATAAAATATAATCAGTGACATAAAAAACCAATACATAATCATATGTGTGATATGAATCTATAAAAGGGCATATCATTATAAATAAGCCATAGTGTTACATAATTGATAAATGACATACATGTGTGCCAAATTATATGTGTTGATTAAAAACAATCCTGGATTGGTGGAAGGGAATCGGAACTGTACCTGCCCAGCATAAAGTTGCACATGTGGTTTGGCGTCCCGGTAAAATAATTGCGCATGTCAGGAAGCGATCACGTGAAACATACCAGGTCATGTGATGCTCACTCTTTAGAGACGCCACGAACAACAAAACCTGGTAAGTGAGGTATGCGGTCATGTGATCAAAAAGACACATGATCGCTATCACCACAGAAACAATGTAAACAAACAGAGCAGCACATAAAGCGCAATGTAAATCGCTGCCTTCACCGCTGCAATCGCCCAATTGTGAATAAGCATTGGTCGGTTTTAGTTAGTGGACATAACAACATTGCTGCTTTTAAGGTGCCGCCATTACTATCATATAGGAGACCGAAGAATCTCAAGGACCAATTGGTTCACACTGATATTGGCCCACAGAAAAAAACAGGCCAAAGTTTTTTATGTACCCAAACGTGGGGTCGTTTCCCTTGCCTGAACTGTTATATGCAAAAAGACAATAGTTTCACACGTCCAATATTCCATTGAGCACTACATGGCTTGTGAGACGACCTTTGTGGTCTATGTGCTTTGGTGCCCTTGCAATTTGCTGTATATGGGGGAGACCTCCCTTGATTTCAAAACTCGTTTCAACCAGCACCGGTACGCTATTCGTAAGAAACGGATGGATCTTCCGGTATCAAAACACTTTTCGGAATGCGATCATAAAGAGAGTGATCTAAAATGCATGTTGATCGATCATGTTCCTATTTGTCGGAGGGGTGGCAATAGGATTTTATCCTTTAAAAAAAAATGGTGAAATGTATTGGACTGCCACTCTGAATTCTTTGAGACCTAATGGGTTAAATGTGGACTTCAGGCCTGGTATTTTTATATAAAGTCCTCCTTTGGGCTACATTGTTGCCTATATTTTGCCTCTTCCTTTGTATGGTGCTCTATGTATGAATTACATTGTTCTTGTTTTTCCTTTGTCTGGATGGTGTGTGGAGTTGGGAGCTGCCGGACCAGCACGGACGAACTTCATACTGGGAGGATTCTGTACAAGACAATATATAGATACTTCTTAAGCAGTAGATTATATTGTGCAGTTGACATCATACAAAGTTGCTTCACTTATTTATTACAAATAAAATGTTGCTATTTATTTGAGGGATTGGAGATTGTCTTGGGCCCCATCAATGTTTATTTATTTTTTTCTTTTATTATCTTTCCATATGTCATGGAGTTCACTGGCTGCACACACAGCGGGGACACTCATGTGTGGTTTACTGGCTGCACACACAGCGGGGACACTCATGTGTGGTTTACTGGCTGCACACACAGCGGGGACACTCATGTGAGGTTTACTGGCTGCACACACAGCGGGGACACTCATTGTGTGGTTTACTGGCTGCACACACAGCGGGGACACTCATGTGTGGTTTACTGGCTGCACACACAGCGGGGACACTCATGTGTGGTTTACTGGCTGCACACACAGCGGGGACACTCATGTGAGGTTTACTGGCTGCACACACAGCGGGGACACTCATGTGAGGTTTACTGGCTGCACACACAGCGGGGACACTCATGTGTGGTTTACTGGCTGCACACACAGCGGGGACACTCATGTGTGGTTTACTGGCTGCACACACAGCGGGGACACTCATGTGTGGTTTACTGGCTGCACACACAGCGGGGACACTCATGTGAGGTTTACTGGCTGCACACACAGCGGGGACACTCATGTGTGGTTTACTGGCTGCACACACAGCGGGGACACTCTTGTGAGGTTTACTGGCTGCACACACAGCAGGGACACTCATGTGAGGTTTACTGGCTGCACACACAGCGGGGACACTCATGTGTGGTTCACTGGCTGCACACACAGCGGGGACACTCATGTGAGGTTTACTGGCTGCACACACAGCGGGGACACTCATGTGAGGTTCACTGGCTGCACACACAGTGGGGACACTCATGTGAGGTTTACTGGCTGCACACACAGCGGGGACACTCATGTGAGGTTCACTGGCTGCACACACAGCGGGGACACTCATGTGAGGTTCACTGGCTGCACACACAGCGGGGACACTCATGTGAGGTTTACTGGCTGCACACACAGCGGGGACACTCATGTGAGGTTCACTGGCTGCACACACAGCGGGGACACTCATGTGAGGTTTACTGGCTGCACACACAGCGGGGACACTCATGTGAGGTTCACTGGCTGCACACACAGCGGGGACACTCATGTGTGGTTTACTGGCTGCACACACAGCGGGGACACTCATGTGAGGTTTACTGGCTGCACACACAGCGGGGACACTCATTGTGTGGTTTACTGGCTGCACACACAGCGGGGACACTCATGTGAGGTTTACTGGCTGCACACACAGCGGGGACACTCATGTGTGGTTTACTGGCTGCACACACAGCGGGGACACTCATGTGTGGTTTACTGGCTGCACACACAGCGGGGACACTCATGTGTGGTTTACTGGGTGCACACACAGCGGGGACACTCATGTGAGGTTTACTGGCTGCACACACAGCGGGGACACTCATTGTGTGGTTTACTGGCTGCACACACAGCGGGGACACTCATGTGTGGTTTACTGGCTGCACACACAGCGGGGACACTCTTGTGAGGTTTACTGGCTGCACACACAGCGGGGACACTCATGTGAGGTTTACTGGCTGCACACACAGCGGGGACACTCATGTGTGGTTCACTGGCTGCACACACAGCGGGGACACTCATGTGAGGTTTACGGGCTTGCACCACATAGCGGGGACACTCATGTGAGTGTTCACTGGCTGCACACACAGTCGGGGACACTCATGTGAGGTTTACTGGCTGCACAAACAGCGGGGACACGCATGTTGAGGTTCACTGGCTGCCACACACAGCGGGGACACTCATGTGAGGTTCACTGGCTGCACATCACACAGCGGGGACACTCATGTGAGGTTTACTGGCTGCACACACAGCGGGACACTCATGTGAGGTTTACTGGCTGCACACACAGCGGGGACACTCATGTGTGGTTTACTGGCTGCACACACAGCGGGGACACTCATGTAGTGGTTTACTGGCTGCACACACAGCGGGGACACTCATGTGAGGTTTACTGGCTGCACACACAGCGGGACACTCATGTGTGGTTTACTGGCTGCACACACAGCGAGGACACTCATGTGTGGTTTACTGCTGCACACACAGCGGAGACACTCATGTGAGGTTTACTGGCTGCACACACAGCGGGGACACTCATGTGAGGTTTACTGGCTGCACACACAGCGGGGACACTCATGTGAGGTTTACTGGCTGCACACACAGCGGGGACACTCATGTGAGGTTTACTGGCTGCACACACAGCGGGGACACTCATGTGTGGTTTACTGGCTGCACACACAGCGGGGGACACTCATGTGCGGTTTACTGGCTGCACACACAGCGGGGACACTCATGTGTTGTGTTACTGGCTGCACACACAGCGGGGACACTCATGTGTGGTTTACTGGCTGCACCACACAGCGGGGACACTCATGTGAGGTTTACTGGCTGCACACACAGCGGGGACACTCATGTGAGGTTTACTGGCTGACAAACACGCGGGGACACTCATGTTGAGAGGTTTTACTGGCTGCACACAAAGCGGGGACACTCATGTGAGGTTTACTGGCTGCACACACAGTGGGGACACTCATGTGTGGTTTACTGGCTGCACACACAGCGGGGACACTCATGTGGGTTTACTGGCTGCACACACAGCGGGGGACACTCATGTGTGGTTTACTGGCTGCACACACAGCGGGGACACTCATTGTGGTTTCTGGCTGCACACACAAGGGGACTCATGTGTGGTTTACTGGCTGCACACACAGCGGGGACACTCATGTGAGGTTTACTGGCTGCACACACAGCGGGGACACTCATGTGTGGTTTACTGGCTGCACACACAGCGGGGACACTCATGTGAGGTTTACTGGCTGCACACACAGCGGGGACACTCATGTGTAGGTTTACTGGCTGCACACACAGCGGGGACACTCATGTGTGGTTACTGGCTGCACACACAGCGGGGACACTCATGTGAGGTTCACTGGCTGCACACACAGCGGGGACACTCATGTGAGGTTTACTGGCTGCACACACAGCGGGGACACTCATGTGAGGTTCACTGGCTGCACACACAGCGGGGACACTCATGTGAGGTTCACTGGCTGCACACACAGCGGGGACACTCATGTGAGGTTCACTGGCTGCACACACAGCGGGGACACTCATGTGAGGTTTACTGGCTGCACACACAGCGGGGACACTCATGTGAGGTTCACTGGCTGCACACACAGCGGGGACATCATGTGAGGTTTACTGGCTGCACACACAGCGGGGACACTCATGTGAGGTTCACTGGCTGCACACACAGCGGGGACACTCATGTGTGGTTTACTGGCTGCACACACAGCGGGGACACTCATGTGTGGTTTACTGGCTGCACACACAGCGGGGACACTCATGTGAGGTTTACTGGCTGCACACACAGCGGGGACACTCATTGTGTGGTTTACTGGCTGCACACACAGCGGGGACACTCATGTGAGGTTTACTGGCTGCACACACAGCGGGGACACTCATGTGTGGTTTACTGGCTGCACACACAGCGGGGACACTCATGTGTGGTTTACTGGCTGCACACACAGCGGAGACACTCATGTGAGGTTTACTGGCTGCACACACAGCGGAGACACTCATGTGAGGTTTACTGGCTGCACACACAGCGGGGACACTCATGTGAGGTTTACTGGCTGCACACACAGCGGGGACACTCATGTGAGGTTTACTGGCTGCACACACAGCGGGGACACTCATGTGAGGTTTACTGGCTGCACACACAGCGGGGACACTCATGTGAGGTTTACTGGGTGCTGCTGACATCTTCTCCGCATCATAGTGACGGGAAGTTGTCGGATAGCTTTAATAAAAATGCTAATTTTTTATTTTATTTATCTGGCTTCATGGATTTACTCTCAGGCTGTATATCCTTTGATGGGGATGTCGACGTGGGGGGCGATCCTCTGCATGGTGGTGCGGTGTTGTGGGAGCTGCATTGTCTCCGCCGGGCAAGCTTGATGCTTGATGGGGCCCTGACAGTTTTTTATTCATGTATATTTATTATTTTTTATGAGTAGTTGGTATATACTTGTATGTAGATCAACTGTACAATTGCCAATTTGCATTTTATCAGATCGCTGCTGCAGTGTGCCCTGTGGTTTAGTGGGGGTCTCTGCATCATGTACCAGGGGCTAGGCATCCATATTCTATGGTGTGAGTCCTGCCTCTTTTGCAGGGTCCCGTCCGTTACCAATTGGGCGATTGCAGCGGTGTAGGCAGCGATTTACATTGCGCTTTATATGCTGCTCTGTTTGTTTACATTGTTTCTGTGGTGATAGCGATCATCTGTCTTTTTGATCACATGACCGCATACCTCACTTACCAGGTTTTGTTGTTCGTGGCGTCTCTAAGGAGTGAGCATCAAGTGACCTGGTATGTATCATGTGGTCGCTTCCTGACTTTACCGGGATGCCGAAAAATAGCAAAGTTTGGTCCGAACTCTGCGCGGTCCTAATTGGTTCACTCATCGCTAATTTACTCACATATGAAGGTTAATTCACGCACATACGGAGGCTATCCTATAAATGCAAGGGATATTTGAAATACTAGAGGTGGCCACAAGAGGGCGCTAGAATACCTAAAATAAAAATGAAGACAATAGCGCTATAGTGTGATATGATGCTGCTATAATCTAATATTAATATTCTAAACCTAGAAACTTATATTACCGGGCAGTATCAGGGACCTCATTAAGGGTGTAATGGTGGATCGACAGCAATTTATAAATCCAGAGCTTTGAACCTGTTGTAAGGGATGGGAATCATATGAATGCAGTTGGGATTGTCTTCATGATAGTAGGCTCATATTTAGACCTTCCTGTAGATATTTCTTCCTGATCTTGTGCCGATTCTGACTGAGTCTATCATGCCGCCCCTGTGTCTTCTGGTCCACATGTTGTAGTCCACATTCACATTCCATGACATAGACTACGTATTCTGATTGATAAAGAAGACCAAGTTTCGGAGAATTAATATTTGACTTGACCTTACACCTTGTGCCCAGGAATAGTGATGTCGCGAACATAAAATTTTCCGTTCGCGAACGGCAACCGCGAATTTCCGCAAATGTTCGGGACATCTCTACCCAGGAATCCGGTAACACTGGCATCCCCTTGCTCCACACGGAGGCTCCCCACTTCAGGTGTCTGCCTTTGTATCGCTATCTACCCTATAATCGCTTAAGAAGTTCCAGTCGAATGTTAAATCTCAAAAATGTATCATCAAACACGGTCGTACTTGTAAATCAGGATATGTCATCTACAGTATCTAATGGAATGAGAATGAGGACTATAACGCAGGAAGGACACAGGAGCGACACAATAGACCCAGTCAGTATCGGAACGTCAGGAAGAAATCTAAAGTGAGGTATATCTAAGCATTGTACCTACTTTCATGAGGACAGTCCCATCCATCATATTCCTAAACACACTTACCACAGGTTCAAAGCTTCAGAAGACTGTGAAGTCTTCTGGATATATAAATTGCAGTCAATCCATCCTTATGGCCTAAATGAGATCCCCGAAACTGTCCTGTAATATAAATGTATAGGTTTAGAATATTAATATTGGTTTATATTATACTGCTGTATTCTTCATTTACCTGAGAACTACATTTTTATCTCAAGTATTCTAGTGCCCTCTTGTGGCCTCCTCTAGTATTGCAACGCTCTCTTGTACTGTGATTATACAGTAGAATGCCGGCTGGATAGTATGGGTAGTATGTGAGTAAATTTATGTATGAAAAACCAGTCATCTAATTATCTTACATTTATCATTTCTACTATTTTATTAAATGTATTTATTTATATATATATTTATTTGTTACTACAGAATAAAACTAATGTATTAACCCCTTCCGGACCCTGCTATTTTTCACCTTAAGGACCAGGCTATTTTTTGCAAATCTGACCTGTGTCACTTTGTGTGGTGATAACTTTAAAATGGTTTTACTTATCCAGGCCGTTCTGAGAGTGTTTTCTCATGACATATTGTACTTCATGACACTGGTAAATTTGAGTCAAAATATTTCATTTTTATTTATAAAAAAAATTGTCAATATTTACAAAAATTAGCAATATTCACAATTTCAATTTCTCTGCTTTAAAAACAGATAGTGATACCTCCTAAAACAGTTATGACTTTACATTCCCCATATGTCTACTTCATGCTTGGATAATTTTGTGAATGCCATTTTTTTGGGGGGGACGTTAGAAGGCTTTCCTTAAAATTTCCAAAACCCACTTTTTAAGGACCAGTTCAGGTCTGAAGTCACTTTGTGAGGCTTACATAATAGAAACCACCCATAAATGACCCCATTTTAGAAACTTACACCCCACAAGGTATTCAAAACCGATTTTTACAAACTTTGGTAACCCTTTAGGTGTTCCAAAAGAATTAAAGGAATATGTAGATGACATTTCAGAATTTCACTTTTTTTGCAGTTTTTCCATTAGAATCCATTTTTTCCAGTAGCAAAGCAAGGGTTAACAGCCAAATAAAACTCAATATTTATTGCCCTGATTCAGTAGTTTACAGAAACACCTCATATGTGGTTGTAAACAGCTGTACGGGCACACGGCAGGGCGCAGAAGGAAAGGAACGCCATATGGTTTTCTGGAAGGCAGATTTCACTGGGATAATTTAAAGTTGCCATGTCACATTTGAAGCCCCCCTGATGCACCCCTAGAGTAGAAACTCCAAAAAAAGACCCCATTTTGGAAACGACAGGATAAGGTGGCAGTTTTGTTGCTACTATTTTAGGGTACATATGATTTTTGGTTGCTCTATATTACACTTTTTTGAGGTAAGGTAACAGAAAATAGCTGTCTTGGCACCGTTTTTATTTTTTGTTATTTACAATGTTTATCTGACAGGTTAGATCATGTGGTATTTTTATAGAGCAGGTTGTCACGGATGCAACCAAATATGATTTTGGTTGTTTGCTTCAGTTTGTTTCAGTTTTTCATAATAGAGCATTTTTGAAAAAACAAATATTTTTGTGTCTCCATATTCTAAAAGCCATAGTTTATTTTTATTTTTTGGGCGAATGTCTTATGTAGGGGTTAATTTTTTTAGGTTTGATTGGTACTATTTTAGGGTGCATATGACTTTTTGATCGCTTGGTATTACACTTTTTGTGATGTAAGGTGACAGAAAATTGCTTTTTTGACACACTTTTTATCATATTTTTTTACAGTGTTCCCCTGAGGGGTTAGGTCATGTGATATTTCTATACAGCAGGTTCTTATGGACGTGGCGATACCTAATATGTATCCTTTTTTATTTATTTAAGTTTTGCACAATAACAGCATTTTTTAAACGCAAAAAAATCATGTTTTAGTTATTTTTATAGAGCTGGTCGATAGAAACGCGGCGATACCTAATATGTCTTTTTTTCCCTATTTTTTTTTACTTTATTTTGGGAAAAGGACCCCTTTTTTTTTTACTTTAAACTTTACATTTTTTGTCAAATTTTCTTTTTTTTAACTTCTTTTTTTACTTTAAGTTTTGTCCAACTCTGGGACTTCAACTTTTGGGGTTCTGATCCCCTTTACAATGCATTACAATAAATCGTATTGTAATGCATTGGCTGTAAGTGTATTACACAGTGTATTACAGGGGCTGGATCTCACAGGCTGTCACGAAAAGCATCGGGCTGCCTTCCCTGCCATGAGTCCCCATCACAGCCGCACGGGGACCCGATGGCCACCCCGCACCCGGCAGGATACCGCACATACTGCGATCAGTGCTAACCGCGGCAGTGCAAGAGTTTATGCGCCGGCATCTGTGTTTTCACCGATGCCGGCGCATATAGCAGGGGTCCGGCTATCAGTGCCTGCCGGACCCCTGCAGCTGATTGGGCGGGTGCAGTACATGTACGTCACTGGTGCTTAAGTCATGGCCAGATATGACGTACATGTACGTGACGGGTCCTTAAGGGGTTAATGAATGTACTGTGCTCATGTTGTTCCATTTTATCCATCTTTACCTTATTGTTGTGTTTTTGCTTACAATGAATTGTAAAGATGAATTGCTGTATCCGTGTTATTTTCTCCAAATTATTTTTTACGTCTTATTTTCTGCTTGTTATTCTCCTGTGCTGTCAATCCATAGGAGGGGGTTAATTCTGCCTAATCGCCCTCAAATGTTTTCGCACAATGTAGTTTTAAGCTGTTGTTCTGTGTACTGGATCATGATGTATTGGAGTTGATGAAGGGATCTATCCTGAAACGCGTTGTTTTTCTCCCAAAAAAAGCTTACCTTCCTGGGAGTCGTCTTCAGCCGCGCCGCTATCGGTCCCCCAAATTCTGCTTGGCAGTTTCTCAGTGCTTTCTATTTCTACTCTATACTCTAGGACAACAAGATACAGCAGACAGGAAAGCTGGCCATACACATCAGCTGTCCACCGGCCAACCATCTAATGTGTATGGGGACATCTCTACTGTCCACCAAGGGCAGATGTCATGGAGAATAAGGTTCTCAACCTGCCCAGTCCTTTTGTTTTGGGGGAGAAAAGCTTCCACCACAAGTGTCTGGTGAATGGCTTTCTCCCCACTCCCTGTTGAGAAGAACTAAACGCTCGGCCAAGCCAAGCATGCATGTGTACAGGGGGTCTGGAGGGACAGCCAACTGCTATCCATGGTGTCCGACCAGCCTAAGTCTTGGGCTCAAGGGAAATACTGAAGTCATAATTAGAGATGAGCGACGTATTCAAAAATTCGATTAGGCTGCTTCCCTGAATTTGGCCCAAAAATTCCCTTCCTGACAAAGTCACATTTCTTCGTAGGTAGCGGGTGTAATGACAGGGAACTGCGATTGTACCGGTCCCCCTCATTGTACCCCTCAAATGCCGCATTCATCGCTGACAGAAATAACACAATGTAAAATAAATTTAAAAAAATGGTAAATCATACTTACCTCATCCATTTGCTCGCGGCAAGCCGGCTGCCGCCATCTTGATTGAAAATCTAGCACAAAATATTGCGTGGCCCATGATGGCGTCATCACGTCGGCCAGCGCTGTGATCTCATACGTCACAGCGCATGGGATCTCATGCAAGATCTTTAATCAAGATCATACTAGAACATACTAAAATCCCCAAATATCCAAAAATACCAAACTGCAGAATAATAAAAGTGTAAAGTTTCCAGACTTTTTGTCCTTGACTATATGAAAACTGCAATTACAGGTTAACTTAGAGTCAAGTTTTCTGATAACCTTCTACAAACCTGCGTCTTAGCTGTCAGACATCCGAGGGCAGCTCGGAGAATGAGCGGAGCTGTTGTGTCACCTAAATAGAAGCTCGCGCTCCCTGCGGGAATTGATTCATGACATGAATGAGTTTATTAATGTATCCTCTCTACTGGGATCTCATTATAGTGACCTCTCCTTCACTTACCTGTATCCGACAACGTGGAGATACTAATGATATAAATTGTACTCATTGAGGCGTAAACACAAGTATACTTTATTGACTATAGATGCAAAGAATTTCAAATGATAGATTTGCGCATTTCTTGAAAATTGTTTCCGATCTTGTTCTAATTAGTCTAAAAATTTGATTCGGGCCCAAATCGATTCTACCCAAATTGAAGGTTCTACAATTGGACTGAAAATTGTTGTCGCTCTGAGGTTTTATGCTAATTTTATTTCTCTTAGCTTACCCTTCTTTTTTCAAGCTCTTCACAGGAAAGACAGAAATATTAAATATGTCTATCTAGCTAAGGATACATGCATGTGATATGTTTTTTAATATTAGAAACATTCTGAATAAATGTTCCTTACTATGTGCAGATGGTGTTAAAACACACACTGTGATACTGGAAAAAACAGTGGCTTGTTCTGAAAAAGCATTCAAAAATTATTCCTTAATGGGGGCAGATTGCTGCCTCTGTTTATACACATATACAGTAATATAGGAAGAAACAGTGGCTTTTTTGAACATCTGTTCAAAAATTATTATTTTTTGGGAGGCACCAGCAGTACAGTGCAGATGTTGAACCTCACGGACACAGTAGGAGGTGTGCAACTGTGTAGCAGCAAAACAGAATGGAACATGATAGCAAGCAGACAGTGAGCAGCAGTAGCATGATTTGGCCTTCGATAAATAACCACTGTCAGCAATGGCAGATCTATTCATTGGCCAGAGCTGGTGGTGTGTGAAAATTCTCAAATATCCACATACCTGGTGGTACTACAATTGGTTAGTAATGCAATGTTATGTAACGTTAATTCTGTGTCACATTTCATGCCATACACCTTGTTTACCAGCAGATGGGGTATGGTTGGCAGCATTTGGCAACAGCAATGGGACTTATCATCTCATTCCTCCCCTCTTGGTAGGAGTGGGCTGGTCCAACTTTCTTCCAAGGGAGTGACAGAGTTAGTTAAGGAGTCAGGCTCATCTGAGAATACAACGACTCCTGAAAACCTGCAGGGTCCCAGGCTACAGAAATCTTGGAGACCATGGTGTAATATTAGCAGAGTGATCAAGTAATCAAGCTATACAGACTTCACTGGAAGGGGAAGGGAAACACATTAAGACACCACCACCATAGTTCAGGATGACATAGCAAGAAGCCTGCATCACACAGTGAACATCCACAGTCACTGGTGCCAGAGTACAGCTGTGTGTAAGGGAATCAAGATGGAGAGATATTGCCAGGTGGCAAACTTGTTCTGAGTGTCATCTTCTTCCACATTGCCAGCCACCATACTCCATTATCTGGGAGCATAAATTGTACTTTGTACGATCTGCTGCTGGATGTGCTGCTATATGTTTTTGCATTCAGTAAAGAAAGATGTTCATTGTTAAATAATCAATAATCTCTGCATGGTTCCTTCACATCACTTATTCACTGCACCACAACATCTCATCAGGGCCACTACCACTTCCATCTTCTGCATCAGTTCCTCAGGGGCTTCATGCATGTGCCTCATTCATTTTGACAAAAGTGAAGTTTTGTGCACTGGAGGAGGACGAGTTTGTCTGTTTAGGTGCGACCACTGTCATCATGATTGTCATTATCAACCCCATCCCCCTGCACCAACAACTCCTCCTCCTCCAGTGGTAGCTTCTCATCATCCTCCACCTCATCCTCCATGGGATTTTCTCCCTGTGGGTCCCCAACACTTACAGGGAGGCAAGCTTGATGTGTAAGGTATTCCACCATCCCTTGTTGCATCAACATGAGCATTTTCTCTATTATAAAGGTGGAAAGAAGGAGCATTTATAGAGTTTTGATGGAGTGCTATACCATCTGTAGGCTATCTAGACTAAGTGCATATATAGTCCACCCATCTTCTCACTCCATCTTCTCACTCCTAACCAGGAGCATTATAGGACTATGCTGGTGCATTATACCTTCTCCAGAGTTACTATAGTCCTGCCCGTCTTTTTACCTCCAACAAGGAGAATTATAAGAATGCACTGGAGTACCAGATCCTAGAAACGACTGAACCCATTGTACAACTTCCCACCATTTAACGTCTCGTGTCCAGTGTCACTGATCAGACATTTTCTTTCCTTAGTAGAGCAGAACTGCAGTGTAAATCATGAGTAATAGACCGAGCAGCAATCTGAGGGTGTGCAGAGACAATAAATGGATTTCAGACAACCTCAGACTCCAACAGACTAAGCTTCCCTCTATTGTTGCACTGTTGTAGGTGTATATCTAGACGATGACTATCTATCATACTTATGGAGCTGCAGGCAAGGATACTGTTCTATAAAGGGATCCTCCGCTTCTAGCGATTGTGGGGGGTTCCAATGGTCAGACCCCCATTATTAAGCATTTACCTTCTACAGTATGAATGTGGCTTGAATTCCTCTTCAAGACCCCATGGACACCACAGAACCATACGTATGGCATTATCCCGTCCTAACACCTCATTACACATGATGGGGCAGTTCAGGGCGCATGCGCTTGAACAGGAACACGGTCACTGCTCCACACGTAATATGTCTGAGTGCATGATCTCATCTCATAGATTGCAAGCTCCTTTGGTTAGCTCCCCTTCTGTGTCGGGTCTGTAGTTTGATAGTGACGCAAGCGTTAGATAATAATTGCCTACATTAGATTTACTTTACCCGTTCAGTCCACTCAGGAAATCCACAGGAGATAAGGTGGCGGCAGGGAGACGGCTGCAGGCACATTAAGCAGATAATCGATTGTTATAATGTTATATTATAATAAAGTCCATCGCTAATTAAAGGGGCACTTTAGGACTTTCATATTGATAGGCTATCCTCGGGATAGGTCATTAATATCAGATTAGTGGGGCTCCAACTCCTGGCACCCCGTCAATCAGCTGTTTGAGGAAGCCATAGTGCCTACTGGAGCTCTCGTGAGCGCCACGGCCTCCTCACAGCTTACCAAGCACAGCACCGTCCATTGGATAGTGGCTGAGCTTGGTATTGCAGCTCAGCCCCATTCACTTGAATGGGGCTAAGCTGCGCCTGGGCCATGTGACTAATGAAAGTGATGTCACCAGTCCAGGAAGAAATTGAAGGGCTCACAGCTGATTGGCGGGGTTCCAGGAGTCAATCTAAAAATCCTGGAAAACCCTTTTAATGTTCTATCAGAAAAAACATTGACTGTGGATTCCACTGTCATGGGCATCATCATGTTGTATGTAACCATAATAGTGCCCCCTGAGACTTCATCTGCCTCTGTATGTAGAAGGTTGAAGGTTTGCTCTTATGGTTATGTTCATGGTGTGTATCCTGCATTATAATAATGTGCACTAGATGTCGCTGTTGTAGCAGAAACTAGGAGACTATAAAAGGAGCAGCAGACAGGAAGTGACTCAGTGTGTGGCTGAGATCCACTGATCCGAAGAAAGAAAAGAACTGGGATTTTTGGGTGACGTGTGTGATGTCTTCTACTTTTGATGTGCGAGAAAATGACTCTGTGGGTGGTAGCTTGCATTTCTCTGCATGCCGTGTCCCATGTAAAATGGTTTTGGTGGTAGGGTCAGATCATATGAGGTGCTGGAGAGCCTGATGTACTGAATGTTTGACCTGGGCTTGTCAATCAATGAGCTGATGGCCAGAATGTGTCAATGAGCTGCAGCAACTTGGGGGGTGCCCCCATAAGGACTGTCAGAGCACTTACCTCCACAAGGACACCACATCCTCAAACTGTAACCACCAGTGAAGTTAATAGTGACCGCCATGTTGTACAAGTTATTCTGGACAGAGGATTGCAATTGGAAGATAGCAGGCCTGACTAAGGGACCATCCTGGGGCTGGTGGTGGCGGCATGGTAAATGAACCCTGTTTGTCCCCCCTCTGAGAGTCTGCATCCATACACTCTCTGCCTCAATCTCATGGTTGAGTCCGAGTCTGTCCCCATCCTTGAGTGGGGTGCCATGTAATGGTCATACACTACACCCAAAAGTTTCTGACTCTTCTAATATGCTTGTAAGTCGTGAACCCTCCCCCCCCACCACCACCTGCAGGGTGCTGCCTTCATATAAGAGTCCACCTAGCTCCCCTGACCTATCACATAGTCTGATCAGCACCCTTCGGCACTCCAGCTGTTGTGAAACTACAATTCCCAGCATGCTCCATTCACTTCTATGGGAGTTCTGAGAAGAGCAGAGCAAGTATGCATGCTGGGAGTTGAAGTTTCACAACAGCTGGAGTGCCGGAGGTTGCCTACCCCTGGTCTACAGTCATCCAGTGTAGTATTGATGTATAATGGGCTGCAGAGCTGGAGCGCCACCTGCTGGAAAGAACACAGTGTTGGCAGCAGCAGCAGGGTCCCTCCTTATCTCTGCAATAACATAATATCAGGATGAGTGGGGAGCGGTGAGGATTGTAATGGGAACTTTATGGGACACTGACGGGTGATGCACAAAAGCCAGTCGAGGACTTTGGTGGAGAAGCTTTTGCAACAACTTTATGAAGGGTTTGTGCCACACCCGGTATTCTGTATTAACAAAATGGAACTTTAATAATAAATAAGATTAGAATTTAGAAAGAAAAATGAACAGATAAAGGACAAATTAAAAAAATGGCTTGCAACATTTTGTATATTTGAGAAAAATGCCTTCAAATCAAGCAGATACTCCCCCAAAAATGTATACATTATCCACATATTTTACACCATTTTCTATAGTATTAGTAAATCTGCCCCTGTATATACAGTATATATGGAGCTTGTACAGCCCAGATGAATTCTGATGTGGTTCTCTCAGACAAACACTAGATGGCAGCATTGTACAGCGCTGCACCATCACCAGCACAGGAAGGGTTTGGGGAGTACAATATCTTCTTATGGAGAGCTCCTTGATCGGAGTACCTTCTTTCCAGCACAGAAGGGGTTACACTACTGTGTAATAATAGATAATTATATGGTATTTTCTAATCTATCATCTATCTATTGTCTATCTATCTATCTATCTATCTATCTATCTATCTATCTATCCATATCCAATATATCTATCTATCTATCTATCTATCTATCTATCTATCTACCTCATATCTATCTATCTATCTATCTATCTCCTATCTATCTATCTATCTATTATCTATCAATTATCTATCTATCTATCTATCTCCTATCTATCTATCTATCTATCTATCTATCTATCTCATATCTATCTATCTATTATCTATCTATCTATTATCTATCTATCTATTAATCTATCTATCTATCCATCTATCTATCTATTAATCTATCTATCTATCTCCTATCTATCTATTATCTATCTATCTATCTATCTATTATCTATCTATCTATCTATCTATCTATCTATCTATCTCCTATCTATCTATCTATCTCCTATCTATCTATCTAATATCTATAATCTATCTATCTATCTCCTATCTATCTATTATCTATCTATCTATCTATCTATCTATTATCTATCTATCTATTATCTATCTATCTATCTATCTATTATCTATCTATCTATCTATCTATCTATCTATCTGTCTGTCTGTCTGTCTATCTATCTATCTATCTATTATCTATCTCCTATCTATCTATTATCTATCTATCTATTATCTATCTCATATCTTTCTATCTATCTATCTATCTATCTATCTATTATCTATCTATCTATCTATCTATCTATCTATCTATCTATTGATCTGGGACACAGAACCCCAAAATTATGACGGGATGAACATCTCTTAATAAATTTGACTCAAATTCCAGCCTTTTTCCCCTCTCTTAGGCATCATGCACACGGACGTTGTTTGGGTCCGCATCCGAGACGCAGTTTTTACGGCTCAGATGTGGACCCATTCACTTCAATGGGGCCGCAAAAGATGCGGACAGCTCTCCGTGTGCCGTCCGCATCCGTTGCTCCGTTCCTTGGCCCCGCAAAAAAAATAGAACATGTCCTATTCTTGTCCGATTTGCGGACAAGAATAGGCATTTCTACAATGGGCCGCCCGTTCCGTTCCGCAAATTGGGGAAGGCACATGGGCGGCTTCTGTTTTTTCTAAACCGCGCTTTGCAGACCGCAAAAAACGGAACGGTGGTGTGCATGAGGCCTTACCCTTACAGGAGACATGAGGTGACTGTCTGCACCAAATCTATCAATCATCACATGTTCTTGTGCCTCATCTTTAAACCTAAGACTTTAGAAATGCTCCTCCAGATCTTTTCTCAAACACACATTAAAGGGGTCCTGTCATCACCACAACACGGCCCCACTTGAGACGTGTGACAGCTGAACATCGTGGTCTTGGTCCCATCTTCTTGAGAAAATTATGTTTTATGATTTGCAAATGAGCCCCTAGGAGTAATGAGGGCGGTGCTGTTGCTCCCAAAGACTCCGCTCACTGCCCTCCATGCCTCGCCCCGACCACTGACTGACGGAACCAGGCAGGGCAGATGTACTCAGGGCCGGTGCGAGGATTTTTGCCTCCCTAGGCAAGATAAAAATTCCCCCCCCCCCCCCCTTATCAGATGATCTGCCCAAATCATGTTCCCCCTTTCTCAGCATTTAAATTAAAAGAACTGCTATGTTTCCCTTAGGGTTACTCCAGCTTCTTGTAGCCGGCTCCCTGACAGACGCTAGAGGCGCTGCCGCCATTCTCACTGTGAAAACTACAGAGGTAAGACGCGGAATATAGTTTTGAATGCGTGCGCATGCGCAGCTGAGAGAAGGACCGGGGAGAAGAGTTCCCAGTGCCCGCGCTGGAGAAAGGTAAGTGGCTGAAGGGGTTTTAACCCCTCCAGCCCAGTGGGAGGGGGACACGAGGGGGGTGCCCCCTCCTAACAACTATATAGTGCCAGGAAAATGAGTTTGTACAGTGTCCTTTACACCAGTACTGCCCAGTGTCTGTTCTCTGCAGGAACAGCCTATAGACACCAGTACCACTGCATTACCTGTACTGGTTCTGGGACTGTAGTGTCCTTTTAATGTGAGGTAAATTGGTTTCCAATGTAGTATTAATAACTAAACAATTACATAATAACCATATTGCATTGTCTACTGACCTCCAGGACAATAAGATGATCTGGTCTCTGGCTCTGGGGACTTCCCTTGTCACTCTCTCCCCCTCCCTCCCTTGTCACTCTCTTCTCCCCCCCCTTGTCACTCTCTTCCCCCCTCCCTCCCTTGTCACTCTCTTCCCCCCCTCCCTCCCTTGTCACTCTCTTCCCCCCCCTTCCCCCCCCTTGTCACTCTCTTCTCCCCGCCCTTGTCACTCTCTTCCCCCCCTCCCTCCCCTCCCGTGTCAACTCCTCTTCTCCCCCCCTTGTCCTCCTTCTTCCCCCCTCCCTCCCTTGTCACTCTCTTCCCCCCCCTCCCTTGTCACTCTCTTCTCCCCTCCCTTGTCACTCTCTTCCCCCCTCCCTCCCTTGTCACTCTCTCCCCCTCCCTCCCTTGTCACTCTCTTCTCCCCCTCCCTTGTCACTCTCTTCTCCCCCCCTTGTCACTCTCTTCCCCCCTCCCTCCCTTGTCACTCTCTTCTCCCCCTCCCTTGTCACTCTCTTCTCCCCCCTCCCTTGTCACTCTCTCCCCCCTCCCTCCCTTGTCACTCTCTTCCCCCCCCTCCCTTGTCACTCTCTTCTCCCCCTCCCTTGTCACTCTCTTCCCCCCTCCCTCCCTTGTCACTCTCTCCCCCTCCCTCCCTTGTCACTCTCTTCTCCCCCTCCCTTGTCACTCTCTTCTCCCCCCCTTGTCACTCTCTTCCCCCCTCCCTCCCTTGTCACTCTCTTCTCCCCCTCCCTTGTCACTCTCTTCCCCCCTCCCTTGTCACTCTCTTCTCCCCCCTCCCTTGTCACTCTCTCCCCCTCCCTCCCTTGTCACTCTCTTCCCCCCTCCCTCCCTTGTCACTCTCACCCCCTCCCTCCCTTGTCACTCTCTTCCCCCCCCTCCCTCCCTTGTCACTTTCTTCCCCCTCCCTTGTCACTCTCTCCCCCCTCCCTCCCTTGTCATTTCTCCCCCCCTCCCTTGTCACTCTCTTCTCCCCCCTTGTCACTCTCTTCCCCCCCTCCCTCCCTTGTCACTCTCTTCCCCCCTCCCCTTTGTCACTTTTTTCTCCCCCCTTGTCACTCTCTCCCCCTCCCTTGTCACTCTCTTCTCCCCCCTTGTCACTCTCTTCCCCCCCCTCCCTCCCTTGTCACTCTCTTCCCCCCCCTCCCCTTTGTCACTTTTTTCTCCCCCCTTGTCACTCTCTCCCCCTCCCTCCCTTGTCACTCTTTTCTCCCCCCTTGTCACTGTGGCGAAACCAACCTCGCCACTGGGTTTTGGAGAGGGCTGTTTAAAAGCCTCTTGCCTCAGGATTATGGCCCATAGTAACTGTAAAGGAGAAGACAGACCGGCCGCACAGCTTAAATCTGTCTTTGGAATTGTATTTTATGTTATTATGCGTTCGGTTAAATTGTATGTTATGTGAGGGCACCCAGATAGCTAATATCATTGTATTTGTGTATTCTGAGTGCCATTCACCTAATGATATGCACTCAGACTTGAGCTATCTGGGGATATGTTAAATGTCTGTGTTTGCTGTGGGGGTGTGCCATTGTGTGTTTGGGTGGTGATTCCTGTCCTGTTGTCTCCACATGTGTATTGGCGATCTCCCCTTTGTCCTGAGAGATAATTGGATTGTCTTCGGTTGTCTCCGGGACAGAGGGGAGGAAACCATGATGCATTGTGGGGATATGTTGTATCTGTTCTGTATTTGAAAAACTGTAATAAAAACCAGGCTGGGTGTGCCAGCACGTCAGAGCACTGCTTGACCCTCAACACGGAGCCTTGTCTCGTTATTGGGGGGATTCCCTGTATGCTGTTGGAGACTGATTGCCAGGAGTGTAAGCTGACTGATACGCTTTTCCTGTTCTTCTGCTGACAGCTATTCGCGAGGTTCCAGTTTGGAGTGCTATTTTGTATCCAGTTCGGGAGGTTGGTGTTCTGCAGTAGCTGTGCCTGTCTCTCGGAAAGGGGCATATCGCCTAAACGGATCTTAACCCCTTGTCTGCTGAAACGGTCCGTTACATTGGTGGCAAGCAGCGGGATCGTTCCTACAGCCAGAAGGACAGCTACAGGAGACACCATTTCTGTGGATTCTACAATTTAAGGGCAACGCATGTCTCAGTACAGTGACCCTAAAAGCACCAGGATGGAACCAGCAGTGGAGTACAGATACTCTGTGGAGGAATTTGACCGTATGATGTGGTTGCGGCTGAACTTCTTCGGACCCAATCCAGCTGAGAAATACGTGAAGTTCGTGAGGAATCTAGTGTCTAAGACCCTACTATACCGGGCAGAAGGTGACGGTCAGCTGTCACGTTGGGTGGACCTCCATCGGAAGTTACGGTTGCGGGACAGTGGGAGCCCAGTCTCCATTCCCCAGCGGCCGTGTGAAGTGCAGGGAGGGGAGAGCAGCGGCCTCCCTCCCCAGCGGCAGGCTGAGTTACAGGGGGCAGAGGTAGTTGTTCCTGCCCCCCAGCAGCAGAGTGATATGCCGGGAAGGCAGTGTGAAGTGCAGGGAGGGGAGAGCATCGTCCTCCCTCCCCAGCGGCAGGCTGAGTTACAGGGGGCAGAGGTAGTTGTTCCTGCCCCCCAGCAGCAGCATGATTTTTTGGGAATTGGGAGCCGAGTCTCCATTCCCCAGCGGCAGGCGGAGTTACAGGGGGCAGAGACAGTTGGTCCTGTCCCCCAGCGGCAGAGTGTCCTACAGGGAATAGAGAGCCCAGTCTCCTTTCCCCAGCAGCAGGACACTGTATTGGGAGCGGAGGCGGTCGGTCACCCTCCCCAGCGGCTGGAAGTATGTATGGGAGAGGAGCACGTACCCCCTCTCCCCAGCGGCAGCTTAACGCACCAGGGGGAGACAGTAAGCCCCACAACTGTGCAGATGGGACCGTGGTCTCTGCACTTACAGCACAGGGGGTAGGGACAGTCGGTCCTGTCCCCCAACAACAGGGCTGTTTAGACAAAGGGGAGACAGTCGGTTTCCCCCTCCAACAACCAGACTCCAACCAGGCTTCTTCCGTGGTAACGCTGGCACCAGGGCAGAGTACCGCTGATCCCTGCCCACAAAGCAACCTCCACTCCAAGCCAGGGAGCAACTCAGAGACCGGGAGTACCAGCTACCAATATAACCTTGGTGGATTCACTGGACAGAGACAGCCTACTAAATTCTACAGGTCCAGTATTGGGTTGTGGGTGGGCTGCCAGACTAACTCAGGTACCGACCGGCGTAAGGTCAGGTATCTGGTTAGTCTTCCCTGGGGGGGGGAGATGTGTGGCGAAACCAACCTCGCCACTGGGTTTTGGAGAGGGCTGTTTAAAAGCCTCTTGCCTCAGGATTATGGCCCATAGAAACGTTAAAGGAGAAAACAGACCGGCCGCACAGCTTAAATCTGTCTGTAGAATTGTATTTTATGTTATTATGCGTTCGGTTAAATTGTATGTTATGTGAGGGCACCCAGATAGCTAATATTATTGTATTCGTGTATTCTGAGTGCCATTCACCTAATGATATGCACTCAGACTTGAGCTATCTGGGGATATGTTAAATGTCTGTGTTTGCTGTGGGGGTGTGCCATTGTGTGTTTGGGTGGTGATTCCTGTCCTGTTGTCTCCACATGTGTATTGGCGACCTCCCCTTTGTCCTGAGAGATAATTGGATTGTCTTCGGTCGTCTCCGGGACAGAGGGGAGGAAACCATGATGCATTGTGGGGATATGTTGTATCTGTTCTGTATTTGAAAAACTGTAATAAAAACCAGGCTGGGTGTGCCAGCACGTCAGAGCACTGCTTGACCCTCAAGACGGAGCCTTGTCTCGTTATTGGGGGGATTCCCTGTATGCTGTTGGAGACTGATTGCCAGGAGTGTAAGCCGACTGAATGCTTTTCCTGTTCGCCTGCTGACAGCTATCCGCGAGGTTCCAGTTTGGAGTGCTATGTTGTATCCAGTTCGGGAGGTTGGTGTTCTGCAGTAGCTGTGCCTGTCTCTCAGAAAAGGGGCATATCGCCTAAACGGATTTTAACCCCTTGTCTGCTGAAACGGTCCGTTACAGTCACTCTCTTCTCCCCCTCCCTTGTCACTCTCTCCCCCCCCTCCCTTGTCACTCTCTTCTCCCCCTCCCTTGTCACTCTCTCCCCCTCCCTCCCTCGTCACTCTCCCCCCCTCCCTTGTCACTCTCTTCTCCCCCTCCCTTGTCACTCTCTCCCCCCCTCCCTTGTCACTCTCTCCCCCCCCTCCCTTGTCACTCTCTCCCCCCCTCCCTTGTCACTCTCTTCTCCCCCTCCCTTGTCACTCTCCCCCCCTCCCTTGTCACTCTCTCCCCCTCCCTCCCTTGTCACTCTCACCCCCCCTCCCTTGTCACTCTCTTCTCCCCCTCCCTTGTCACTCTCTCCCCCTCCCTCCCTTGTCACTCTCTCCCCCTCCCTTGTCACTCTCTCCCCCCCCTCCCTTGTCACTCTCACCCCCCCATTGTCACACTCTTCCCCCCCTCCCTCCCTTGTCACTCTCTTCTCCCCCCTCCCTTGTCACTCTCTTCTCCCCCCATTGTCACACTCTTCCCCCCCTCCCTCCCTTGTCACTCTCTTCTCCCCCCTCCCTTGTCACTCTCACCCCCCCCCCACCTCTAGTGTAGCGTGGCCGAGTACTTCCTCTCAGTCCAGCCGGGTACAGGAAACAAAAGCTCCTGTACCTCGGACCGGACAGAGCTCGGCCACGCTACATTAGAGACGCTTCCCTCCTGTCAGTCCCTCTCTTCAGGCTGCGCCCGGGCGGTGCACAATCATAGACGCCCCAGCCCGGGCAGTGCGGCAGGACTTGCGGCAGGACCGGCCCAGCCGCCACTTAACCAACGCTTTTTTTTTTAAACCGCAGGGGGCCAGCGGCTGCCTAGGTCGCCTTACAGGTGGCGCCGGCCCTGGATCATGTACTCACACTTGGCCCTGAAGTCCTTCGGGGGCGGATGTATCAAGGTAGATCGGGCTGTTTTATTTCTGCTTTTTAAGTCTTTTTTAGTGACATATTACCAAAAATTTGCCTTCATCTGCTAAATTTGTCGCACAGAATAACGTAATTAATGTAATCTATTAATAAGTGACTTTTTGCAAATTTTTTTGAGAGTTTCCTTAGTTTGAAGCCAGTTTACAAATTAACAAACAATCGCACTTCCTTATTTAAAATTTGCTGCACACAGTACGGAGGGCCTGGCGCAAACCACGTAGAAAATTGCGCAAACACTTCATGAATTTGATGCAAAAACTGCTCCCCTTTCTGTCTCAGAGCACTGGATACATTGTATCCTCTAGATCAGGGGTGCACAACCTGCGGCCCGGGGGCCACATGCGGCCCTTGTTACCATTCTGTGCGGCCCCCAACCATCTGGTAACAGACCTGTATGCCTATGTCTTGTGGCTGTTCACATGCATTTTTCATGTATTTCTCCCATTAGATGGGAGTCCTGGAAATGTAACTAGACATTAATGGTATATAATGTGTGTTCAATGCCATAAGTACAATATTTCAGTTGTTAATACACCTTTAAATTTTAATTTCGGCCCTCGTCATTGCTTCAGTCTGGCAATGTGGCCCCCAACCAGGAAACGTTGTGCACCCCTGCTCTAGATGTTTACAGTGCATTGATACAAAGTATCTGACCTTATTAACCCTTTCATCACCACCACAACACCAGGCAGGAGAACTGCAGCTGCTGATGACCCGATCGGACTTGTCGACAGTATTTTTTGCCTTTTTTATCACCTGCAGTCCTATGTAACACCACAGATAACACAGTGGTAACTCTCTGAGTACAGATAATGCAGTAGTTGTCACCTGCAGTCCTATTTAACACCACAGGTAACACAGTGATAAGTCTCTGAGTACAGATAATGTAGTAGATGTCACCTGCAGTCCCATGTAACAATTCAGATAACACAATGAGAACTGAGTACAGATAATGTAGTAGCTGTCACCTGCAGTCCTATGTAACACCACAGATAACACAGTGATAACCCTCTGAATACAGATAATGTAGTAGATGCCACCTGCAGTCCTATGTAACACCACAGATAACACAGTGATAATTTTCTGAGTGCAGAAAATATAGTAGATGTCACCTGCAGTCCTATGTAACACCACAGATAACAGTGATAACTCTCTAAGTACAGATAATGTAGTAGATGTCACCTGCAGTCCTATGTAACACCACATATACCACAGTGATCGCTCTCTGAGTACAGATAATATAGTAGATGTCACCTGCAGTCCCATGTAACACTACAGATAACATATTGATAACTCTCCCAGTATGGATAATGTAGTAGATGTCGCCTGCAGTCCTATGTAACACTACACATAGCACAGTGATAACTCTCTAAATACAGATACTGTAGTAGATATCACCTGCAGTCCTATGTAACACCGCAGATAACACAGTGATCGCTCTCTGAGTACATATAATGTAGTAGATGTCACCTGCAGTCCTATGTAACAGCACAGATAACCCAGTGATCACTCTCTCAGTACAGATAATGTAGTAGATTTTACCTGTAGTCCTATGTAACACTACAGATAACATATTGATAACTCTCTCAGTATAGATAATGTAGTAGATGTCACCTGCAGTCCTGTGTAACAGCACAGCTAGCACTTGTAGCTCTGCTACATCTATATTATGAGGTGGATTCTGGCTGCTGTACATCCACTCCTAGTTGTTGGGTATTGCTCTGATTTATGGTACAAGTACTGCACATCTTTTCTTTATTGACCCCCCTATCCTCACACATCGTATAGAAGGACTTTCATAAGACGTCTTAGGGAATCCCGACCACTGGGTGTCCATCCCTTTAAGGAGAACTCCCTTTTATCTGACTCATCCCAGAAGAAGTCCTACTCACCAGCGTTAGATGTGACATGTATTTCATACAGTATATACAGTGTAACTACAGGCACATATACATTATATACATCTTATGACTTCATTCCTTTTTGCATTGCAATAAATAAAATAAAAATCCTCCAGACCCAGAGCTGGAGACCAGTTTCACTAGTTTTATATCCCAGTTGAAGCATTTGACCTCCTCGGGTCTGAATCCTGTTCATATCGATAATGATATCCCTCCATCTGGTCCCTGCAGGCTTCCCGGAAATTATTGAGCCACTTCTTTATCCCTCGTCGGTTCAAATAGAGGACCATGAGGAATATAACTCCTATCAGAGCCAAGACTATTCCAAAAAAGACATAAGAGGCAGTCTCCAGCTCCTTGCTTATGCACTTCATGTTGTCAGTTTTGAAGTTGAAGACTAGGGTGCCGTTTAGGTTTTGTGGAGAGGCACACTGGAGGCTTTGAGCTTCTGTGGTCTGAGAAGTGTTTTTTAGCCACAAGATCATGTCAACCGTCTTACAGTCGCAGGCGATGGGGTTGGGGTTCAGGTAGACTTGAAGTTTTATTTCCTTGAGTTGTTCAGTTGTATCTTTGTCAATAGTCTTAATAGAATTATTTCCAAGGTAGATGGTCTTCAAGCTCCTGAGATCCAAAACATTCTTGGGGAAAGCTTGTAAATCGTTTCCGGTAAGTTCTAAAGTCCGGAGGTTCCTCAAAACTTCGGTCCATGGAGAGTTAAAAAGCTGCTTCTGAGCCACTTCTCGAAGAGCTTTGTTCAACTTTAAGGTTTCCAATTGACCTAATCCCAAAAATGTGCTGTTAGATAAAGACTCCAAGGGGTTGTTGCTTAGGTCTAAGGTGGTCAGGTTGGGAAGGTCAACGAAAGCCTCCGACTCAATGGCTCGAATGTTGTTGTTGGCTAGAAGGAGAGTTGTTAAGTTAACAAAAGGTGCCCCATACCTCCGAAAGAAGGAACCTTGGAGGACACTTATGTTACTTCCAGTCACTGACAAGTTCTGCACCCATCGAGGGACATCCTCGGGGAAGTCCTGCTGAGGAGACACAACATGGCATTGCACCAAACCGGTCTCATTATGGCAGTAGCAGCTTAATGGACAAGAAAGGGTGACATTGATCAAGACAAGCATCCCGAACAACTTCAAAACCAGGGAGCTGTGGGCTTCTGAGGAGCTCAGCAAGGCGGTGGTGATGATGAGGTTGCCATGACGATTGAGTCTGAATCTTCGTGGCATGTTTCGCAGTTTCGAATTAATCTAGAATGTGGCCCCAAAAGTAGAAGAAGAAGTGCCCTTGAGTCCTGGTGACTGTCAATGAAAGGAGGCACCAAAACAGGCGTCAGCTCTCTCATCCTCAGTAGCTGTCAATGCATGGGGAGGCTGGAGGCTCTCGGATGTTCTCCAGCAGCATCACACCGAGCTTCTGAAGTCTGGGAGACTGCCGTCTTTGGATTGGAAACTCTTAATTTGATTGTGATGTCTCTGGCAGGTCAGATGGATGGACTGGTGGCTGACACAAATGCCTCTCCCGTCGCTCCCTCTTTCCCGCCCCCATCAGCTGCTCCTTCTATTCTAGAGGATGAAAGGCTGGAGATTCTATGGGATGTATTCCCAGCAGTAACCAGCATCACCTAGTCTCTGTGTAGATAACGGCCAGTGATGTTTAACCCTTGGAGGCTCCGTGGTGACAGAAGCTACTACAGTGCATTCATAGGTCTCCTTCTACAATGTCTTGCACACATTTCCTCTCTAGTTCATCGTTCTTCAATCTTCACTGATATTTTTGCCTTTTTAGACATTTCATAGCATTTTCTTAGAATGTTTGAAGGTGGGGAAGGGGGAGGCACTCAAGGCATGTGTGACCTCTGGATGGGGTAACGTCTCCAGGACTGGTTTATTAATATTCTTTATACTGACTGTGACCTCAGTGCTTCTTGTGTGACTACCTATTGGTGGGAACGTTGTGTCCAGCCATGTTCAGGGAGAGATCCTCAAGATGGAAAACTTCACAGAATGTCTTTCAGCTGCTGACCAACCTCTTTGAGAAGGAAGGAGGATCTTCAGAAAGCTGAGGTTACTGCTTCACATGAATTATTTAGTATATTTGAAGTCACCACCACAACAGTAATGATTTGTTAAGGCTCTGTTCACACTAGTGTCAATCTTCCATACATTTATTAAATTAATGAGTATATATATATATACACACACACATGTACATGCAGTAATAGCTAATAAATGCATAAAAATATATATACATATAAAAAATGTATTGCTTTGCAACCTGGAAGATGTGTGTTTTAGGTGAGAAAGTATCTATCTATCTATCTATCTATCATCTATCTATCTATCTATCTATCTATCTATCTCCTATCTATCTATCTATCTATCTATCTCTCTTATCTCATATCTATCTATCTATCTATCTATCTATCTATCTCATATCTATCTGTCTGTCTGTCTATCTATCTATTATCTATCCATCTATCTAGTTGGACCTGCCTTTCTAGGACTTTCTTCGTGGTTTGTGGATTTTTTGATGACAACAGATTACACTTTGCTTTAGTAGCCCAAAAACGCATCAAACGGAAGGGAAAATACCTCAATGCCTCGATGCCTTAGTACAACACATTTTTTATTTCCTGATTGGCCTCAGCAGTTTGTAAAAAGAAAAAAAAAAAAAGCTTTGAAAAAGAAAAAGCTAAAAATGCTAACCCCCATTACAATGACAGTAATATAACCCCCCCCCCCTGTGCCTCCCACCTTCTCCTCCTCCTGAACAGAACATGTTGTGCTGATGTGAGTAAAATGTTGTATTTTCAGTATGGTTTACCTGTCCCCTCCCCTGATGCCTGCGCAGGCGAGCAGCTGTGTAAACCATAGTCATCCGCGGGCGTCTCAATATCAACCACGTACCATTATCCGGCCAAATCTGAAATGTTTTAGCTGTTGACCTGCGGAGACGGCACCAGAATCAATTATCCAGAAATCTCCATGAGATGCAGAGTGGACGATACCAGCAATGTCCCAGCTGCAGAGTATTCAGATGCACAGGACAGCGCGCCATTATTAGATGCACAGGACAGTGTACCATTATCAGATGTACAGGACAGAGCGCCATTATTAGATGTACAGGACAGAGCGCCATTATCAGATGCACAGGACAGTGTACCATTATCAGATGTACAGGACAGAGCGCCATTATTAGATGTACAGGACAGAGCGCCATTATCAGATGCACAGGACAGTGTACCATTATCAGATGTACAGGACAGAGCGCCATTATCAGATGCACAGGACAGTGTACCATTATCAGATGTACAGGACAGAGCACGATTATCAGAAGTACAGGACAGCGCGGCATTATCAGATGTACAGGACAGAGTACAGTTATTAGAGGTACAGGACAGAGAGCGGTTATCAGATGTACAGGACAGAGAGCGGTTATCAGATGTACAGGACAGCGCAGTGTTATTAGATGTACAGGACAGCGCAGTGTTATTAGATGTACAGGACAGCGCAGTTATTAGATGTACAGGACAGCGCGGTGTTATCAGATGTACAGGACAGAACGGCGTTATCAGATGCACAGGACAGCGCAGTGTTATTAGATGCACAGGACAGCGCAGTGTTATTAGATGTACAGGACAGCGCAGTTATTAGATGTACAGGACAGCGCGGTGTTATCAGATGTACAGGACAGAACGGCGTTATCAGATGCACAGGACAGCGCGGTAATAAGATGTACAGTACAGCACACGGTTATCAGATGTGCAGGAGAGCGTGCGGTTATCAGATGTAAAGGACAGACCGTGGTTATTATATGTATAGAAAAGCGCGCCATTATCAGATGTACAGGACAGCGCGCGGTTATCAGATGTACAGGAGAGCGTGCGGTTATCAGATGTACAGGACAGCGTGCGGTTATCAGATGTACAGGAGAGCGTGCGGTTATCAGATATAAAGGACAGACCGTGGTTATTATATGTATAGAAAAGCGCGCCATTATCAGATGTACAGGACAGCGCGCGGTTATCAGATGTACAGAAGAGCGTGTGGTTATCAGATGTACAGGACAGCGCAGTTATCAGATGTACAGGACAGCGCAGTTATCAGATGTACAGGACAGCGCAGTTATCAGATGTACAGGACAGCGCAGTTATCAGATGTACAGGACAGCGCGCAGTTATCAGATGTACAGGACAGTGCAGTTATCAGATGTACAGGACAGCGTGCGGTTATCAGATGTACAGGACAGCGCGGCGTTATCAGATGTACAGGACAGAGCAGTTATCAGATGCACACGACAGCGCAGTTATCAGATGTACAGGACAGCGCAGTTATCAGATGTACAGGACAGCGCAGTTATCAGATGTACAGGACAGCGCGCAGTTATCAGATGTACAGGACAGTGCAGTTATCAGATGTACAGGACAGCGTGCAGTTATCAGATGTACAGGACAGTGCAGTTATCAGATGTACAGGACAGCGCAGTTATCAGATGTACAGGACAGTGCAGTTATAAGATGTACAGGACAGCGTGCGGTTATCAGATGTACAGGACAGCGCGGCGTTATCAGATGTACAGGACAGCGCAGTTATCAGATGTACAGGACAGCGCAGTTATCAGATGTACAGGACAGAGCAGTTATCAGATGTACAGGACACCGCAGTTATCAGATGCACACGACAGCGCAGTTATCAGATGTACAGGACAGCGCAGTTATCAGATGTACAGGACAGCGCAGTTATCAGATGTACAGGACAGCGCAGTTATCAGATGTACAGGACAGCGCGCAGTTATCAGATGTACAGGACAGCGCGGTTATCAGATGTACAGGACAGCGTGCGGTTATCAGATGTACAGGACAGCGCAGTTATCAGATGTACAGGACAGCGCAGTTATCAGATGTACAGGACAGCGCAGTTATCAGATGTACAGGACAGCGTGCAGTTATCAGATGTACAGGACAGAGCAGTTATCAGATGTACAGGACAGCGCAGTTATCAGATGTACAGGACAGCGCAGTTATCAGATGTACAGGACAGCGCAGTTATCAGATGTACAGGACAGCGCAGTTATCAGATGTACAGGACAGCACACGGTTATCAGATGTACAGGACAGCGCAGTTATCAGATGTACAGGACAGAGCAGGGTTATCAGATGTACAGGACAGAGCAGGGTTATCAGATGTACAGGACAGCGTGCCGTTATCAGATTTACAGGACAGAGCGGGGTTATCAGATGTACAGGACAGAGCGGGGTTATCAGATGGACTGTACAGCGCGGCGTTATCAAAAGTACAGGATATTGCGGCGTTAACAGATGTACAGGACAGCGTGCGGTTATCAGATGTACAGGACAGCGTGTGGTTATCAGATGTACAGGACAGTACGCGGTTATCAGATGTACAGGACAGCGTGCAGTTATCAGATGTACAGGACAGCGTGTGGTTATCAGATGTACAGGACAGTACGCGTTTATCAGATGTACAGGACAGTACGCGGTTATCAGATGTACAGGACAGTGTGTGGTTATCATATGTATAGGATAGACCGCGGTTATCAGATGTACAGGACAGAGAGCGGTTATCAGATATACAAGACAGCGTGCGGTTATCAGATGTACAGGACAGCGTGCAGTTATCAGATATACAAGACAGCGTGCGGTTATCAGATGTACAGGACAGTGCGCGGTTATCAGATGTACAGGACAGCGCAGTTATCAGATGTACAGGACAGCGCAGTTATCAGATGTACAGGACAGCGCAGTTATCAGATATACAAGACAGCGTGCGGTTATCAGATGTACAGGACAGCGTGCAGTTATCAGATGTACAGGACAGCGCAGTTATCAGATGTACAGGACAACGCAGTTATCAAATGTACAGGACAGCGCATGGTTTTTAGATGTACAGGACAGAGTGCGGTTATCAGATGTATTGGACAGCGCGCAGTTATCAGATATACAAGAAAGCGTGCAGTTATCAGATGTACAGGACAGCGTGCAGTTATCAGATGTACAGGACAGCGCAGTTATCAGATGTACAGGACAGCGTGCAGTTATCAGATGTACAGGACAGCAGGCAGTTATCAGATGTACAGGACAGCGTGCAGTTATCAGATGTACAGGACAGTGCAGTTATCAGATGTACAGGACAGCGCGCAGTTATCAGATGTACAGGACAGCGTGCAGTTATTAGATGTACAGGACAGCGCAGTTATCAGATTTACAGGACAGAGCAGTTATCAGATGTACAGGACAGCGCAGTTATCAGATGTACAGGACAGCGCAGTTATCAGATGTACAGGACAGAGTGCGGTTATCAGATGTACAGGACAGCGCAGTTATTAGATGTACAGGACAGCGCAGTTATCAGATGTACAGGACAGTGCAGTTATCAGATGTACAGAACAGCGCAGTTATCAGATGTACAGGACAGTGCCGTTATTAGATGTACAGGACAGCGTGCAGTTATCAGATGTACAGGACAGCGCAGTTATCAGATGTACAGGACAGCGCGCAGTTATCAGATGTACAGGACAGTGCAGTTATCAGATGTACAGGACAGCGTGCGGTTATCAGATGTACAGGACAGCGCAGTTATCAGATGTACAGGACAGTGCAGTTATCAGATGTACAGGACAGCGCAGTTATCAGATGTACAGGACAGCGCAGTTATCAGATGTACAGGACAGCGCAGTTATCAGATGTACAGGACAGCGTGCGGTTATCAGATGTACAGGACAGCGCAGTTATCAGATGTACAGGACAGCGCAGTTATCAGATGTACAGGACAGCGCAGTTATCAGATGTACAGGACAGTGTGCAGTTATTAGATGTACAGGACAGCGTGCGGTTATCAGATGTACAGAACAGCGCAGTTATCAGATGTACAGGACAGCGCAGTTATCAGATGTACAGGACAGTGCAGTTATCAGATGTACAGGACAGCGCAGTTATCAGATGTACAGGACAGCGTGCGGTTATCAGATGTACAGGACAGCGCAGTTATCAGATGTACAGGACAGCGTGCAGTTATCAGATGTACAGGACAGCGCAGTTATCAGATGTACAGGACAGCGCAGTTATCAGATGTACAGGACAGCACAGTTATCAGATGTACAGGACAGCGCAGTTATCAGATGTACAGGACAGCGCAGTTATCAGATGTACAGGACAGCGCGGTTATCAGATGTACAGGACAGCGTGCAGTTATTAGATGTACAGGACAGCGTGCAGTTATCAGATGTACAGGACAGCGTGCGGTTATCAGATGTACTGGACAGCGCAGTTATCAGATGTACAGGACAGTGCAGTTATCAGATGTACAGGACAGCGTGCGGTTATCAGATGTACTGGACAGCGCAGTTATCAGATGTACAGGACAGCGTGCAGTTATCAGATGTACAGGACAGCGTGTGGTTATCAGATGTACAGGACAGTACGCGGTTATCAGATGTACAGGACAGTACGCGTTTATCAGATGTACAGGACAGTACGCGGTTATCAGATGTACAGGACAGTGTGTGGTTATCATATGTATAGGATAGACCGCGGTTATCAGATGTACAGGACAGCGCGCAGTTATCAGATGCACAGGACAGAGAGCGGTTATCAGATATACAAGACAGCGTGCGGTTATCAGATGTACAGGACAGCGTGCAGTTATCAGATATACAAGACAGCGTGCGGTTATCAGATGTACAGGACAGCGCAGTTATCAGATGTACAGGACAGCGCAGTTATCAGATGTACAGGACAGCGCAGTTATCAGATATACAAGACAGCGTGCGGTTATCAGATGTACAGGACAGCGTGCAGTTATCAGATGTACAGGACAGCGCAGTTATCAGATGTACAGGACAGCGCAGTTATCAGATGTACAGGACAGCGCAGTTATCAGATGTACAGGACAGCGCAGTTATCAGATGTACAGGACAACGCAGTTATCAAATGTACAGGACAGCGCATGGTTTTTAGATGTACAGGACAGAGTGCGGTTATCAGATGTATTGGACAGCGCGCAGTTATCAGATATACAAGAAAGCGTGCAGTTATCAGATGTACAGGACAGCGCAGTTATCAGATGTACAGGACAGCGTGCAGTTATCAGATGTACAGGACAGCGTGCAGTTATCAGATGTACAGGACAGTGCAGTTATTATATGTACAGGACAGCGCGGTTATCAGATGTACAGGACAGCGTGGTTATCAGATGTACAGGACAGCGCGGTTATCAGATGTACAGGACAGCGTGCAGTTATCAGATGTACAGGACAGCGCAGTTATCAGATGTACAGGACAGCGTGCAGTTATCAGATGTACAGGACAGCGTGCAGTTATCAGATGTACAGGACAGCGTGCAGTTATCAGATGTACAGGACAGCGCAGTTATCAGATGTACAGGACAGTGCAGTTATCAGATGTACAGGACAGCGCAGTTATCAGATGTACAGGACAGTGCAGTTATCAGATGTACAGGACAGCGCAGTTATCAGATGTACAGGACAGTGCAGTTATCAGATGTACAGGACAGTGCAGTTATCAGATGTACAGGACAGCGCAGTTATCAGATGTACAGGACAGCGTGCAGTTATCAGATGTACAGGACAGTGCAGTTATCAGATGTACAGGACAGCGCAGTTATCAGATGTACAGGACAGCGCAGTTATCAGATGTACAGGACAGCGTGCAGTTATCAGATGTACAGGACAGCGTGCAGTTATCAGATGTACAGGACAGTGCAGTTATCAGATGTACAGGACAGCGCGCAGTTATCAGATGTACAGGACAGCGTGCAGTTATTAGATGTACAGGACAGCGCAGTTATCAGATTTACACGACAGTCCAGTTATCAGATGTACAGGACAGTGCAGTTATCAGATGTACAGGACAGCGCAGTTATCAGATGTACAGGACAGCGCAGTTATCAGATGTACAGGACAGCGCAGTTATCAGATGTACAGGACAGTGCAGTTATCAGATGTACAGAACAGCGCAGTTATCAGATGTACAGGACAGTGCCGTTATTAGATGTACAGGACAGTGCAGTTATTAGATGTACAGGACAGCGCAGTTATCAGATGTACAGGACAGCGCAGTTATCAGATGTACAGGACAGTGCAGTTATCAGATGTACAGGACAGCGTGCGGTTATCAGATGTACAGGACAGCGCAGTTATCAGATGTACAGGACAGTGCAGTTATCAGATGTACAGGACAGTGCAGTTATCAGATGTACAGGACAGCGTGCAGTTATCAGATGTACAGGACAGCGCAGTTATCAGATGTACAGGACAGTGCAGTTATCAGATGTACAGGACAGCGCAGTTATCAGATGTACAGGACAGCGCAGTTATCAGATGTACAGGACAGCGCAGTTATCAGATGTACAGGACAGTGCAGTTATCAGATGTACAGGACAGCGCAGTTATCAGATGTACAGGACAGCGCAGTTATCAGATGTACAGGACAGCGTGCGGTTATCAGATGTACAGGACAGTGCAGTTATCAGATGTACAGGACAGTGCAGTTATCAGATGTACAGGACAGCGCAGTTATCAGATGTACAGGACAGCGCAGTTATCAGATGTACAGAAAAGCGCAGTTATCAGATGTACAGGACAGCGTGCAGTTATTAGATGTACAGGACAGCGCAGTTATCAGATGTACAGGACAGTGCAGTTATCAGATGTACAGGACAGCGCAGTTATCAGATGTACAGGACAGCGTGGTTATCAGATGTACAGGACAGCGTGCAGTTATTAGATGTACAGGACAGTGCAGTTATCAGATGTACAGGACAGCGCAGTTATCAGATGTACAGGACAGCGTGCAGTTATCAGATGTACAGGACAGCGCGCAGTTATCAGATGCACAGGACAGAGAGCGGTTATCAGATATACAAGACAGCGTGCGGTTATCAGATGTACAGGACAGCGCAGTTATCAGATGTACAGGACAGCGCAGTTATCAGATGTACAGGACAGCGCAGTTATCAGATGTACAGGACAGCGTGCAGTTATCAGATGTACAGGACAGCGCGCAGTTATCAGATGTACAGGACAGCGTGCGGTTATCAGATGTACAGGACAGCGTGCAGTTATCAGATGTACAGGACAGCGCAGTTATCAGATGTACAGGACAGCGCAGTTATCAGATGTACAGGACAACGCAGTTATCAGATGTACAGGACAACGCAGTTATCAAATGTACAGGACAGCGCATGGTTTTTAGATGTACAGGACAGAGTGCGGTTATCAGATGTATTGGACAGCGCGCAGTTATCAGATATACAAGAAAGCGTGCAGTTATCAGATGTACAGGACAGCGCAGTTATCAGATGTACAGGACAGCGCAGTTATCAGATGTACAGGACAGCGTGCAGTTATCAGATGTACAGGACAGTGCAGTTATTATATGTACAGGACAGCGCGGTTATCAGATGTACAGGACAGCGTGGTTATCAGATGTACAGGACAGCGCGGTTATCAGATGTACAGGACAGCGCAGTTATCAGATGTACAGGACAGCGGCAGTTATTATCAGATGTACAGGACAGCGTGCAGTTATCAGATGTACAGGACAGCGTGCAGTTATCAGATGTACAGGACAGCGTGCAGTTATCAGATGTACAGGACAGTGCAGTTATCAGATGTACAGGACAGCGTGCAGTTATCAGATGTACAGGACAGTGCAGTTATTATATGTACAGGACAGCGCGGTTATCAGATGTACAGGACAGCGTGGTTATCAGATGTACAGGACAGCGCGGTTATCAGATGTACAGGACAGCGCAGTTATCAGATGTACAGGACAGCGCAGTTATCAGATGTACAGGACAGCGTGCAGTTATCAGATGTACAGGACAGCGTGCAGTTATCAGATGTACAGGACAGCGTGCAGTTATCAGATGTACAGGACAGTGCAGTTATCAGATGTACAGGACAGTGCAGTTATCAGATGTACAGGACAGCGCAGTTATCAGATGTACAGGACAGCGTGCAGTTATCAGATGTACAGGACAGCGTGCAGTTATCAGATGTACAGGACAGCGTGCAGTTATCAGATGTACAGGACAGTGCAGTTATCAGATGTACAGGACAGCGCGCAGTTATCAGATGTACAGGACAGCGTGCAGTTATTAGATGTACAGGACAGCGCAGTTATCAGATTTACAGGACAGAGCAGTTATCAGATGTACAGGACAGTGCAGTTATCAGATGTACAGGACAGCGCAGTTATCAGATGTACAGGACAGCGCAGTTATCAGATGTACAGGACAGCGCAGTTATCAGATGTACAGGACAGTGCAGTTATCAGATGTACAGAACAGCGCAGTTATCAGATGTACAGGACAGCGCAGTTATCAGATGTACAGGACAGTGCAGTTATCAGATGTACAGGACAGCGTGCGGTTATTAGATGTACAGGACAGTGCAGTTATTAGATGTACAGGACAGCGCAGTTATCAGATGTACAGGACAGCGCAGTTATCAGATGTACAGGACAGCGCAGTTATCAGATGTACAGGACAGCGTGCGGTTATCAGATGTACAGGACAGCGCAGTTATCAGATGTACAGGACAGCGTGCGGTTATCAGATGTACAGGACAGCGCAGTTATCAGATGTACAGGACAGTGCAGTTATCAGATGTACAGGACAGCGCAGTTATCAGATGTACAGGACAGTGCAGTTATCAGATGTACAGGACAGCGCAGTTATCAGATGTACAGGACAGCGCAGTTATCAGATGTACAGGACAGCGTGCGGTTATCAGATGTACAGGACAGTGCAGTTATCAGATGTACAGGACAGTGCAGTTATCAGATGTACAGGACAGCGCAGTTATCAGATGTACAGGACAGCGTGCGGTTATCAGATGTACAGGACAGCGCAGTTATCAGATGTACAGGACAGCGTGCGGTTATCAGATGTACAGGACAGCGCAGTTATCAGATGTACAGGACAGCGTGCAGTTATCAGATGTACAGGACAGTGTGCAGTTATTAGATGTACAGGACAGCGTGCGGTTATCAGATGTACAGAACAGCGCAGTTATCAGATGTACAGGACAGCGTGCAGTATCAGATGTACAGATGTACAGGACAGCGCAGTTATCAGATGTACAGGACAGCGTGCAGTTATCAGATGTACAGGACAGTGCAGTTATCAGATGTACAGGACAGCGCAGTTATCAGATGTACAGGACAGCGTGGTTATCAGATGTACAGGACAGCGTGCAGTTATTAGATGTACAGGACAGCGCAGTTATCAGATGTACAGGACAGTGCAGTTATCAGATGTACAGGACAGCGCAGTTATCAGATGTACAGGACAGCGCAGTTATCAGATGTACAGGACAGCGCGGTTATCAGATGTACAGGACAGCGCGCAGTTATCAGATGTACAGGACAGTGCAGTTATCAGATGTACAGGACAGCGCAGTTATCAGATGTACAGGACAGCGCAGTTATCAGATGTACAGGACAGCGCGGTTATCAGATGTACAGGACAGCGTGCAGTTATTAGATGTACAGGACAGTGCAGTTATCAGATGTACAGGACAGCGCAGTTATCAGATGTACAGGACAGCGTGGTTATCAGATGTACAGGACAGCGCGCAGTTATCAGATGTACAGGACAGCGCAGTTATCAGATGTACAGGACAGCGTGCGGTTATCAGATGTACAGGACAGCGCAGTTATCAGATGTACAGGACAGCGTGCAGTTATCAGATGTACAGGACAGCGCAGTTATCAGATGTACAGGACAGCGCAGTTATCAGATGTACAGGACAGCGCAGTTATCAGATGTACAGGACAGCGCAGTTATCAGATGTACAGGACAGCGCAGTTATCAGATGTACAGGACAGCGCGGTTATCAGATGTACAGGACAGCGTGCAGTTATTAGATGTACAGGACAGCGCAGTTATCAGATGTACAGGACAGCGCAGTTATCAGATGTACAGGACAGCGTGCAGTTATTAGATGTACAGGACAGCGCAGTTATCAGATGTACAGGACAGCGCAGTTATCAGATGTACAGGACAGCGTGCAGTTATCAGATGTACAGGACAGCGCAGTTATCAGATGTACAGGACAGCGCAGTTATCAGATGTACAGGACAGCGTGCAGTTATTAGATGTACTGGACAGCGCAGTTATCAGATGTACAGGACAGCGTGCAGTTATCAGATGTACAGGACAGCGCAGTTATCAGATGTACAGGACAGCGCAGTTATCAGATGTACAGGACAGCGTGCAGTTATCAGATGTACAGGACAGCGCAGTTATCAGATGTACAGGACAGCGCAGTTATCAGATGTACAGGACAGCGCAGTTATCAGATGTACAGGACAGCGCAGTTATCAGATGTACAGGACAGCGCAGTTATCAGATGTACAGGACAGCGTGCAGTTATTAGATGTACAGGACAGTGCAGTTATCAGATGTACAGGACAGCGTGCAGTTATCAGATGTACAGGACAGCGTGCAGTTATTAGATGTACTGGACAGCGCAGTTATCAGATGTACAGGACAGCGCAGTTATCAGATGTACAGGACAGCGCAGTTATCAGATGTACAGGACAGCGTGCAGTTATTAGATGTACAGGACAGTGCAGTTATCAGATGTACAGGACAGCGCAGTTATCAGATGTACAGGACAGCGTGCAGTTATTAGATGTACAGGACAGCGTGCAGTTATCAGATGTACAGGACAGTGCAGTTATCAGATGTACAGGACAGAGCGCGGTTATCAGATGTACAGGACAGCGTGCGGTTATCAGATGTACTGGACAGCGCAGTTATCAGATGTACAGGACAGTGCAGTTATCAGATGTACAGGACAGCGTGCGGTTATCAGATGTACTGGACAGCGCAGTTATCAGATGTACAGGACAGTGTGCAGTTATCAGATGTACAGGACAGCGTGTGGTTATCAGATGTACAGGACAGTACGCGGTTATCAGATGTACAGGACAGTACGCGTTTATCAGATGTACAGGACAGTACGCGGTTATCAGATGTACAGGACAGTGTGTGGTTATCATATGTATAGGATAGACCGCGGTTATCAGATGTACAGGACAGTGCAGTTATCAGATGTACAGGACAGTGCAGTTATCAGATGTACAGGACAGCGCAGTTATCAGATGTACAGGACAGCGCAGTTATCAGATGTACAGGACAGCGCAGTTATCAGATGTACAGTACAGCGCAGTTATCAGATGTACAGGACAGCGTGGTTATCAGATGTACAGGACAGCGTGCAGTTATCAGATGTACAGGACAGCGCAGTTATCAGATGTACAGGACAGCGTGCGGTTATCAGATGTACAGGACAGCGCAGTTATCAGATGTACAGGACAGCGTGGTTATCAGATGTACAGGACAGCGCAGTTATCAGATGTACAGGACAGCGTGGTTATCAGATGTACAGGACAGCGTGCAGTTATCAGATGTACAGGACAGCGCAGTTATCAGATGTACAGGACAGTGCAGTTATTAGATGTACAGGACAGCGTGCAGTTATCAGATGTACAGGACAGTGCAGTTATTAGATGTACAGGACAGCGTGCAGTTATCAGATGTACAGGACAGCGCAGTTATTAGATGTACAGGACAGTGCAGTTATTAGATGTACAGGACAGTGCAGTTATCAGATGTACAGGACAGCGCAGTTATCAGATGTACAGGACAGCGTGCAGTTATTAGATGTACAGGACAGTGCAGTTATCAGATGTACAGGACAGCGCAGTTATCAGATGTACAGGACAGCGTGGTTATCAGATGTACAGGACAGCGCGCAGTTATCAGATGTACAGGACAGCGCAGTTATCAGATGTACAGGACAGCGTGCGGTTATCAGATGTACAGGACAGCGCAGTTATCAGATGTACAGGACAGCGTGCAGTTATCAGATGTACAGGACAGCGCAGTTATCAGATGTACAGGACAGCGCAGTTATCAGATGTACAGGACAGCGCAGTTATCAGATGTACAGGACAGCGCAGTTATCAGATGTACAGGACAGCGCAGTTATCAGATGTACAGGACAGCGCGGTTATCAGATGTACAGGACAGCGTGCAGTTATTAGATGTACTGGACAGCGCAGTTATCAGATGTACAGGACAGCGCAGTTATCAGATGTACAGGACAGCGTGCAGTTATTAGATGTACTGGACAGCGCAGTTATCAGATGTACAGGACAGCGTGCAGTTATCAGATGTACAGGACAGTGCAGTTATCAGATGTACAGGACAGAGCGCAGTTATCAGATGTACAGGACAGCGCAGTTATCAGATGTACAGGACAGCGTGCAGTTATCAGATGTACAGGACAGAGCGCAGTTATCAGATGTACAGGACAGTGCAGTTATCAGATGTACAGGACAGCGTGCAGTTATCAGATGTACAGGACAGTGCAGTTATCAGATGTACAGGACAGCGTGCAGTTATCAGATGTACAGGACAGCGCAGTTATCAGATGTACAGGACAGCGCAGTTATCAGATGTACAGGACAGCGCAGTTATCAGATGTACAGGACAGCGCAGTTATCAGATGTACAGGACAGCGTGCAGTTATTAGATGTACAGGACAGTGCAGTTATCAGATGTACAGGACAGCGTGCAGTTATCAGATGTACAGGACAGCGCAGTTATCAGATGTACAGGACAGTGCAGTTATCAGATGTACAGGACAGTGCAGTTATCAGATGTACAGGACAGCGCAGTTATCAGATGTACAGGACAGCGCAGTTATCAGATGTACAGGACAGCGTGCGGTTATCAGATGTACAGGACAGCGCAGTTATCAGATGTACAGGACAGCGTGCAGTTATCAGATGTACAGGACAGCGCAGTTATCAGATGTACAGGACAGCGTGCAGTTATCAGATGTACAGGACAGCGTGCAGTTATCAGATGTACAGGACAGTGCAGTTATCAGATGTACAGGACAGCGTGGTTATCAGATGTACAGGACAGCGTGCGGTTATTAAATGTACAGGACAGCGCAGTTATTAGATGTACAGGACAGCGCAGTTATCAGATGTACAGGACAGTGCAGTTATCAGATGTACAGGACAGCGTGCAGTTATTAGATGTACAGGACAGAGCAGTTATCAGATGTACAGTACAGTGCAGTTATCAGATGTACAGGACAGCGCAGTTATCAGATGTACAGGACAGTGCAGTTATCAGATGTACAGGACAGCGCAGTTATCAGATGTACAGGACAGTGCAGTTATCAGATGTACAGGACAGCGCAGTTATCAGATGTACAGGACAGCGCAGTTATCAGATGTACAGGACAGTGCAGTTATCAGATGTACAGGACAGCGTGGTTATCAGATGTACAGGACAGCGTGCGGTTATTAAATGTACAGGACAGCGCAGTTATTAGATGTACAGGACAGCGCAGTTATCAGATGTACAGGACAGTGCAGTTATCAGATGTACAGGACAGCGTGCAGTTATTAGATGTACAGGACAGAGCAGTTATCAGATGTACAGTACAGTGCAGTTATCAGATGTACAGGACAGCGCAGTTATCAGATGTACAGGACAGTGCAGTTATCAGATGTACAGGACAGCGCAGTTATCAGATGTACAGGACAGTGCAGTTATCAGATGTACAGGACAGCGCAGTTATCAGATGTACAGGACAGCGCAGTTATCAGATGTACAGGACAGTGCAGTTATCAGATGTACAGGACAGTGCAGTTATCAGATGTACAGGACAGCGCAGTTATCAGATGTACAGGACAGCGTGCAGTTATCAGATGTACAGGACAGCGTGCAGTTATCAGATGTACAGGACAGAGTGCGGTTATCAGATGTACAGGACAGCGCAGTTATTAGATGTACAGGACAGCGCAGTTATCAGATGTACAGGACAGCGCAGTTATCAGATGTACAGGACAGAGCAGTTATCAGATGTACAGGACAGCGTGCAGTTATTAGATGTACAGGACAGCGTGCAGTTATCAGATGTACAGGACAGTGCAGTTATCAGATGTACAGGACAGCGCAGTTATCAGATGTACATGACAGTGCAGTTATCAGATGTACAGGACAGCGCAGTTATCAGATGTATAGGACAGCGCAGTTATCAGATGTACAGGACAGCGTGCAGTTATCAGATGTACAGGACAGCGTGCAGTTATCAGATGTACAGGACAGCGTGCAGTTATCAGATGTACAGGACAGCGTGCAGTTATCAGATGTACAGGACAGTGCAGTTATCAGATGTACAGGACAGAGCGCGGTTATCAGATGTACAGGACAGCGCAGTTATCAGATGTACAGGACAGCGCAGTTATCAGATGTACATGACAGTGCAGTTATCAGATGTACAGGACAGCGCAGTTATCAGATGTATAGGACAGAGCGCAGTTATCAGATGTACAGGACAGCGCAGTTATCAGATGTACAGGACAGCGCAGTTATCAGATGTACAGGACAGCGTGTGGTTATCAGATGTACAGGACAGCGTGCAGTTATCAGATGTACAGGACAGCGCAGTTATCAGATGTACAGGACAGAGCAGTTATCAGATGTACAGGACAGTGCAGTTATCAGATGTACAGGACAGTGCAGTTATCAGATGTACAGGACAGTGCAGTTATCAGATGTACAGGACAGCGTGCAGTTATTAGATGTACAGGACAGCGCAGTTATCAGATGTACAGGACAGCGCATGGTTATTAGATGTACAGGACAGCGCGCAGTTATCAGATATACAAGAAAGCGTGCAGAATTAAGATGTACAGGACAGCGTGCAGTTATCAGATGTACAGGACAGCGCAGTTATCAGATGTACAGGACAGCGCAGTTATCAGATGTACAGGACAGCGCAGTTATCAGATGTACAGGACAGCGCAGTTATCAGATGTACAGGACAGCGCAGTTATCAGATGTACAGGACAGCGCAGTTATTAGATGTACAGGACAGCGCAGTTATCAGATGTACAGGACAGCGCAGTTATCAGATGTACAGGACAGCGCAGTTATCAGATGTACAGGACAGCGCAGTTATCAGATGTACAGGACAGCGCAGTTATTAGATGTACAGGACAGCGCAGTTATCAGATGTACAGGACAGCGCAGTTATCAGATGTACAGGACAGCGCAGTTATCAGATGTACAGGACAGTGCAGTTATCAGATGTACAGGACAGTGCAGTTATCAGATGTACAGGACAGCGCAGTTATCAGATGTACAGGACAGCGTGCAGTTATCAGATGTACAGGACAGCGTGCAGTTATCAGATGTACAGGACAGAGCAGTTATCAGATGTACAGGACAGAGCAGTTATCAGATGTACAGGACAGCGCAGTTATTAGATGTACAGGACAGCGCAGTTATCAGATGTACAGGACAGCGCAGTTATCAGATGTACAGGACAGAGCAGTTATCAGATGTACAGGACAGCGTGCAGTTATTAGATGTACAGGACAGCGTGCAGTTATCAGATGTACAGGACAGTGCAGTTATCAGATGTACAGGACAGCGCAGTTATCAGATGTACATGACAGTGCAGTTATCAGATGTACAGGACAGCGCAGTTATCAGATGTATAGGACAGCGCAGTTATCAGATGTACAGGACAGCGTGCAGTTATCAGATGTACAGGACAGCGTGCAGTTATCAGATGTACAGGACAGCGTGCAGTTATCAGATGTACAGGACAGCGTGCAGTTATCAGATGTACAGGACAGTGCAGTTATCAGATGTACAGGACAGAGCGCGGTTATCAGATGTACAGGACAGCGCAGTTATCAGATGTACAGGACAGCGCAGTTATCAGATGTACATGACAGTGCAGTTATCAGATGTACAGGACAGCGCAGTTATCAGATGTATAGGACAGAGCGCAGTTATCAGATGTACAGGACAGCGCAGTTATCAGATGTACAGGACAGCGCAGTTATCAGATGTACAGGACAGCGTGTGGTTATCAGATGTACAGGACAGCGTGCAGTTATCAGATGTACAGGACAGCGCAGTTATCAGATGTACAGGACAGAGCAGTTATCAGATGTACAGGACAGTGCAGTTATCAGATGTACAGGACAGTGCAGTTATCAGATGTACAGGACAGTGCAGTTATCAGATGTACAGGACAGCGTGCAGTTATTAGATGTACAGGACAGCGCAGTTATCAGATGTACAGGACAGCGCATGGTTATTAGATGTACAGGACAGCGCGCAGTTATCAGATATACAAGAAAGCGTGCAGTTATCAGATGTACAGGACAGCGTGCAGTTATCAGATGTACAGGACAGCGCAGTTATCAGATGTACAGGACAGCGCAGTTATCAGATGTACAGGACAGCGCAGTTATCAGATGTACAGGACAGCGCAGTTATCAGATGTACAGGACAGCGCAGTTATCACATGTACAGGACAGCGCAGTTATTAGATGTACAGGACAGCGCAGTTATCAGATGTACAGGACAGCGCGCAGTTATCAGATGTACAGGACAGTGCAGTTATCAGATGTACAGGACAGCGTGCGGTTATCAGATGTACAGGACAGTGCAGTTATCAGATGTACAGGACAGCGCAGTTATCAGATGTACAGGACAGCGCAGTTATCAGATGCACAGGACAGCGCAGTTATCAGATGTACAGGACAGCGCAGTTATCAGATGTACAGGACAGCGCGCAGTTATTAGATGTACAGGACAGCGCAGTTATCAGATGTACAGGACAGCGCAGTTATCAGATGTACAGGACAGCGTGCAGTTATCAGATGTACAGGACAGCGCAGTGATCAGATGTACAGGACAGCGCAGTTATCAGATGTACAGGACAGCGCAGTTATCAGATGTACAGGACAGCGCAGTTATCAGATGTACAGGACAGCGTGCAGTTATTAGATGTACAGGACAGCGCAGTTATCAGATGTACAGGACAGCGTGCAGTTATCAGATGTACAGGACAGCAGGCAGTTATCAGATGTACAGGACAGTGCGGTTATTAGATGTACAGGACAGCGTGCAGTTATCAGATGTACAGGACAGCGCAGTTATCAGATGTACAGGACAGCGCAGTTATCAGATGTACAGGACAGCGTGCGGTTATCAGATGTACAGGACAGCGCAGTTATCAGATGTACAGGACAGCGCAGTTATCAGATGTACAGGACAGTGCAGTTATTAGATGTACAGGACAGCGCAGTTATCAGATGTACAGGACAGCGTGCAGTTATCAGATGTACAGGACAGCGCAGTTATCAGATGTACAGGACAGCAGGCAGTTATCAGATGTACAGGACAGTGCGGTTATCAGATGTACAGGACAGCGCAGTTATCAGATGTACAGGACAGCGCAGTTATCAGATGTACAGGACAGTGCAGTTATCAGATGTACAGGACAGCGTGCGGTTATCAGATGTACAGGACAGCGCGGCGTTATCAGATGTACAGGACAGAGCAGTTATCAGATGCACACGACAGCGCAGTTATCAGATGTACAGGACAGCGCAGTTATCAGATGTACAGGACAGCGCACGGTTATCAGATGTACAGGACAGTGCAGTTATCAGATGTACAGGACAGCGTGCAGTTATCAGATGTACAGGACAACGCAGTTATCAGATGTACAGGACAGTGCAGTTATCAGATGTACAGGACAGCGCAGTTATCAGATGTACAGGACAGCGTGCAGTTATCAGATGTACAGGACAGCGTGCGGTTATCAGATGTACAGGACAGCGCGCAGTTATTAGATGTACAGGACAGCGCATGGTTTTTAGATGTACAGGACAGCGCAGTTATCAGATATACAAGAAAGCGTGCAGTTATCAGATGTACAGGACAGCGTGCAGTTATCAGATGTACAGGACAGCGTGTGGTTATCAGATGTACAGGACAGCGTGCAGTTATCAGATGTACAGGACAGCGCAGTTATCAGATGTACAGGACAGAGCAGTTATCAGATGTACAGGACAGTGCAGTTATCAGATGTACAGGACAGTGCAGTTATCAGATGTACAGGACAGTGCAGTTATCAGATGTACAGGACAGCGTGCAGTTATTAGATGTACAGGACAGCACGCAGTTATCAGATGTACAGGACAGCGCATGGTTATTAGATGTACAGGACAGCGCGCAGTATCAGATATACAAGAAAGCGTGCAGTTATCAGATGTACAGGACAGCGTGCAGTTATCAGATGTACAGGACAGTGCAGTTATCAGATGTACAGGACAGTGCAGTTATCAGATGTACAGGACAGCGTGCAGTTATTAGATGTACAGGACAGCACGCAGTTATCAGATGTACAGGACAGCGCATGGTTATTAGATGTACAGGACAGCGCGCAGTTATCAGATATACAAGAAAGCGTGCAGTTATCAGATGTACAGGACAGCGTGCAGTTATCAGATGTACAGGACAGCGCAGTTATCAGATGTACAGGACAGCGTGCAGTTATCAGATGTACAGGACAGCGCAGTTATCAGATGTACAGGACAGCGTGCAGTTATCAGATGTACAGGACAGCGCAGTTATCAGATGTACAGGACAGAGCAGTTATCAGATGTACAGGACAGTGCAGTTATCAGATGTACAGGACAGCGCAGTTATCAGATGTACAGGACAGCGCAGTTATCAGATGTACAGGACAGCGTGCAGTTATTAGATGTACAGTACAGCGCAGTTATCAGATGTACAGTACAGCGCAGTTATCAGATGTACAGGACAGCGCAGTTATCAGATGTACAGGACAGCGCAGTTATCAGATGTACAGGACAGCGCAGTTATCAGATGTACAGGACAGCGCAGTTATCAGATGTACAGGACAGCGCAGTTATCAGATGTACAGGACAGCATGCAGTTATCAGATGTACAGGACAGCGCAGTTATCAGATGTACAGGACAGCGCAGTTATCAGATGTACAGGACAGCGTGCAGTTATCAGATGTACAGGACAGCGCAGTTATCAGATGTACAGGACAGCGTGCAGTTATTAGATGTACAGGACAGTGCAGTTATCAGATGTACAGGACAGCGCAGTTATCAGATGTACAGGACAGCGCAGTTATCAGATGTACAGGACAGCGCAGTTATCAGATGTACAGGACAGCGCGCAGTTATCAGATGTACAGGACAGCGCAGTTATCAGATGTACAGGACAGCGCAGTTATCAGATGTACAGGACAGAGCAGTTATCAGATGTACAGGACGCGCAGTTATCAGATGTACAGGGACAGCGTGCAGGTTATCAGATGTACAGGACAGCGTGCAGTTATCAGATGTACAGTACAGCGCAGTTATCAGATGTACAGGGACAGCGTGGTTATCAGATGTACAGGACAGCGCGCAGTTATTAGATGTACAGGACAGCGCAGTTATCAGATGTACAGGACAGCGTGCAGTTTATTAGATGTACAGGACAGCGCAGTTATCAGATGTACAGGACAGCGTGCAGTTATCAGATGTACAGTACAGTGCAGTATCAGATGTACAGGACAGCGTGCAGTTATCAGATGTACAGGACCAGGCAGTTATCAGATGTACAGGACAGCGCAGTTATCAGATGTACAGGACAGCGCACGGTTATCAGATGTACAGGACAGTGCAGTTATCAGAATGTACAGGACAGCGTGCAGTATCAGAATGTACAGGACAACGCAGTTTATCAGATGTACAGGACAGTGCAGTTATCAGATGTACAGGACAGCGCAGTTATCAGATGTACAGGACAGCGCAGTTATCAGATGTACAGGACAGCGCAGTTATCAGATGTACAGGAAGCGTGCAGTTATCAGATGTACAGGACAGCGTGCAGTTATCAGATGTACAGGACAGCGCAGTTATCAGATGTACAGGACAGCGCAGTTATCAGATGTACAGGACAGAGCAGTTATCAGATGTACAGGACAGCGCAGTTATCAGATGTACAGGACAGCGTGCAGTTATCAGATGTACAGGACAGCGCAGTTATCAGATGTACAGGACAGCGTGGTTATCAGATGTACAGGACAGCGTGCAGTTATCAGATGTACAGGACAGCGCAGTTATCAGATGTACAGGACAGCGCAGTTATTAGATGTACAGGACAGCGCAGTTATCAGATGTACAGACAGCGCAGTTATCAGATGTACAGGACAGCGTGGTTATCAGATGTACAGGACAGTGCAGTTATCAGATGTACAGGACAGCGCAGTTATCAGATGTACAGGACCAGCGTGCAGTTATCAGATGTACCAGTTACAGTGCACGTTATCAGATGTACAGGACAGCGGCAGGTTCATCAGATGTACGGCCCGCGCAGTTTATAGATGTACAGGACAGCGTGCAGTTATCAGATGTACAGGACAGTGGTGCAGTTATCAGATGTACAGGACAGCGCAGTTATCAGATGTACAGGACAGCGCAGTTATCAGATGTACAGGACAGCGTGCAGTTATTAGATGTACAGGACAGTGCAGTTATCAAGATGTAACATGGACAGCGCAGTTCTCAGGATGTGCAGGACCCAGCTCAGTTTATCAGATGTTACAGGACAGCGCAGTTTATCAGGATGTACAGGACACCGCAGTTATCAGATGTACAGGACAGCGCGCAGTGATCAGATGTACAGAACAGCGCAGTTATCAGATGTACAGGACAGCGCAGTTATCAGATGTACAGGGACCAGCTGCAGTTATAGATTACAGGGACAGCGTTGCAGTTTATTAGATGTACAGGGACAGCGCAGTTATCAGATGTTACAGGACAGTGCAGTTATCAGATGTACAGGACAGCGCAGTTAATCAGATGTACAGGACAGCGTGCAGTTATCAGATGTACAGGACAGCGTGCAGTTTATCAGATGTACAGGACAGCGCAGTTATCAGATGTACAGGACAGCGCAGTTATCAGATGTACAGGACAGCGCAGTTATCAGATGTACAGGACAGCGCGCAGTTATCAGATGTACAGGACAGCGCAGTTATCAGATGTACAGGACAGCATGCGGTTATCAGATGTACAGGACAGCGTGCAGTTATCAGATGCACAGGACAGCGCGCAGTTATCAGATGTACAGGACAGCGCAGTTATCAGATGTACAGGACAGGCGTGCAGTTATCAGATGTACAGGACAGCGCAGTTATCAGATGTACAGGACAGTGCAGTTATCAGATGTACAGGACAGTGCAGTTATCAGATGTACAGGACAGCGCAGTTATCAGATGTACAGGACGCAGCGCAGTAGTACAGGACAGCAGTTATCAGATGTACAGGACAGTGCAGTTATCAGATGTACAGGACAGCTGCAGTTATCAGATGTACAGGACAGCGCAGTTATCAGATGTACAGGACAGTGCGGTTATCAGATGTACAGGACAGCGCAGTTATCAGATGTACAGGACAGCGCAGTTATCAGATGTACAGGACAGCGCAGTTATCAGATGTACAGGACAGCAGTTATCAGATGTACAGGACAGCGTGCAGTTATAGATGTACAGGACAGTGCAGTTATCAGATGTACAGGACAGTGCAGTTATCAGATGTACAGGACAGCGCAGTTATCAGATGTACAGGACAGTGCAGTTATCAGATGTACAGGACAGCGCAGTTATCAGATGTACAGGACAGCGCAGTTATCAGATGTACAGGACAGCGTGCAGTTATCAGATGTACAGGACAGCGCAGTTATCAGATGTACAGGACAGCGTGCAGTTATCAGATGTACAGGACAGTGCAGTTATCAGATGTACAGGACAGCGCAGTTATCAGATGTACAGGACAGCGCAGTTATCAGATGTACAGGACAGCGCAGTTATCAGATGTACAGGACAGTGCAGTTATCAGATGTACAGGACAGCGCAGTTATCAGATGTACAGGACAGCGCAGTTATCAGATGTACAGGACAGTGCAGTTATCAGATGTACAGGACAGCGCAGTTATCAGATGTACAGGACAGCGCAGTTATCAGATGTACAGGACAGCGCAGTTATCAGATGTACAGGACAGCGCAGTTATCAGATGTACAGGACAGCGTGCAGTTATCAGATGTACAGGACAGCGCAGTTATAGATGTACAGGACAGCGCAGTTATCAGATGTACAGGACAGCGCGCAGTTATCAGATGTACAGGACAGTGCAGTTATCAGATGTACAGGACAGCGTGCGGTTATCAGATGTACAGGACAGTGCAGTTATCACATGTACAGGACAGCGCAGTTATCAGATGTATAGGACAGCGCAGTTATCAGATGTACAGGACAGCGCAGTTATCAGATGTACAGGACAGCGCAGTTATCAGATGTACAGGACAGCGCAGTTATCAGATGTACAGGACAGCGCAGTTATCAGATGTACAGGACAGCGTGCAGTTATCAGATGTACAGGACAGCGCAGTATCAGATGTACAGGACAGCGCAGTTATCAGATGTACAGGACAGCGCAGTTATCAGATGTACAGGACAGCGCAGTTATCAGATGTACAGGACAGCGTGCAGTTATAGATGTACAGGACAGCCGGTATCAGATGTACAGGACAGCGCAGTTATCAGATGTACAGGACAGCGCAGTTATCAGATGTACAGGACAGCGTGCAGTTATCAGATGTACAGGACAGTGCAGTTATCAGATGTACAGGACAGCGCAGTTATCAGATGTACAGGACAGCGTGCAGTTATCAGATGTACAGGACAGCGTGCAGTTATCAGATGTACAGGACAGCGCAGTTATCAGATGTACAGGACAGTGCAGTTATCAGATGTACAGGACAGCGCAGTTATCAGATGTACAGGACAGCGCAGTTATCAGATGTACAGGACAGTGCAGTTATCAGATGTACAGGACAGCGCAGTTATCAGATGTACAGGACAGCGCGGTTATCAGATGTACAGGACAGCGCAGTTATCAGATGTACAGGACAGCATGCAGTTATCAGATGTACAGGACAGCGCAGTTATCAGATGTACAGGACAGCGCAGTTATCAGATGTACAGGACAGTGCAGTTATCAGATGTACAGGACAGCGTGCAGTTATCAGATGTACAGGACAGCGCGCAGTTATCAGATGTACAGGACAGCGCAGTTATCAGATGTACAGGACAGCGCAGTTATCAGATGTACAGGACAGCGCAGTTATCAGATGTACAGGACAGCGCAGTTATCAGATGTACAGGACAGCGCAGTTATCAGATGTACAGGACAGCGTGCAGTTATCAGATGTACAGGACAGCGTGCAGTTATCAGATGTACAGGACAGCGTGGTTATCAGATGTACAGGACAGCGTGCAGTTATCAGATGTACAGGACAGCGCAGTTATCAGATGTACAGGACAGCGTGCAGTTATCACATGTACAGGACAGCGCAGTTATCAGATGTACAGGACAGCGCAGTTATCAGATGTACAGGACAGCGAGCAGTGCAGTTATAGATGTACAGGACAGCGCAGTTATCAGATGTACAGGACAGCGCAGTTATCAGATGTACAGGACAGTGCAGTTATCAGATGTACAGGACAGTGCAGTTATCAGATGTACAGGACAGCGTGCAGTTATAGATGTACAGGACAGCGCAGTTATCAGATGTACAGGACAGCGCAGTTATCAGATGTACAGGACAGCGTGGTTATCAGATGTACAGGACAGCGCAGTTATCAGATACAGGAAGCGTGCAGTTATCAGATGTACAGGACAGCGTGCAGTTATCAGATGTACAGGACAGCGCAGTTATCAGATGTACAGGACAGCGCGCAGTTATCAGATGTACAGGACAGCGCAGTTATCAGATGTACAGGACAGCGTGCAGTTATCAGATGTACAGGACAGCGCAGTTATCAGATGTACAGGACAGCGCAGTTATCAGATGTACAGGACAGTGCAGTTATCAGATGTACAGGACAGCGCAGTTATCAGATGTACAGGACAGCGCAGTTATCAGATGTACAGGACAGCGTGCAGTTATCAGATGTACAGGACAGCGCAGTTATCAGATGTACAGGACAGCGCAGTTATCAGATGTACAGGACAGCGCAGTTATCAGATGTACAGGACAGCGCAGTTATCAGATGTACAGGACAGCGCAGTTATCAGATGTACAGGACAGCGCAGTTATCAGATGTACAGGACAGCGCAGTTATCAGATGTACAGGACAGCGCAGTTATCAGATGTACAGGACAGCGCAGTTATCAGATGTACAGGACAGCGCAGTTATCAGATGTACAGGACAGCGTGCAGTTATCAGATGTACAGGACAGCGCAGTTATCAGAATGTACAGGACAGCGTGGCAGTTATCAGATGTACAGGACAGCGTGCAGTTATCAGATGTACAGTACAGCGCAGTTATCAGATGTACAGGACAGCGTGGTTATCAGATGTACAGGACAGCGTGCAGTTATTAGATGTACAGGACAGCGCAGTTATTAGATGTACAGGACAGCGCAGTTATCAGATGTACAGGACAGCGTGCAGTTATTAGATGTACAGGACAGCGCAGTTATCAGATGTACAGGACAGCGTGCAGTTATCAGATGTACAGTACAGTGCAGTTATCAGATGTACAGGACAGCGTGCAGTTATCAGATGTACAGGACAGCGTGGTTATCAGATTTACAGGACAGCGCAGTTATCAGATGTACAGGACAGCGCAGTTATCAGATGTACAGGACAGCGCACGGTTATCAGATGTACAGGACAGTGCAGTTATCAGATGTACAGGACAGCGTGCAGTTATCAGAGTGTAACTAGGACAACGCAGTTATCAGATGTCTGCAGTTATCAGATGTACAGGACAGCGCAAGGTTATCAGATGTACAGGACAGCGCAGTTATCAGATGTACAGGGACAGCGGCAGTTATCAGATGTACAGGACAGCGCAGTTATCAGATGTACAGGACAGCGCAGTTATCAGATGTACATGGACAGCGCAGTTATCAGCTGTACAGGACAGCGCAGTTATCAGATGTACAGGACAGCGCAGTTACAGATGTACAGGACAGCGTGCAGTTATCAGAGTACAGGACAGCGTGCAGTATCAGAATGGCACAGGACAGCGCGCATTATCAGATGTACAGTACAGCGCAGTTATCAGATCAGTACAGCTGTACAGTACAGCGTTATCAGATGTACAGTACAGCGTGCAGTTATCAGATGTCAGGACAGCGTGAGTTATCAGATGTACAGTAAGCGTGCGTTATAGATGTACAGGACAGGTGCAGTTATAGATGTACAGGACAGCGCAGGTTATTAGATGTACAGGACAGCGCAGTTATCAGATGTACAGTACAGCGCAGTTATCAGATGTACAGGACAGCGTGGTTATCAGATGTACAGGACAGCGTGCAGTTATTAGATGTACAGGACAGCGCAGTTATCAGATGTACAGGACAGCGTGCAGTTATCAGATGTACAGTACAGTGCAGTTATCAGATGTACAGGACAGCGTGCAGTTATCAGATGTACAGGACAGCGCAGTTATTAGATGTACAGGACAGCGTGCAGTTATCAGATGTACAGGACAGTGTGCAGTTATCAGATGTACAGGACAGCGCAGTTACTCAGATGTACAGGGACAGCGCAGTATCAGATGTACAGGACAGCGTGCAGTTATTAGATGTACAGGACAGTGCAGGTTATCAGATGTACAGGACAGCGCAGGTTATCAGATGTACAGGACAGCGCAGTTATCAGATGTACAGGACAGCGCAGTACAGATGTACAGGACAGCGCAGTTATCAGATGTACGGATCAGCGCGCAGTTATCAGATGTACAGGACAGCGCAGTTATCAGATGTACAGGACAGCGCAGTTATCAGATGTACAGGACAGCGCAGTTATGAGATTACAGGACAGCGTGCAGTTATAGATGTACAGGACAGTGCAGTTATCAGATGTACAGGACAGCGCAGTTATCAGATGTACAGGACAGCGCGCAGTTATCAGATGTACAGGACAGTGCAGTTATCAGATGTACAGGACAGCGCAGTTATCAGATGTACAGGACAGCGTGCAGTTATCAGATGTACAGGACAGCGTGCAGTTATCAGATGTACAGGACAGCGCAGTTATCAGATGTACAGGACAGCGCAGTTATCAGATGTACAGGACAGCGCAGTTATCAGATGTACAGGACAGCGCAGTTATCAGATGTACAGGACAGCGCAGTTATCAGATGTACAGGACAGCAGCGCAGTTATCAGATGTACAGGACAGCGAGCAGTTATCAGATGTACAGGACAGCGCGCAGTTATCAGATGTACAGGACAGCGCAGTTATCAGATGTACAGGACAGCGCAGTTATCAGATGTACAGGACAGCGCAGTTATCAGATGTACAGGACAGCGCAGTTATCAGATGTACAGGACAGCGCAGTTATCAGATGTACAGGACAGTGCAGTTATCAGATGTACAGGACAGTGCAGTTATCAGATGTACAGGACAGCGTGCAGTTATCAGATGTACAGGACAGCGTGCAGTTATCAGATGTACAGGACGCGTGCAGTTATCAGATGTACAGGACAGCGTGCAGTTATCAGATGTACAGGACAGCGCAGTTATCAGATGTACAGGACAGCGTGCAGTTATCAGATGTACAGGACAGCGCAGTTATCAGATGTACAGGACAGCGCAGTTATCAGATGTACAGGACAGCGCGGTTATCAGATCTACAGGACAGCGCAGTTATCAGATGTACAGGACAGTGCAGTTATCAGATGTACAGGACAGCGCATGGTTTTCAGATGCACAGGACAGCGCGGTGTCATTAGATGTTCAGGACAGCGCTGGCATAAGAGGGCAGTGGCGTAGGGATCGCCATAGCAACCATAGCAGTGGCTATGGGGCCCTACGCCACTGGGGGCCCGTCCGGTCCGCATCATTAATTTTTTTTTTTTTTTTTTTCTATTAATACACTGAGCAGGCAGCCAGCAGCCAGGCCCGACCGCCCGCCCAGTGTAGTGGGCGGGGCGCAGGCGGTCCGCAGCTCGGGCCTGGCTGGGGGGGAAGGCGGAAGCTAAGGAAGGAGGAGACATCTCTTCCGGACAGTGAGTGGACAGTGAGCACACTAGCAGTGCCGGAACATGAGGTAGGCGGACGCGGTGGAGGGGGCCGGAACGGGGGCGTAGCGGACGCGGAGCCAGGCTGGCACCAGCGCCGCAGACCGCACTGCACTTGCCTCTGTGGAAATTGAAGAGAAGCGCCGTAATCTCGCACAGGCGCACTGGCAGAGGCATCGAAGTGCGCATGCACTGTCTTCCTGGCCTCTGCCAGTGCGCCTGTGCGAGATTACGGCGCTTCTCTTCAATTTCCACAGAGGCAAGTGCAGTGCGGTTAATAAATTAGGTAGAAAGCGGCTCTTTGGGGGGGGGGGTAATCTGTGGAGGACACTGAAGGGGGTTAATCTGTGGAGGACACTGAAGGGGGGTTAATCTGTGGAGGACACTGAAGGGGGGTTAATCTGTGGAGGACACTGAAGGGGGGTTAATCTGTGGAGGACAGTACTGAAGGGGGGTTAATCTGTGGAGGACAGTACTGAAGGGGGGTTAATCTGTGGAGGACAGTACTGAAGGGGGGTTAATCTGTGGAGGACACTGAAGGGGGGTTAATCTGTGGAGGACACTGAAGGGGGGGATCTGTGGAGGACACTGAAGGGGGGGATCTGTGGAGGACACTGAAGGGGGGGATCTGTGGAGGACACTGAAGGGGGGGGATCTGTGGAGGACACTGAAGGGGGGGGGGATCTGTGGAGGACACTGAAGGGGGGGGATCTGTGGAGGACACTGAAGGGGGGGGATCTGTGGAGGACACTGAAGGGGGGGGATCGGGGGATCTGTGGAGGACACTGAAGGGGGGGGATCTGTGGAGGACACTGAAGGGGGGGGGGATCTGTGGACGACACTGAAGAGGGGGGGGATCTGTGGACGACACTGAAGGGGGGGGATCTGTGGACGACACTGAAGGGGGGATCTAGTGGACGACACTGAAGGGGGGATCTGTGGACGACACTGAAGGGGGATCTGTGGATGACACTGAAGGGGGGGGGATCTGTGGACGACACTGAAGGGGGGGGATCTGTGGACGACACTGAAGGGGGGATCTAGTGGACGACACTGAAGTGGGGATCTAGTGGACGACACTGAAGGGGGGGATCTAGTGGACGACACTGAAGGGGGGGATCTAGTGGACGACACTGAAGGGGGGGATCTAGTGGACGACACTGAAGGGGGGGATCTAGTGGACGACACTGAAGGGGGGGATCTAGTGGACGACACTGAAGGGGGATCTAGTGGACGACACTGAAGGGGGGATCTAGTGGACGGCACTTAGGGGGATGTTCGGGTGGGAGGTCCTGGAGGGGTGTTTCGGTGGGAGCTCTGGAAGGGGTGGGAGGTCCGATAGGTATGTGGGGGTGGGAGATCCGGGAGGGGGGCCCATAATTTTTTTTGCTATGGGGCCCATTCATTTCTAGCTACGCCCCTGTAAGAGGGGTTAATCAGCTATCTTAGCTTATGTCGTCTTTTTGCAGCCACCATGGGAAAAGAACGGAACGGCCAGCCGAAGAGCAGGAAACTAAGACACCGCCCACCAGGATCCTCTCACCTTAATAGCCAGAATAAGCCAGACTGAATGGAGCTCAATGATGTGGGGCGTTGAGCCTGAAGTCTGAGAGGCCATCGCTGAGATCCAGGCATCCCTGGAGAAGCTGGCACCTGGAGGGACAGGAGTAACCGCCACACTGGCCGATGCAGCGGAGGCGACGGGAGATTCCACTTCGCTGACCGATGCTTCAGTGCATCCCACTCGCCTACATGGTGGCCCATGCCTGGAATAGCTGGGAATTTAAGAAGTCCATAGAGGATTGGGTCATCTAGGTCATGGTCCATCTGCAGCAAGGTGATCAGCAGCTGGAGCAATGACTGTGGACTGTTGTGTGGTTCTTGGTGGAGCAAGGGAGTGGCTTCATTGTCGATGAGGAGACCCACAAGGAACTATTATTCGTCAACAGATCAGTGTAGTGGAGCTACCTCTCTCTGGCCCGACACAGTGCCTTGCAAAAGTATTTACCCCCCCCCTTGACTTTTTTTGTTGTTACATTATAGCCTTAAATTTAATGTTTTGTTAATCTGAATTTTATGTGATGGATCAGAACACAATAGTCTAAGTTGGTGAAGTGAATTGAGAAAAAAATATAAATAAAACTATTGTTTAGAAATAGAAAACAGAAAATTGGCATGTGCGTATGTATTCACCCCGTTTGTTAGGAAGCCCATAAAAAGCTCTGGTGCAACCAATTACCTTCAGAAGTCACATAATTAGTGAAATGATGTCCACCTGTGTGCAATCTAAGTGTCACATGATCTGTCATTACATATACACACCTTTTTGAAGACCGAGGAACTCTCCAAACAAGTAAGGGACAATGTTGTTAGGGTTAGGTTATAAAAAAATATCCAAATCTTTGATGATCCCCAGGAGCACCATCAAATCTATCATAACCAAATGGAAAGAACATGGCACAACAGCAAACCTGCCAAGAGACGGCCGCCCACCAAAACTAACGGACCGGGCAAGGAGGGCATTAATCAGAGAGGCAGCACATAGACTTAAGGTAACCCTGGAGGAGCTGCAGAGTTCCACAGCAGAGACTGGAGTATCTGTACATAGGACGACAATAAGCTGTACGCTCCATAGAGTTGGGCTTTATGGCAGAGTGGCCAGAAGAAAGCTATTACTTTCAGCTAAAAACAAAATGGCACATTGTGAGTTTGAGAAAAGGCATGTGGGAGACTCCCTAAATGTATGGAGGAAGGTGCTCTGGTCTGATGAGACTAAAATGTTACTTTTCGGCCATCAAAGAAAACTATGTCTGGCACAAACCCAACACATCACATCTCCCAGAGAACACCATCCCCACAGTGAGACATGGTGGTGGCAGCATCATGCTGGGGGAATGTTTTTTAGCAGCAGGGACTGGGAAAATGGTCAGAGTTGAGGCAAAGATGGATGGTGATAAATACAGGGATATTCTTGAGCAGAACCTGCCCCACTCTGTGTGTGATCTGAGGCTAGGACTGAGGTTTACCTTCCAGCAGGACAATGACCCCAAACACACGGCTAAAGCAACACTTGAGTGGTTTAAGGGGAAACATGTAAATGTGTGGGAATGGCCGAGTCACAGCCCAGATCTCAATCCAATAGAAAATCTGTGGTCAGACTTAAAGATGGCTGTTCACAAGGGCAAACATCCAACTTGAAGGAGCCGGAGCAGTTTTGCAAGGAGGAATGGGCAAAAACGCCTGTGGTGAGATGTGGCAAGCTCATAGAGACTTATCTAAAGCAACTTGGAGCTGTGATTGCTGCAAAAGATGGCTCTACAAAGTATTGACTTTAGGGGGGGGGTGAATAGTTATGCACATTGACTTTTTCTGGTATTTTGTCCTATTTGTTGTTTGCTTCACAATAAAAATAAAAATAAAAAAAAACATCTTCAGTTGTGGACATGTTCTGTAAATTAAATTATGCACATCCTCAAGCAATCCATGTTAATTCCAGGATGTGAGGCACCAAAATATGAATTAAATCAAGGGGGGTGGGGGGGGGGGTGAATACTTTTGCAAGACACTGTATGTGGTGGATCCCGTGAAGTATACGCCCATGGGTTCTGCTACGGACCACTTCACCAACAGAGTGACTTTTCTATCCAAGCCCCTGGTTTTAGCACCGGAAGACTGGCCAGAGGATCCAAGAGCATCGTCCCTGGTGTGCTAGCTGCAGGAGACGTGAGAGGGAGTTCTACGGTTCCTGGATAGGCCGCAGCCACCCGGGCCTACCTCCACCGCCTCTGATCCATATAGGGTCCAACATGGCCCGACCTTTTCCTACTCCCCCCTGACCATTCAATACCAGCTGCCCTGGAAGCTGCCGCTTGCCACCAAGCAATCGCCGGAGGCCTTACTTTTACCTCCTCTGCAACTGGAGGTGTTGGGCTTTCCAGCTCTGGTATGAGGTTCTGCTGCCCCACAGCCCTGATCAGACCGAGTGTGGCTACCAGGGGGCAGTGGAGCTCTGCTGCCAGGTCTCAGGTAGCTGCACCAGGGCAGAAGCATCCACTCATGAGCTTTAGCAGTTCCAGCAGTGAGGAGGACTTCAGATCCCTCATCTGAGGTGACCTCATGCTGCGAAAGAAAAATCATGGACTACTGGAGCCACAACATGGACTGCATCTTACGGGTGAGAGAATTGTTGGCCTTTTCTGTTTTGTTGCCCCATTCTGTCTCTTACCCAAAAGAGAATAGCTTGTTAGGACTCCACCCCAAAAAAACTACCTCCAAGTTGTGCCCATCGGCACCCATTCCTCTTTTTTCCTCTTCTCAGGTTATGTGGGAACGCTAAGTTCACTATAGGTTCTAACTAAGATACGAATGACACTGCAATAACATATGACTCTGTACCACCTCATGAGATCAGTAGTGGGAGCCTCACCTATGGGTTCTGCGAGTGTGTGCCATTGACCATCCACAGTGAGCCTTCCATGGCATGCAGCTCGTATAGCCTCATGACTCTTTAAGCCTATAGACTGGGTATTAAGAGGGGGTCAATGGCCAAAAGCACCCCACTCAAAGGTACCAGAACTGCTTAAAATTCCAGATTTGTACAGCAGAGAAAGGCAAAGCAAAGTGTCCGAAATTACCTGCCAGTGCACCCCAAAACCTGCTGGAGCCAGAGAAAGATCAAATATTATCTGGATGTAAGTTTATTGAAGTAAACTGATGATCTTTATCAAGTCTGGACTTGGCTTATTCCTCCAGCTACAACTCTCTTTGATGCTACAAAGCCTAACTCCGTGGAGCAACAGTATCCAGGTAGGAGCACCATGACATACAGAACTAGTAAGGCCGCAACATACCACTCGCCATTCCTAAACACTGGAACAAATCGGCCGGGGGGGGGGGGGGGTCTGCCCGTTGTAAATATAGACCTGCCCTTCACTTTGTGAATGGTCCAGTGACAAGCTCGTACTACTTAAAGAACATCATTAATCCAGTCATTATGCCTCTGCATGAACAGCAGAGGCCTAATTTAATCTTCATGGAGGACAATGTGCCAGCTCATTGAGGTCGCATTATTATGGAACGGCTGCTGGAGACTTGGGGACCTCACATGGAGTGGCCTGCACTCTCTCCAGATCTGAATCCCTTTGAAAACCTATGGGATCAGCTGAGTTGCAGTGTAGAGGCATGTAACTCTGTACCTCAGAACCTCAATGACCTGAGGGCCCCCCTTCAAGAAGAGTGGGATGCCATGCCTCAGCAGACAATAAGACGAATGGCAGGAGACGTCGTGGTCAAGCTGGAATTGATGCTCAATGCCACATGACAAGTTATGGAGACACTGACACTTTGTAGCGGTATACCCAGCACTGGGGTCGGCTTTTGTTTCCATAAATAGTTTGAGATGAGGAAATCACCATTGCTGTTTCTACTTAATGCCCAACGTTCATGATATAATATTACTGGAGCCGGAACTTTATACGTTTTCCATTAATTTCACGGAAAGCCAAATATTCCTAACTTTTTGTGAGTAGTGTGTCTATCTATCTATCTATCTATCTATTATCTATCTCCTATCTATCTACTATCTATTATCTATCTATCTCTCTGTCATGTGTCAGTGCACTGTTGCGGGAGGAGGGGGTTAAGGACGCTATCGCTGTGTGGAGTCCTGTGGTATTGATTTTCCTGTGTCTGATACAAGGAGCTATAAACACTTGTAACAGATTCCCATCATTACATTTCTCTCACCACATCCCGGTGATAAGATTGGATTATCTGCTGCTGCTGCTTTATTCTCCCCGGTATGGATTCATACTGGGGGTCCCACACCTCCCAGTACAGAGTGATTATGTGTCTTGCACTGATGATGTGAAGAACTAGGTCCACAAGAAACTAAAGGTGGAATCTGAGTGTGGCAGCCACAGTACTATGAAGTGCCTTTTGCGCTGTTGCATTAGAAGAATTTTGATATCTCTGACTTTTTAGTCTAACCAGACTGTCTATTACTCTGTAATTCCTCTAGCGCCATTCTCTGGAAACAGTAGGTTTAAAGAGCACACCGAATGCTTGAAATAACTTCTTTATTAACTTCAACTTTTCTTCATATATAACACTGCTGCCTCCGCAGCAGATAGTCCATGTACAAAACACGTGTTGAAAAGATATCACAAAATGGCGGTATGCATAAGATGGTGGTTCAACTGTTCAATCTTGTCATTCAACGTAAAATGGTGGATATAGTTCTCTCTTCAGTATCTGTACTCTCACTTTAAGTTATTTAAGCACTTTATGATCTCTCTGAGAGGTATATCTGAGGTCTAACTAATAGTTCTACTTGCTGAATTTGGTCGCAATTTGCAGTATGCAGTTAGCAGTAACTATTTGCAGATTGGTTGAGTATCATCTGGTATGGTTGTATGCAATTTAGATTGCAATATGGAATTTGAATGATTGCAATTGTTTGTATGGTATTTGTAGTTTGCAATTGAATTTGTGATTTGCAATTGGTGGAACTGTAAGTAAACACACATATAACTGGTTCAGTATACAGTTCTAATCACTATATTAACAGTAGGAACATTATATAACTGTTTTAAATACATATTTTGGCCTCTCTGCTTCCATAAAACACAGCTCTTAGTGGAGTGACTGTCTATTCACCTTCTCTCTCTGGTAAATAATAAGTTCTAGCAGCTCCTGCTAGGGAATTTCCCACACAGGCTGTGTGTGAGACTGGCTGTGATTGGCCAAGACTCCTGCTGTGTGTGAGGCTGGCTGTGATTGGTCTAGACTTCTGCCCAGCAACAACAGTTTAACTCTATGCTTTCTGTTGTGTCTGCTGTGTCATTGAGCTTACCTCACATCCATATAATAAATATTAAAGGTATATTATCTTTTCTGCCTCTGTGAACACAATATATACCAGTTATATGACATCCAAACATGAAGTCACAGTAAATAACTCTGCTTTTGTTTTTAACACATAAACATAGGAACTGTATTAAGGCTATTCTCAGGTCTAGCTGTATACACATATAAGCTATACTAGCAACCTAGGACAGGTCTTAGCTGGGAAGCTACACTTAGGCACCTGAGCACCCACAGAAGATCAGCACCAAGACCCCAAATGTCCTGCATATATCTACAGTATCTTTCTTTCTTTCTTTCTATCTCCTATATTTTATCTATCTATCTATTTATCTAAAAGAGCAACAAGAAGGCAGCACTCCAGGTTGTGATAAAAAAGTGGACGGTTTATTCACCCAACCAGCAGCAACGTTTCAACTCTCTCTATGGAGCCTTAGCTGAGTAACATGTGCAAAGTAACATACATAAATAGTGGCAGTGATTAACAAAGTTACAAATTGATTCATAATACAATAAAGTGCAAATGCATGAATAATACAATCGCATTGTTGGTGTAATTCATCTGTCTTCATAATTTAAATCTGCTAAAACATGAGTGTGATCATAAAAATTCCATAACATAATTCATACAGTTCAAAAATCATCAAAATTTACATAATTGATAATCAGTGTAAAAGTGAACAGGTGCATTGGCGTGATACATCAATAAAAAATTGAATTAAAAACCTTTGAATGAATCACTGTTGGCCGAGGAGACATGGTGGAAACTGCTGGCGCCCGGAAGGAGCATCGGCGCATGCGCCGCTCTGTCTACTATCGCGAGACTCACAGTACTGATGAGCAGCATTGAGGACCACAACAAAGGTGGCTGCTACGGAAACATCACATTCGGGCGCATGCGCGTGCCAGCACTGCCGTCCATCCAGAATTGACGACACATATAAAGTGTCAAAAACACCGCAGTAGGTAGCAGAAGAAGCTGACCCATACATCGGGGACCAGCGTATCAATGCCGGTCACCAAATGGGAGATCTGTGCCAGCAGAGGGGTACGGCTGCCACACCACCCTGCTCTCCAGAACTCTCAGCGCATCCGCTCCGTGTCACTCATCACCACAATAAGAATTTTGTTAATCACTGTCACTATTCATGTATGTTCCTTTGCACATGTTACTCAGCTGGACAAAGGCTCCATAGGGAGAGCTGAAACGTTGCTGCTGGTTGGGTGAATAAACCGTCCACTTTTTTATCACAACCTGGAGTGCTGCCTTCTTTTTGCTCTTTTATCTACACTTGGGGCCTTGGTCTCAGGTCCCTCAGGAGGATTTTTTGCACCCACATATAGTTTGTTGTGTGCTGCTTCTTTTCTTTTTTCTTCTATCTATTTATCTAGATATCTTCTATCAATTAATCAATCAATAATCAATCATATCTATCTATCTATCTCCTATCTATCTATCTATCTATCTATCATCTATCTATCTATCTATCTCCTATCTATCTATATATCTATCTATCTATCTATCTATCTATCTCATATCTATCTATATATCTATCTATCATCTATCTATCTATCTATCTATCTATCTCCTATCTATCTATCTATCTATCATCTAGCTATCTATCTCCTATCTATCTATCTATCTATCTATCTATCTATCTATCTATCTCCTATCTATCTATGTATCTATCTATCTATCATCTATCTATCTATTATCTATCTATCTATCTCCTATCTATCTATCTATCTATCATCTAGCTATCTATCTCCTATCTATCTATCTATCTATCTATCTCCTATCTATCTATCTATCTCCTATCTATCTATCTATCTATCATCTAGCTATCTATCTCCTATCTATCTATCTATCTATCTATCTATCTATCTATCTATCATCTAGCTATCTATCTCCTATCTATCTATCTATCTATCTATCTATCTATCTATCTATCTATCTATTATCTATCTATCTATCTATCATCTAGCTATCTATCTCATATCTATCTATCTAGATAAAAAGAAAGAGACAGGAGGCAGCGCCTCGTGTGTAAAAGCGTATGATATTTTTTTAAAAACACACCAATGCACTGATTGCGCTTACCGTATCGGGTTGTGATGAGTCACAGCTCCTTTGAATCACTTATGCTGGTATATGCCCGTCCAGCTTGCGGGGGTGACTGCTGCTGCTGCCCAGGTTCTTACCCGTAACCGTGGGGTACGGTGTCCGGGGTATAGAGAATAATAGATTGAAGTAAAAAAATGAACCTTATATAAAGCGGCGCTGCTGCAGAAGACAGGACTCAGGTAGATAAAATAAAGTGGATCTTTATTTGTATAAGTCTACGCGTTTCAGGGGCGGACTGCCCCCTTCATCAGGACAATATGTCTGTACATTGTGGGTGTGATTACTGTGCCTTTTATTTTGTCTTTTTTGGCGCGATAATTCGACCTTCCCCACGCCCCCAGAAGCCCGAAATATCGCGCCAAAAAAGACAAAATAAAAGGCACAGTAATCACACCCACAATGTACAGACATATTGTCCTGATGAAGGGGGCAGTCCGCCCCTGAAACGCGTAGACTTATACAAATAAAGATCCACTTTATTTTATCTACCTGAGTCCTGTCTTCTGCAGCAGCACCGCTTTATATAAGGTTACTTCAATCTATTCTATCTATCTATCTATCCACTATCTATCTATCTATCTATCTATCTATCTATCTATCTATCTATCTCATATCTATCTATCTATCTATCTATCTATCTATCTATCTATTATCTATCTATTATCTATCTATCTATTATCTATCTATCTATCTATCTATCTATCTATCTCCTATCTATCTATTATCTATCTATCTATCTATCTATCTATTATCTATCTATCTCCTATCTATCTATCTCATATCTATCTATCTATCTCCTATCTATCTATCTATCTATCTATCTATTATCTATCTCCTATCTATCTATCTATCTATCTATCTATCTATTATCTATCTATCTCCTATCTATCTATCTCATATCTATTATCTATCTATCTATCTATCTATCTATTATCTATCTATCTATCTATCTATCTATCTATTATCTATCTATCTATCTATCTATCTATCTCCTATCTATCTATCTATCTATTATCTATCTATTATCTATCTATCTATCTATCTATCTATCTATCTATCTCCTATCTATCTATCTCATATCTATCTATCTCCTATCTATCTATCTATCTATCTATCTCCTATCTATCTATCTCATATCTATCTATCTATCTATTATCTATCTATTATCTATCTATCTATCTATCTATCTATCTCCTATCTATCTATCTCATATCTATCTATCTCCTATCTATCTATCTCATATCTATCTAGATATCTTCTACTTATCTTCCTATTTATCCATCTAATATCTATCTATCTATCTCATATCTATCTATCTATCTATCTATCTATCTATCTATCTATCTATCTATCTCATATCTATCTATCTCATATCTATCTATTATCTATCTATCTATCTATCTCCTATCTATCTATCTCATATCTATCTATCTATCTCCTATCTATCTATCTATCTATCTCATATCTATCTATCTATCTATTATCTATCTATTATCTATCTATCTATCTATCTCCTATCTATCTATCTATCTCCTATCTATCTATCTCATATCTATCTAGATATCTTCTACTTATCTTCCTATTTATCCATCTCATATCTATCTATCTATCTCATATCTATCTATCTATCTATCTATCTATCTATCTATCTATCTATCTCATATCTATCTATCTATCTATCTATCTCATATCTATCTATCTATCTATCTATCTAATATCAAATCAAATCAAATCAAATCAGCTTTATTGGCAGGACTAAATACATTTTAGCATTGCCAAAGCAAGTGGTAAATAATTGGGTAGGGTTGGGGGTGGGGACACATACAGGGTGGGGTATAACAGTCCATGGTATATCAGGCTCCTCTCAGTCTATGGCAGGCAGTAATATATTGTGCTGCTATGGCCGTTGTGTTCTCCTCTTCCCCCAGCAGTATGGAGAGTCTCTCTTCCTCCTCCATGGAGGTGAAGTCTGGGCAGAGATCAGATAGTCTCCTGAAGTGAGTCTCTCTCACTGCTGAGTATTTGGGGCACCGCAGCAGGAAATGAGCCTCATCCTCCACGGCCTCCTGGTCGCACTGCTGGCACAGTCTGCTCTCCCTGGGCATGTACCTCTGTCGATGATGCCCGGATTCAATGAGCAGGCTGTGGGCGCTCAGTCTGTACCGGCTCAGGATCTGTCTGTCTTTTGGATTGGGGAGTTTCTCCAGATATGGGGCCAGTTTGTACTCCCTCTGCAGGCTCTGGTATACTGTCAGCTTCTGGGATGTTCTTATGTCGTTTTTCCAGACGCTAATATACTCCTCTTTGTACTTGTGTATCGTCCTCTGGATTCCGCCCTTTGTCAGGCTATATTGGTTGGTGGCTTGGGCAGGCTGGGTTTGGGTGACTTGTTGCGGGGTGCTTTGTTTTTCTGGGGCTTCTTGGTGTAGCAAGGCTTTGTGATGGTAGGAGCTGGGACTGCTGCTATGTAGATGGGCTCTGAATGATAGCGCCCTCTTCTGTACAGCAAAGTAGAGTGGGAATCTGCCCAGTTCTGCTCGACAGGCGCTGTTTGAGGTGCCCCTGTGGACCTGGAGAAAGTGTTTGCAGAGTTCTAGGTGGAATAGTTCTGTTGGCCCAGAGTCCCACTTTGCCCGGTCTGGGTATGTGTCTGGGCCCCAGACTTCGCTGCCATACAGGAGGATTGGGGCGATGATGGTGTCAAGGATTTTAAGCCAGACGGTCACTGGTGCTTTAAGGTGATACAGACGCCTTCTGATGGCATAGAAGGTTTTGCTCGCCTTGTCTTTCAGTGTTTCCATGGCTTTCTTAAAATTCCCTGATTGGCTGATTTCTAGGCCCAGGTAGGTGTAGCTGTTTGTTTCTGAAATTGGACAGTTGTTTAGCAGGAAGAGAGGACGCCCGGCTGCTTTTCGATTTCTTTTCTGGAACACCATGATGTTGGTTTTCTTTGGATTGATGGGCAGTGCCCATGTGTTACTGAACTTCTCCAGGATTTTCAGGTTATCTTGGAGACCTTTCTCAGTTGGCGATAGTAGCAGAAGATCATCTGCATAAAGGAGAAATTTCACCTCAGTGTCATGGAGGGTGAGACCAGGTGCTGAGGAGGACTCCAGAGCCGCCGCCAGCTCATTGATGTAGATGTTAAACAGGGTTGGACTGAGGCTGCAGCCCTGTCTGACTCCTCGGTTCTGCTGGAAATAAGCCGTTCTCCTCCCATTTACCTTCACGCTGCATCTGTTCTCAGTGTAGGAGCTTCTGATGACATCATATGTTTTTCCTCCTATTCCGCTTTCAAGAAGTTTCAGGAATAGGCCCGGATGCAACACTGAGTCAAAGGCCTTCTTAAAGTCCACAAAGCAGGCATAGATCTTTCCCTGCTTTGTATTGTGGACATGGCTCTTGATGAGGCTCTGCAGGGTGTAGATGTGGTCCGTGGTGCGGTGGTTTGGTATGAAGCCTGCTTGGCTTCTGCTGAGGATGTTGTGCTGGGTGAGGAAGCTGAGGATCCTCTTATTCAGGATACTGCTGAGGAGTTTTCCCAGGTTGCTGCTGACACATATCCCTCTATAGTTGGCTGGGTCATACTTGTCTCCGCCCTTGTGTATGGGGGTGATGATGCCCTGGTTCCAGCTCTGGGGGAAGTAGCCGGCACTCAGCACAACATTGTAGAGTTTTACTAATGCGACCTGGATTCCTGGCGGGCTGTATTTGATCATTTCTGGAAGAATCCCATCTGGGCCGCTGGCTTTTTTACTCTTTATCATTGAGATCCTCTCTGTTATCTCCTGCAGCGTGATCGGTGTGTCTAGAGGGTTTTGGAAATCTTTGATTTTTTCCTCCATATCCTTCAGCTTTTTCGTGATTTCTTTTTGTTCTGGGCTTTGATCCTCCCTCGAAATGGCTTTGTACAGGTCCTTGAAGTACTGGAGCCAAATGTTGCCGTTTTGGATGTGGAGGTTGGTGTTCTTGCTGGTTTTGTCCATCTGCTTCCATAGTTCCCAGAAGCAGTTGTCCTGGAGAGCGTCTTGGAGTTGGAGGAGCTTGGTTGAGATGTTGCCTTGCTTTTTCTTTCTGAGGGTATTTTTGTATTGCCTTTGTATGTTGTTGTAGGCTTCCCTCAGACTGGGGTTGTTCGGATCTTGGTGTTTCCTATTTGAGGCCATTCTTAGCGCCTTCCTTATATCTTTACACTCCCGGTCAAACCAGCTGTTGGGTTGTTGCTTTTTTGGCCTTCTGTTGCATCTTTTGAGGTCAGACATTTCCGCCATGGTGCAAAGTATATTATTAAAGTCCCTTACCGCGAGATTTACTCCTTCTGGATTCAGCTCATACACTTTCCTATGGAAGTTATGGAGCATCTCCTGGATCTCTGTGCTGTTTATGGTCTCCATATACTTTGGGGCTGACATCTTGGACCATTTAAAAGATGGAGGTAGGCTGAAGAGGCCGGTCTGCTGACATGTTTGTGCTGGTAGTTTACTTGTGGATTTTATGTATAGGAGCAGTTGGTTGTGGTCTGACAGGTGTGTCTGTGGGGTGACTATGAAGCTACTAACATTTTTGGGGTCCATATCTGTGATGGCATAGTCTACTACACTGTTGCCTACATAGGAGTTTAGGGTATGTCTACCAAGAGAGTCTCCCTTGGTGCGGCCATTGAGAATATGAAGTCCGAGGCTTCGACATAAGTTCAGCAATGTTCTGCCCCTTTTGTTTACTGTGCTGTCATAGCTGTTCCTCTCGGTGTGTACTGAGCTGTCACAGTCAGTGTCTGCTCCGAATATATAGACATTTCCGTCAGTTGTCAGGTAGTCTCTCTCAGGTAGTCGTAATATCTATCTATCTCTCTATCTAATATCTATGTATTTTGCTCCTTCACTGGGTAATTTGCAGCACATTTACACCACCCGACCACCACTAAGGAGTGTTACTATGAATGCTCGTTAGCGATAATCAAGGTCCAAGGTCTGATACATGGGAGGTTTGGTCTGAGATGGGGGTTTCTGACATGGAGGTCTAAAAGCATCATCAGTGACTAGTTTCAGCTAAAGCCTGAGCCAAACTGCAAACTGAAAAGGCTCAGGCTTCAGCCGAAACGAGTCACTGATGATGCTATTATGCCTTGAATAAACGTCTCTTCATATCATCAAGAAAGTGAGTGCCGGTCCTTCTTCACTATATACTAGTGGGACGCCTTCCCTGGACGTGTGCACCATGTGCAAACCGCAGTGCCGACCCATCTTCTTCAAATACTCATGGAAGTCTAATGGGGGCCTGATCTGAGGTCTGATATGGGGTCTGACATAGAGGTCTAAAGAAGGTCTGGTCTGAGATGGGGGGGTCTCTTCAGAGGTTTGATATGGGGGTCTGATCTGAAAGGTAAGGGGGTATTTTTTGTACTGGTGCACTATCTGTGTGGTACCAGTATTTTCAGGGGGATTATCTGTTTCTGCAGTATAATATTGGGGACCACATCGGGCACAGTACTGGGGGTGGCAGGATGGGGTGTTGAAAAGGTGGGGAGGATGATGGAAAAGTAGGAAACTAAAATGTCTGTCTGTCAAACTCTGCAGAGAGAAGAGATGGAAGAAATCATCATGGTGGTCTGGTCTGAAACGAGAAGATGAGGAAAGATAATATCTACATCAGAGGAGACATCACTGCATGTAAGAGGTACATATGTGGAGCTGTATTACCCTGGATGTTCTGTAGCGCTGTATGGAATGTCTTTAAAGGGGTTGTCCGCTTTTTTTTTTCTTCGTACGAGCGCTGCCTTCTCTGCGCTGTTTACCTGCTCATCACTGAAAATGCTGCGATGAGCAGGTGAACAGAGCAGAGAAAGCAGCTCTCATATGAGCGCTGCCCTCTCTTCAAACAGCTGATCGGCGGGGGTGCCGGGTGTTGGACCCCCACCAATCTGGGGGGAATGGGTTAGGTTGAGAATTTGGCATGTGGGGGACGTTTACATTTTTACCTCAGGCAGCTGAAAGACTAGGTGGTCCCCTGCCCCTGGCCACAAAGCACTGAGGGGGGGAGGCGGGCACCATTTCATTTTTCGCCTCAAGCAGCAGAAAAGCTAGAATCGTCCCTGCTCTGCTGTCACTCACCTCTCTGCTGTCACTCACCTCTCTGCTGTCACTCACCTCTCTGCTGTCACTCATTTCTCTGCTGTCACTCACCTCTCTGATGTCACTCACCTCTCTGCTGTCACTCATTTCTCTGCTGTCACTCACCTCTCTGCTGTCACTCACCTCTCTGCTGTCACTCATCTCTCTGCTGTCACTCACCTCTCTGCTGTCACTCATCTCTCTGCTGCCACTCATCTCTCATCTCTCTGATGTCACTCACCTCTCTGCTGTCACTCACCTCTCTGATGTCACTCGATTCTCTGCTGTCACTCACCTCTCTGCTGTCACTCACCTCTCTGCTGTCACTCATTTCTCTGCTGTCACTCACCTCTCTGCTGTCACTCATCTCTCTGCTGTCACTCACCTCTCTGATGTCACTCACCTCTCTGCTGTCACTCATTTCTCTGCTGTCACTCACCTCTCTGATGTCACTCACCTCTCTGATGTCACTCACCTCTCTGCTGTCACTCACCTCTCTGCTTTCACTTATTTCCCCACTGTAACCGACCTCTCAGTTGTCACTCATTTCTCTGATGTCACTCATCTATCCGCTGTCACTTATCACCCCACTGTCACTCACCTCTCTGCTGTCACTAATTTCTCTGATATTACTCACCTCTCTGCTGTCACTCACCTCTCCGCTGTCACTTATTTCCCCTCTGTCACCTACCTCTCAGTTGTCACTCATCTCTCTGATGTCACTCATCTCTCCGCTGTCACTTATCACCCCACTGTCACTCACCTCTCTGCTGTCACTCATTTTTTTGCTGTCACTCACCTCTCTGCTATCACTCACCTCTCCGCTGTCACTTATCTCCCCGCTGTTACCGACCTCTCCGTTGTCACTCATCTCTCTAACAAATGGCAATCAGGCATCATATGGCAGAAGAAAATCTCTTTCTAACAATTCTAGCACCAGCCCAGCACCTCACATGGGTCCAGAGATCTCTCCATTCATTGCTCTTTTTGCTCTACTAGATTTATTTCAAGCTGGCAGCTCAGAGGGTGTGTCCTCTCAGGGGGCGTGTCCTCTCAGGGGGCATGTCCTCTCTTCTGCAGCTTGTGGCAGTTGAAGGATAGCTCAGTGGCTTTAATGCATGTAATTCAGATCCAGGGGCTGGTTTGAAAAATGCTGAATATTTTTTTGTGGGCGAACCCCTTTGACGTCTTTTACAGTCATTTCCCCCCCGTACACATTCTCTATGCCTCCATCTTAGCATGCATGTTACGCACGTTGTCTTGGACACAGGATTCCACGTAGAGTCTTATGCATGCTTTGTAACAAGCACTCTGTTTTTGTGTGTACTGTACCTTTAAGATGATATCGGTGGGCACGCGGCTTGGCTGAGGTCAGTGTTCACACCTTGTGGACGCTGTAGGGTGGCACCCCTTGTGTTGAGTCCCATGTAGGGTCAGGTTACAAACATGAGTAGCTCATCGCACCTCATGGTCAGTCAGTGTGTCGTAGGTTGCGGCTGAGCTGAGAAGCAACCACCCATGGCTTCTGCGCAGTGAGGTGGATCCATGGTTGTAGCTGGGCCTGATGTGAGAGCGGTACACACCCCCAGTGGAGGGGTGATCGACCGCCATCCATGCTGTCTGCCTGCTCTGGACTGCGACTACTGACATGGCACCTTGACTTAGTGCTGGCCACCAGTGACGACAACTAGTTGTAGCCTGGAGGCTGGGGTATCATGTAGATGTCATTGGTCCCACTCAGAGGTGCTCGACCCTCTCACAAGGGAAAAGAAAGAGAATGGATGAGAATAGAGGGGTATAAAGAAAGTATAAGGAATGGGAAAAGGAGAGGAAAGGGACGAAGTGGAGGGTAAAAAGATGATTGAGGAAAAGAAAGAGGAAAGCAGAAGAAGGTGAAAGGAAAGGCATGGGGTGAAAATCAAAGGAACAGGAGGAGTGGTGAGGAGAAGGGAAGAGGAGTGCAAGAGTAAGGTGAAAGAAAGAGGAAGGGAGGGATGGAAAGGAAGGTGCAAGGGATGGGAAATCGAAAGGCAAGAAAGGAAGTGGAGAGAAAGAGGAGGGTTGGGGAAAGGAAAAGGGAAAGAAGAAGGTGAAAGGAAAGGCATGGTAAGGGAAGAGGAAAACAAATGAACAGGAGGAATGGTTTGGAGAAGGGAAGAGGAGTGCAAGAGTAAGGTAAGAGAAAAAGAGGGATGAGAAGGGAAGATGTAAGGAAACAGTTGAGGAAAGAAAAAGGGAAAGGAGAGGAAGGTCCAAGAAAAGGCATGGGGCAAAGGGAGGTAAGGGAGGAGTGATGAGTAGGAAAGCAAGGAACAGAAGTGGCGAGGAGAAGAGAAGGGAACTGCAAGAGTAAGGTAAAGGAAAGTGGAAGGGAGGGATGAGAATGTGTAAGGGAGGGATGAGAATGTGTAAGGGAGGGATGAGAATGTGTAAGGGAGGGATGAGAATGTGTAAGGGATGGTAAAGGTAAATGCAAGGGAGGAAGTGGAAGGTAGGGGACAGAGAGGGAGGGTTGAGGAAAGGAAAAAGGAAAGGAGGGGAAGGAAATAGAGAGGGAGATCAGACGGAAAGGGACTAAGAAAGGCTTTGGGGAAAGAGAGGTAAATATAAAGAAAGTAAAAGCAAGGGGGAAGCAAAGGAAAGGACATGGTGAGGAGGAAAAGGGGAATGCAGGGGTAAGGTAAAGGAAAGGGTGAGGAAAGAGTCAGAGGATCGAAGAGGAGAAACAGGGAGGGAGAGCGAGAGGTAAAAGGAAATGCTAGAACAGGTCATTTCTGATGAGGTCCACAAGCCCCTCTATCCCATGAGAAGCAGCACTTTATGGTATGTGATGACTGTAGGGCCACATGGCAGATTTTGCATTGGGGCCCAGGCCTCTATGATTGATATCATGTAATGTCCCTGTTGCTGCACATCAGCTTTGTTTATGGCGTCTGTTTTTAGTTGTCTGGATAAAGCGGGGTTAATACATTATTTACAGGGAAGATCCCTGGAGAAATCATTTAAATGCTATTTCCAGTGACATCCGATAAAAGTCAGCGAGTCGCCAGGGACAGATCAGAGACTTCATCAGCCGATGACTTTCAATACCCTGGCTTCTTATTGATCTGACTCCGGGGCCACCAGCTTTGTGCCTTATATTCTGTGAGGGGGACGCCCTGCAGCGAAGTGACCTCCCCCGGAGACCATCTGCGGGTTCTTGTTTTCTGGCTTCATGTTCCCTATTAGAAGCATGAGTTTTGTATGACAGCCATATGTGAAAGTTCTCCAATCTGATGGGTAGGAGTAGGGCAGTGACAACTGATCTCATGCAGTCACTGGCCTGACAACTGAGCTGAGTATCTTTACTATACTAGAAATACAAACCTGCATGAGGACACGGGTAGACATACAGTACAGGTATAGGGCATGCTCAGTTGCACAATCCCCAGCCCCCCGTCATCCCCGAAGCATTAGGGGAGTATATAATCACGGATGGAGTAGCAAGATGAGGAAGTCCGGTCATTTTATAACTTTCCCCCTTAATGACCTAGACCACCAAGGTTATATTTAAACCTTTTACTTCCCCCAGACCTCCAGGGATGTGATCATTACTCCGTTCACTACCCTATTCCAGAAGGGATGATATTATTGACCCATTCATTGTCCTAGACCACCAAACTCTTCTTTGCCTAAGACCATCCAGGATGCTGTCATTGATCTCTTCATGGTCTTTGTCCAACATATTGACAGCTTTATTTCCCAGACCAGCAGGGATCTTGTTCATACCTTCATTGTCATGGGAAGTATTAATTAAAAGGGTTTTCCCAATGTTAAATCTATCCAAAACGTGATAAGTAGTGTCTAGTCACACAGGGATATTGCTATTAACTTCTTTAGTGCCCTGGACCACCAGAGATATTAGTATTAAACTCTTTAGTGACCTAGACCACCAGAGATCTTACTATTAACCTCTTTGGGGACCTAAACCACTAGATATCTTGCTATTAACCTCTTTAGTGATCTAGACAACCAGATACATTACTATTAACCTCTTTAGTGCCCTAGACCTCCAGAGATATTACTATTAACCTCTTTAGTGACCTAGACCACCAGATATATTACTATTAACCTCTTTAGTGACCTAGACCACCAGAGATATTACTATTAACCTCTTTAGTGCCCTAGACCTCCAGAGATATTACTATTAACCTCTTTAGTGACCTAGACCACCAGAGATATTACTATTAACCTTTTTAGTGACCTAGACCACCAGATATATTACTATTAACCTCTTTAGCGACCTAGACCACCAGAGATATTACTATTAACCTTTTTAGTGACCTAGACCACCAGATATATTACTATTAACCTCTTTAGCGACCTAGACCTCCAGAGATATTACTATTAACCTCTTTAGTGACCTAGACCACCAGAGATATTACTATTAACCTTTTTAGTGTGCTAGACCACCGGAGATATTACTATTAACCTCTTTAGTCCCCTAGACCACCAGAGATATTACTATTAACCTTTTTAGTGACCTAGACCACCAGAGATATTACTATTAACCTCTTTAGTCCTCTTGACCACCAGAGATATTATTATTAACCTCTTTAGTCCCCTAGACCACCAGAGATATTACTATTAACCTTTTTAGTGATCTAGACCACCAGAGATATTACTATTAACCTTTTTAGTGACCTAGACCACCAGATATATTACTATTAACCTCTTTAGCGACCTAGACCACCAGAGATATTACTATTAACCTTTTTAGTGACCTAGACCACCAGATATATTACTATTAACCTCTTTAGCGACCTAGACCTCCAGAGATATTACTATTAACCTCTTTAGTGACCTAGACCACCAGAGATATTACTATTAACCTCTTTAGTCCCCTAGACCACCAGAGATATTATTATTAACCTCTTTAGTAACCTAGACCACCAGATATATTACTTTTAACCCCTTTAGTGCCCGGTATCCGGCAGGCAGTTTTGGACGCAAACGGATGGCATTTGTCAGACGGATCCAGATGCGGATCCGTCTGACAAATGAATTAAAATACTAGATCCGTCTCTCCGGTGTCATCCGGAAAAATGGATCCGGTATTTTTTTTTTTTACAGATTTAAAGGTCTGCTCATGCGCGGACCAGAAGAACGGATCCGTCAATGCGGCAATTTTAATGCCGGATCCGGCACTAATACATTTCAATGGAAATGAATGCCGGATCCGGAATTCCGGCAAGCGTTCAGGATTTTTGGCCGTAGAGAAAAATGCAGCATGCTGCGGTATTTTCTCCGGACAAAAAACGTAAGAGGGACTGAACTGATGTATCATGATGCATACTGAACGTAATGCTCTTCATTCAGAATGCATTAGGATAAAACTGATCCGTTTTTTCCTGAATTGAGCCCCTAGGACGGAACTCAATGCCGGAAAAGAATAACACTAGTGTGAAAGTACCCTTAACCTCTTTAGTGACCTAGACCACCCGAGATATAAGTATAAGCCATTTTAATGCCTTGCATCACAGAAGATATTAAAAGTATTTTCCGGACCGGACTGGACTCCAGACTGATATATTTTCATTATATTAATACATTGTAACAAACACAGGACACAAGCTGCTGATTTGTTTACCTCACAGGGGATTGTCTCAGCTTTGAGAAGTATGAATTAGTCTGAACAGGTATGTAGCCTCTGGAGATTCACTGACAATAAACAAAGATCTTTCTGAAATGTAAAGTTTTATTAAAAAGTTACAGAACTTTTTATTATACCTTGGGGAAGCAATAGAAAATGTATTTGATGCCAGTAGGTATTCCGGCGGCATCTCGTCATTTTAAGGACGTTGTAAAGTCTTTTTTTTTTTTATTCACTTCAAAGCCAAGGTCTACAGTCAAAGGGGCTTAAGGCTGACAGGTGTAAAGGCTGTGCTGCCTGTCAACATATGCCCACTCCCCGCAGGGTCTAAGAGGCGACGTATCTTCTGGTGCTAATACATATTCAGTGTGAGCGTTCCTCACCTTGGCTCATTACAGCTGATGGATGGCACAGGGCCGCTTCACTGCAAACACTTAATAGGAAATCCTTTTCTATTGTTTATTTCCCAGCATGGATGACAGGGAAGGGGGGTTACCTCTATGAAATATTGCAGGATAATAAATCAGAACACCGTCCTCCCATACTTAAAGGAGAGGGACTGGAAGGAAAGTTTATATTATAAATGTAAACCAGTCTAAAGTTCAAATTAGCTGCTGTGAAGGGAGGAGAAAAAAAGTTTTGAAAGGGTATGTATTAGAGATGAGTGAATCGCTTGAGATTTAGTTTGTTTCAGGCGCACTGAATTTTTTTAAAAGCTCAGTTCTCTACAGACACACTGAATACTGCTATTGACAATTCACTTTAGGTAAAATGCAGATTTCTGCCTACTTTGTTATGTGCATTTAAATCTGAAGATTCCAAAAAGACCTTTCTCTACTGTAATACATAGTTGGCAACCTGGTAAGAGATTATTCTCCCCTTCCACCCACAACAGCAATATACTGATGCAATAAAGGCAGTAATATTTATGGCTATGGTGTAATATGCATATAATTTCAATGGTATAAAAATGTACTTATTGCCATAACAATATTTTGCTATAATTCAACACCTTTAATAACTCATGGACAAATATAATGCACTAAAAAAAAAAAGTGTAATTGCTCAGCAGCAGAATGCTATTGGAGCCATGTGCCGGCAATAATAATATGTAGAAACTTGAAGAAAAAAAAACTGCTGTCTCCCTGTTCAAATCAGAAAAAAAATATTGAATTTTTCTTGCTTATTGGCTGGTTTTTGAGGTTTGGCAGCAGCTGTATGCCAGCCCTATATGTAGCACTGCATCCCAGCCCCTCTTCCCCTCGAAGCATTCCCTGACCAAAGTCATCCCCTTTCTACACAATTATTTTGTTCTATTCTCTCCTTACACTGTCCCTATCACAAGAGAGGAGGTGTTTGTTCCTCTGTATACTGTATAAGATCATGTTCTATCAGACACTACTACACCCATCCACCCTCATTCACAGCTCAACACAGAATGATGTTCTGCTCATTCTGCTAGGGCACTTCTTTGCTGCTGCCCCACTAATCCAGGCTGTCCGTCATCCTAGAGCCAATCAGGACAAGCCTTTCCCCCACTTTCTCTTAGGATCATGTGAGCTTCCGTCATTTTCCTCTACTCGTTTTTCCAGCCGACATGTGCAGCAAAATGGTACTGAGCGCTGTTTTACTTGATTAATTCAAAGCAAACCTGAAAGGTTTTGTGGACAATTTTTTGTCAAACTCGGAATTTCCACTTTTAATGGTGGTGGATCTACTTTCACCCATGATGTTTCCATTTTCAGTGGTTGTGGTTTCGCTTTTTGTGATTATTCTATTACTTCTGAAGAACCATTGGTACTTTCATAGCTTTATTCTTTAAACCTAAAAATGTTGCATGGCTCTCAGGCCCGTATATTCAGAGAACGCCAAGTTCTAGCACATTCATTCAAGCGCAACGTTTCGGGGCTCAGCTATAAAAGTACCAATGGTTCTTCAGAAGTGTAACATTTTCCTCATCTATCAAAATATATTCTAAATAATACATGGCTGAATTGTATACGAAGATTGTGAATGCTGAGTCAAAGTGAGACTGAGTCAGCCTAGGATTGAATACGTACAGGAGTACACAAATTGGGTATATTCACATTTAACTGGTATCAGTTCTAATTTAACTGGTAGTGGTTTGTTCAACTTTTACTGGTAATGTTTCCATTTTCACTGGTGGGTTTTTACCTTTTATGGTGCAACCACCATAAGTGATGAATATTCTATTTCCAGTGGTCGTGGTTCAACTTTATTGGTGGTGATTCTACTTTCATTGGTAACAGTTGCACTTTTAATGGTGGTTGTCCCCCTTTTACTGGTTGTGGTTCCACTTCCCTTGGTGTGGTTCAAAATTCTCTGCTGGTGTTTCTACTGGTTATGGTTCCACTTCCGCTGGTGGTGGTCTCACTTTTACTAGTGCAGTTCCACTTCAACTGGTGGTAGTTTATCCATTTATTTTATTCAATTAGACAGGGCTCCAGTGCTTTACAGACATTATCATTGCTTGATGTCCCAAATGGGACTCACAATCTAAGTTCCCTATTAGAATGTCTTTGGAGTGTGAGAGAACTGGAGAACCTGGAGGAAACCCAAAAACCCCCGCAAAAACAGGGAGACAATACAAACTCTATGGCTGGTTGTTCGTCTGCCACTGGTGGTGGTTTTACATTTACTGAAGGTGGTTCCACTTCTATTAGTGGTGATTCTACTTTTACTGGTGCTGGTTCCACTTCCACTGGTTGTGGCTCCAAATTTACTGGTGGTAGTTTCACTTTCATTGGTGATTATTCTACCTCCAGTGGAGGTGGTTTGACCTTTACAGGAGGTAGTTTCAAGTTCTAAGGGTTCTGGCTTTACATTCACTGGTGGTGGTTCTACTTTTAGTTGTAGTAGTTCCACTTCAACTGGAGGTGGTTCCAGTTTTACTGGTGATAGTTGTGGTTCCACTTCCATTGGCAGTTATTCTAGTTCCAGTGGAGATTGTTTAACCTTTACCTCTTCCACTGTTGGTGGTTCCTTTTCCACTGGTGGTATTGGTAGTTTTAATTCGATTGACAGTTATTTGACTTCCAGTGGAGATGGTTCGACCTTTACCACTTCCACTGGTTGTGGTTTTACTTCCACTGGTGATGGTTCCACTTCCACTGGTGGTGGTTTTACTTTCACTGGTGGAGGCTCTATTCCCATTGGTGGTGGTGGTTTTACTTTCACTGGTGGTGTTTACACTTCTACTGGTGGTAGTGGTGGTTTCACTTCCATTGGCAGTTATTCTACTTCCAGTAAAGGTGGTTCTATCTTTACCACTCTCACCTTGGTGGTTGTTTTAGTTTTGCTGATGGTTCCACTTCCACTGGTGGTGGTTCCATTACCACCGGTGGTGGTTTTACTTTCACTGGATGTGGTGCTTCCACTTCTACTTGTGGTGGTTTAATTTCATTAGTAATGGTTTTACTTTCACTGGCGGTGGTTTTATTTTCATTGGTTGTGGTACTTCCACTTCTACTGGTGGTTGTTTTACTTTCACTGGTGGGGGTTTTACTTTCATTGGTGATGGTTTTACGTTCACTGGTGGTGGTACCACTTTTGCTGGTGATTAGTTTAAAAAATGTGGAAAAGGCTTTTCTGAGGAAATACAATACCGTAGATTGATCCCAATCCTGACTCATGACATGAGATCTTTGGAACAGTTTCCTTTGCCTTCAAGCCTGAGAATCCAGCAGTGACTTGTCTCTCAATCATCTATGATCTGGTGGGCAGCTTGTTTTTTTCTCTGCTGCCTGGAACATAATTAAAATCAATGAGAGCTCATCCCCTCCCCTTAGTTAGTGTCAGATCAGCCATGTTCACTCATATATGTGCAGGGAGAATTGTGGCTTTGTGACAAAGTATTCACCCCCTCCAGATGTCTCCTATTATTCTAAATTAGTTTCACTGAATGATTTATGATCTTTAAACAAAACATTACATTAATCAGATTGAGCTCCGAGGAAGCACATGGCACTCTCTGTTTTAATAACTGTGCATTCATTTAACCCCTTAAATGACAGATTTGTTTTATATTTACGGTGCAGGTCGTTATGTCGGACCCAATGAATGACAAATATACCTGAAGGGTGCTGATTGCTGCATAGTGATGGATATGTTAATCAGCATGATCTCACCGATGCTGCCCAATGATCGCAGCGATCCTGACAGTTTAATACCGCAAATGCCACAGTCAGTAGAAAAATGCAAGTACTGGAAAAAAAAATGTCTTAGTTCTGGAAATGTGTGACAAAATAAGTCATATGTAAGGGATGCTTTGGGTGTCCCTAATAATGACTTACAGAGGACCGCTATGGGGTGCTAGTCAGGCCTTGGGTTGAGCTGATTGTGACATCAGCCCCAGTAATTGCGTCACCAGCAATCCTGAGTGCACTGTGGCCCTGTTTCACAGCTTTTCTCCCACTTAAGGGCACACGGTATGAACATGGCAATTGCGTTGTTCTTTCTCTGATGTTTGATGGTGTACTCCAGCGCTGTTCCTGCGCATAAGACAGAGAGACTGTTGGGTCCCGCTCCTCGTCCAAGCCCATTCATGGATATGCCCCCTTAAATTGTGATCAATATGCCCCAGCGACTGAAACTATAGTGTAAGAATCTCCAACATGTGACTCTTCAGCTTTAGTGCAACTATGTAGCGACCTGACCTGTTGGGAGTTGTAGTTTCACAAGACTAGAATAAAATTAAAGGGATTGTCCAGGATTAGAAAATAGGGCCTGTTATATTTTCCAGAAACAGTGCCCCTCACACCTGTGGCTGTGTCTGATATTACATCTCAGCTCCTTTCAAGTCGGTGGGGCTAAACTGCAATACCAGACAGAAGCATGAGAAAGATGGGCACAGTTACTTGAAATTACATCTTTATAGGAGAAATGGATAAATCATCACGTTAAGGGCCCACGAATGTAAAGGCTCCATGCCCTGGCTGTGGACTGCAAATTGCGGTCCGCAATGTACGGGCACCGACCGCGGGGCAGCCGCATGCAGATCACGGACCCATTCACTTGAATGGGGTCAGCGATCCGCATCCTACGGTCTGCACTGCAAAAAAGTAGTGCATGCATTACTTTTGTGCGGTGCGTAGGCACGTACAGTAAACCCACGGAAGCACTGCGTAGTGCTTCCGTGGGCTTCCGATCCATGCCTCCGTTCCAGATTTCCCGGATTGCGGACTCATTAAAGCTTATGGGTCCACGATCCGTGATGCGGGATGCACACGGTCAGTGCCCGTGTATTGCGGTCCCGCTGTATGCGGGCTGCAATACGGCCACATGCATTTTCTATTGCTCTTGATTTACCCAGCTCTTTTGGTTCTTATGTGTCAGGAGGCGGTCTGGGATCAATATTCATAGGAGCCACTAGTAATGTTGCCTCTCAGCTCTATGGCCCTATACCACCTTCACCACCCTAGACAACCAGGAATACTGCAGTCAATAACCTCACTCTCCTACACCAAGTTTGCTGACATTAACCCCTGCACTGCCCTAGAGCATTAGGGATTTTTATTTAATACCTTCATAGCTCTAGACCACCAGGCATACTGAAATTAATCCTTTACTACCCTAGATCAACAGATATACTGAAATTAAGCCTTCACAGCCCTAGACCACCAGGTATTCTGACATTAATCCCTTCACAGACCTAGACCACCAGGTATTCTGACAATAATCCCTTCACAGACCTAGACCACCAGGTATTCTGACATTAACCCCTTCACAGACCTATACCACCAGGCATTCTGACATTAATCCCTTCACAGGCCTAGACCACCAGGTATTCTGACATTAATCCCTTCACAGCCCTATACCACCAGATATTCTGACATTAATCTCTTAACAGACATAGACCACCAGGCATTCTGGCATTAACCCCTTCACAGACCTAGACCACCAGGCATTCTGACATTAATCCCTTCACAGACCTAGATCACCGGGTATTCTGACATTAATCCCTTCACAGCCCTAGACCACCAGGTATTCTGACATTAATCTCTTCACAGACCTAGACCACCAGGCATTCTGAGATTAATCCCTTCACAGACCTAGATCACCAGGTATTCTGACACAAATCCCTTCACAGACCTAGACCACCAGGTATTCTGACATTAATCTCTTCACAGACCTAGACCACCAGGCATTCTGAGATTAATCCCTTCACAGACCTAGATCACCAGGTATTCTGACACAAATCCCTTCACAGACCTAGACCACCAAGTATTCTGACATAAATCTCTTCACAGACCTAGACCACCAGGCATTCTGACATTAATCCCTTCACAGCCCTAGACCACCAGGCATTTTGGCATTAATCCCTTCACAGACCTAGATCATCAGGTATTCTGACATTAATCCCTTCACAGACCTAGACCACCAGGCATTCTGACATTAATCCCTTCACAGACCTAGACCACCAGGCATTCTGACATTAATCCCTTCACAGACCTAGACCACCAGGCATTCTGACATTAATCCCTTCACAGACCTAGACCACCAGGTATTCTGACATTAATCCCTTCACAGACCTAGACCACCAGGCATTCTGACATTAATCCCTTCACAGACCTAGACCACCAGGCATTCTGACATTATTCCTATCACAGGCCTAGACCACCAGGTATTCTGACATTAATCCATTCACAGACCTAGACCACCAGGTATTCTGACATTAATACCTTCACAGACCTAGATTACTAGGTATTCTGATATTAATCCCTTCACAGCCCTAGACCACCAGGTATTCTGACATTAATCCCTTCACAGACCTAGATCACCGGGTATTCTGACATTAATCCCTTCACAGACCTAGATCACCGGGTATTCTGACATTAATCCCTTCACAGCCCTATACCACAAGGTATTCTGACATAAATCCCTTCACAGCCCTAGACCACCAGGTATTCTGACATTAATCTCTTCACAGAACTAGACCACCAGGCATTCTGAGATTAATCCCTTCACAGACCTAGATCACCAGGTATTCTGACATAAATCTCTTCACAGACCTAGACCACCAGGCATTCTGACATTAATCCCTTCACAGCCCTAGACCACCAGGCATTTTGGCATTAATCCCTTCACAGACCTAGATCACCAGGTATTCTGACATTAATCCCTTCACAGACCTAGACCACCAGGCATTCTGACATTAATCCCTTCACAGACCTAGACCACCAGGCATTCTGACATTAATCCCTTCACAGACCTAGACCACCAGGCATTCTGACATTAATCCCTTCACAGACCTAGACCACCAGGTATTCTGACATTAATCCCTTCACAGACCTAGACCACCAGGCATTCTGACATTAATCCCTTCACAGACCTAGACCACCAGGCATTCTGACATTATTCCTATCACAGGCCTAGACCACCAGGTATTCTGACATTAATCCATTCACAGACCTAGACCACCAGGTATTCTGACATTAATACCTTCACAGACCTAGATTACTAGGTATTCTGATATTAATCCCTTCACAGCCCTAGACCACCAGGTATTCTGACATTAATCCCTTCACAGACCTAGATCACCGGGTATTCTGACATTAATCCCTTCACAGCCCTATACCACAAGGTATTCTGACATAAATCCCTTCACAGCCCTATACCACCAGGTATTCTGACATTAATCCCTTCACAGACCTAGACCACCAGGTATTCTGACATTAATCCCTTCACAGACCTAGACAACCAGGCATTCTGACATTAATCCCTTCACAGACCTAGACCACTAGGCATTCTGACATTAATCCCTTCACAGAACTAGACCACCAGGCATTCTGACATTAATCCCTTCACAGACCTAGACCACCAGGCATTCTGACATTAATCCCTTCACAGACCTAGACCACCAGGCATTCTGACATTAATCCCTTCACAGACCTAGACCACCAGGTATTCTGACATTAATCCCTTCACAGACCTAGACCACCAGGCATTCTGACATTAATCCCTTCACAGACCTAGACCACCAGGCATTCTGACATTAATCCCTTCACAGACCTAGACCACCAGGCATTCTGACATTAATCCCTTCACAGACCTAGACCACCAGGTATTCTGACATTAATCCCTTCACAGACCTAGACCACCAGGCATTCTGACATTAATCCCTTCACAGACCTAGACCACCAGGCATTCTGACATTATTCCTATCACAGGCCTAGACCACCAGGTATTCTGACATTAATCCATTCACAGACCTAGACCACCAGGTATTCTGACATTAATACCTTCACAGACGTAGATTACTAGGTATTCTGATATTAATCCCTTCACAGCCCTAGACCACCAGGTATTCTGACATTAATCCCTTCACAGACCTAGATCACCGGGTATTCTGACATTAATCCCTTCACAGACCTAGATCACCGGGTATTCTGACATTAATCCCTTCACAGCCCTATACCACAAGGTATTCTGACATAAATCCCTTCACAGCCCTAGACCACCAGGTATTCTGACATTAATCTCTTCACAGAACTAGACCACCAGGCATTCTGAGATTAATCCCTTCACAGACCTAGATCACCAGGTATTCTGACACAAATCCCTTCACAGACCTAGACCACCATGTATTCTGACATAAATCTCTTCACAGACCTAGACCACCAGGCATTCTGACATTAATCCCTTCACAGCCCTAGACCACCAGGCATTTTGGCATTAATCCCTTCACAGACCTAGATCACCAGGTATTCTGACATTAATCCCTTCACAGACCTAGACCACCAGGCATTCTGACATTAATCCCTTCACAGACCTAGACCACCAGGCATTCTGACATTAATCCCTTCACAGACCTAGACCACCAGGCATTCTGACATTAATCCCTTCACAGACCTAGACCACCAGGTATTCTGACATTAATCCCTTCACAGACCTAGACCACCAGGCATTCTGACATTAATCCCTTCACAGACCTAGACCACCAGGCATTCTGACATTATTCCTATCACAGGCCTAGACCACCAGGTATTCTGACATTAATCCATTCACAGACCTAGACCACCAGGTATTCTGACATTAATACCTTCACAGACCTAGATTACTAGGTATTCTGATATTAATCCCTTCACAGCCCTAGACCACCAGGTATTCTGACATTAATCCCTTCACAGACCTAGATCACCGGGTATTCTGACATTAATCCCTTCACAGACCTATACCACAAGGAATTCTGACATAAATCCCTTCACAGCCCTATACCACCAGGTATTCTGACATTAATCCCTTCACAGACCTAGACCACCAGGTATTCTGACATTAATCCCTTCACAGACCTAGACAACCAGGCATTCTGACATTAATCCCTTCACAGACCTAGACCACTAGGCATTCTGACATTAATCCCTTCACAGAACTAGACCACCAGGCGTTCTGACATTAATCCCTTCACAGACCTAGATCACCAGGTATTCTGACATTAATCCCTTCACAGCCCTATACCACCAGGTATTCTGACATAAATCCCTTCACAGACCTAGACCACCATGTATTCTGACATAAATCTCTTCACAGACCTAGACCACTAGGCATTCTGACATTAATCCCTTCACAGCCCTAGACCACCAGGCATTCTGACATTAATCCCTTCACAGACCTAGACCACCAGGTATTCTGACATTAATCCCTTCACAGACCTAGACCACCAGGCATTCTGACATTAATCCCTTCACAGACCTAGACCACCAGGCATTCTGACATTAATCCCTTCACAGCCCTAGACCACCAGGTATTCTGACATTAATCCCTTCACAGACCTAGACCACCAGGTATTCTGACATTAATTCCTTCACAGACCTAGACCACTAGGTATTCTGACATTAATCCCTTCACAGACCTAGACCACCAGGCATTCTGACATTAATCCCTTCACAGACCTAGACCACCAGGCATTCTGACATTAATCCCTTCACAGCCCTAGACCACCAGGTATTCTGACATTAATCCCTTCACAGACCTAGACCACCAGGTATTCTGACATAAATCCCTTCACAGACCTAGACCACCAGGTATTCTGACATAAATCCCTTCACAGACCTAGACCACCAGGTATTCTGACATTAATCCCTTCACAGACCTAGACCACCAGGTATTCTGACATTAATTCCTTCACAGACCTAGACCACTAGGTATTCTGACATTAATCCTTTCACAGACCTAGACCACCAGGTATTCTGACATTAATCCCTTCACAGACCTAGACCACCGGGTTTACTGATATTAATCTCTTCACAGACCTAGACCACCAGGTATTCTGACATTAATCCCTTCACAGCCCTAGACCACCAGGTTTACTGATATTAATTCATTAATTTCCTTACTGCCATACACCACCAGGATACCCTAATTAACTTCCTTACTAACCTGGATCACCAAGGATTCAGACGCTAACTGCTCAAGAAAGTCAAGGATTCCTGCATTCTTACCTGCTCTGTCAAAGACCACCAAAGGTTTAAAGACCACCAGAATTACTTTCTAACTATCCTAGACCATCAAGTATACTGGTATAAACTTCTTCACTGCCCTTGGCTACTAGAGGTGCTGAGAAAAAACATTGTCAAAGGCCTACACCACATTAACCCCTTCACTATAATAGACCACCGGGGATATTGATATTAACCGTTTCACTGCTAAAGACCACCCTGTATATAGACAATAATCTTCACTGCATTTTCACTGTGAACATTGGTCACTAGGTTCATCAAGGTATATATAGGGAATGGTCGTTTCTGGGTCCAGCAGGAGAGCGATGGCAGATTTATTTTTACTTCAATGAGATTTCTTTCTTGATATTCAGCTTTACATTATGGAATACAAACTGCATTGACAATAATGGTATTTATTGCTGCCCCTCCCCCACTCACGTTCTGAGGTATAAATTTAGCCGCTGCCTGATTGCTCCGCATCTCATCACACACACCTGGCTCTCCTCAAAGACGTCTCTGTTTTATTCTTGGGACATTGATCAAACGTCTGCTTTGAATAGTAAGAAAAAGTTTAGGTTGGTAAAATTAGCAGTTATAAACACAGCTCCTCGTTAATGATGGAAACCATCTGCTGCTCCGCCAATATCCAAATATGTTTAAGTGCGAATGTGATAACAAAAGCCAAATGTATTCATCCCCCATATAGACACAGAGTCCCATGGTAAAATTCTACCTGCCAGCAGCCACCACTAGGGGGAGCTATAAATGCTCCTATTGTCAAGTGAAAGCATCATCTCGATACAACGGCTCCGCCACAAAGCAGTAAAGGATGCAGACGTACTGAGCAATGTCCTGCCTAGCGCTGACGTTGGTGGAGAGTTCTATCAATCACTACAGATTATCCGGAAGTGACATCAGCACAAGAAGCGAGCATCAGGAGTTTCATGGAATGGTGGAACAGCTGAACAGAAGCCTGAGATCAGCATGCTCAATACAAAGCAGCAGACATAGTGGGGTAAAGCTCGTCTTCACCGGAGACAAGCTCAATGTCAAGCAGTAGACAGAGCAAGGAAGAGCATGTTGTCACAGGGTTCTGGAGCAGCCGTCCACAAGCCTAAGATCACCATGCTCAATGTCAAGTGGCAGCTGAAGTGGTATAAAGCACAATGACACTGGACTCTGGATCAGCTGCTCACAAGCCTGAGATCACCTTCACGCTCAATGCCAGGTGGAGACTGGAGTGGAATAAAGCATGTCAACATTGGACTCCGGGACAGCTCTACACCATCCCAAGATCACCATGCCTGGTGGAAGCTAGAGTGGTATAGATCAGGTCAACAATGTATTGTGGAGCATCTGTAAACAAGCCTAAGACGGGCATGCTCAATGCCAAGTGGAAGCTGGATTGGTGTAAAGCATGGCGACACTGGACTCTGAAGCGGCTACACACAAGCCTAAGACCACCATGATCAGTGCCAGGTGGAGGCCGGAGTGGTATAAAGCATATCAACACTGGACTCTGTAGCAGCTATACACCATCCCAAGATCACCATGCAGAGTTGCAACTGGAGTTACGTACAGCACATCAACACTGAACTCTGGAGCATCTGTCTACAAGACTAAGACCACCGTGCTCAATGCCAAGTGGAAGCTGAAGTGGTGTAAAGCACATCATTACTGGCCTCTGGAACAGCTGCACACAAACCTAAAACCCCCATGCTCAACACCAAGTGGTAGATGGAGTGGTGTAAAGCATGTCATCACTGGACTGTAGAGCAGTGTTGGAGTGATGGTCCGATGATGAAACGTCTTGGGTGCCTACTGGTGGAGACGGGGTGAAGGTGTTCAGCTGTTTTCCAGGTTTCGCCCCCTTTTTCAAGTAAAAAGTTAATGTGGCAGCATACAAAGACATTTTACACAATTGTGGCCTCCACCTTAGGGCTCATGCCGTTGCCTGTTTTGTGGAACAGAACGTCCGGCCCATGAAAGAACAGTCCTATCCTTGTCCGCAGTGTGGACAATAATAGGACATGTTCTATGTTTTTTTTTTGTGGAATGGCCATGTGGTGGACACGGAGTCATTTCTGTCGTTTTTGTGGCACCATTAAAGTAATGGTTCCACATTTGAGCCACACAAAAAAATGGAACGGACACGGAAAAATATGTTTGTGTGCATGAGCCCCTAGCGGCTATACTTTGGGGAGGTCTTTCCCGTTCCCCCAGGACTGCACCGCTCTGCACACAGCATGCTCCATACAGAACGGAGGAGTCTAATACCTTAGGGATGAGCTGTGATGCCAACAGTGAACCAGCCCCCCCCCCACCACCACCTCACGGCGTGATCTCTCAAATTCCCAGAGACTCCTCAAAATCTTATGGAAAGTCTTCCTGGAAGAATGGATGTGATTCAAGCTGCAAAATGGGCAAACTCGATTTTATATCGGAGAGTCTAAAGTTCTTCACAGTCTAAGGTCTTATTCACACGTCCGGGTCGGTTTGCAAAATGCTAATACTTGGATTGTGTTGCATCTGAGCTTTGCCTCAACAAAGGTCTGAGTTCAGGACGTGCCTCCTTGTTTTTTTTTTATTAAGTGTGAATACACCCAAAAAGGAAAATTTCCATTTACTGACAGCAAACAGAGATTTTGGAAATCACGAGGAAACAAAGCACAAAGTGTATGAGAAGGCTGCAGATGTCTGCTTGACGCCTCCATGTTTTCCTCTTCCTTTGTGGAGAAGTTGGAGGTAAATAACTCCTCGCACTGTCTTCCATATAGAAGCGTCATCTGCTAATTATAAGAAGTGACATCAGAGGCGGCGGAGCCTGCGCCAAATCCAAGAAGAAATCCTAATTACAGCAGCTTCTCCGAGAGGAAGGCGCTTACTGATCTCACACATACAGAAGATAAAAGTAATTACTGGGCCGTGGAGCTGGGCACGCAGCACGGGAGACGGATTTACCATAGAAGTATAGATAATAGATGGATAATACAGAACAAAGAGGTATAGATAATATAGAATAAAGAAGTATACATAATATAGAAATTCAGAGATAATAGAGAAGTATTAATAGTATAGAAGTATTAATTGTATAGAAGTTCAGATAATATAGAATACTGAAGCACTGTATAGAGATAAGATAAGAGTATGGGTAGTATAGAAAATAAAAGTATAGATAATATAAAATATAGAAGTAAAGATAATATCTATAGTAATACAGTATACAGTGGATATAAAAAGTCTACACATAGGGATGAGCGAATCCGAACTGTATAATTCGGGTTCGTACCGAATTTTGGGGTGTCCGTGACACGGACCCGAACCCGAACATTTTCGTAAAAGTCCAGGTTCGAGTTCGGTGTTCGTCGCTTTCTTGGCGCTTTTTGAAAGGATGCAAAGCAGCCAATCAACAAGCGTCATACTACTTGCCCCAAGAGGCCATCACAGCCATGCCTACTATTGGCATGGCTGTGATTGGCCAGAGCACCATGTGACCCAGCCTCTATTTAAGCTGGAGTCACGTAGCGCCGCCCGTCACTCTGCTCTGATTAGTGTAGGGAGAGGTTGCAGCTTCTGTTAGGGCGAGATTAGGCAGGGATTTACTCATCAAAAACACTTAATGAAGTAATCGATCTACAGCTGTGGATCATTGAGCTGCTGAAATTCAATTGCTCACTGTTTTTAGGCTGCCCAGAGCGTTCTTCAGTCACTTTTTTCTGGGGTGATCGGCGGCCATTTTGTGTCTTGTGGTGCGCCAGCACAAGCTGCGACCAAGTGCATTTAACCATCAATAGTGTGGTTATTTTTTTGCTATATCCTACATCAGGGGCTTGGCTGTGCTTGCTATTTTATTGAGGGGTGAAATACAATTGCCAAAATAGCAGTACCCTAAATCTGGTGTTTCAGCTGTGGCCAGCCAATTGTAATACTGTCTGCTGTCTGGCAAAGGATATATTTTTGTTCAGGGTTGAAATACAATTCCCAACTTAGCAATTTCCTAAATCAGTGTTTTCTGCTGTATCAGGCCAAGTTTAAATCTATCCATAAAAGGGTATATAAGATTCAAGGTGCACATAGGGTCATCCTCAATAACTTCACACACACGCTACTGTGCATATCCCAGTCTAATTCTGTCACTAAACCCATACCTGTCACCCAGCGCCTAAATACTAGGCCTCAAATTTATATTCAGCTAAATCTGTGGTTACTGCTGTACTGTATTAGTGTAATACGGTACCTAAATAGATAGCCAGATAGTGTTAGGGCCCTTTCACACTTGCGTTGTCCGGATCCGGCGTGTACGCCACTTGCTGGAATTACACGCCGGATCCGGAAAAACGCAAGTGTACTGAAAGCATTTGAAAACGGAGCCGTCTTCAAAATGCGTTCAGTGTTACTATGGCAGCCAGGACGCTATTAAAGTCCTGGTTGCCATAGTAGTAGTGGGGAGCGGGGGAGCAGTATACTTACCGTCCGTGCGGCTCCCGGGGCGCTCCAGAATGACGTCAGAGTGCCCCGTGCGCATGGATGACGTGTTCTATGTGATAACATGATCCATGCGCTTGGGGCGCCTTGACGTCACTCTGGAGCGCCCGGGAGCCGCACGGACGGTAAGTATGCTGCTCCCCCGCTCCCCGTTCTACTTTACCATGGCTGCCAGGACTTTAGCGTCCCGGCAGCCATGGTAACCACTCTAAAAAAGCTAAACGTCGGATCCGGCAATGCGCCGAAACGACGTTTAGCTTAAGGCCGGATCCGGATCAATGCCTTTCAATGGGCATTCATTCCGGATCCGGCCTTGCGGCAAGTCTTCAGGATTTTTGGCCGGAGCAAAAAGCGCAGCATGCTGCGGTATTTTTTCCGGCCAAAAAACTTTCCGTTCCGGAACTGAAGACATCCTGATGCATCCTGAACGGATTTCTCTCCATTCAGAATGCATTAGGATAAAACTGCCCCGACGACGGAACTCTATGCCAGATCCGGACAACGCAAGTGTGAAAGGGCCCTTAGGTGTCTGTAAAAAAAAGCCCTGAATTTGAATTCAATACATTGGGCCAAATAATTTTTTTCTTATTGTGGTGAACGGTAACAATGAGAAAAACATCTAGTAAGGGACGCGGACATGGTCGTGGTGGTGTTAGTGGACCCTCTGGTGCTGGGAGAGGACGTGGCCGTTCTGCCACATCCACACGTCCTAGTGTACCAACTACCTCAGGTCCCAGTAGCCGCCAGAATTTACAGCGATATATGGTGGGGCCCAATGCCGTTCTAAGGATGGTAAGGCCTGAGCAGGTACAGGCATTAGTCAATTGGGTGGCCGACAGTGGATCCAGCACGTTCACATTATCTCCCACCCAGTCTTCTGCAGAAAGCCCATAGATGGCGCCTGAAAACCAAGCCCATCAGTCTGTCACATCACCCCCATGCATACCAGGGAAACTGTCTCAGCCTCAAGTTATGCAGCAGTCTCTTATGCTGTTTGAAGACTCCGCTGGCAGGGTTTCCCAAGGGCATCCACCTAGCCCTTCCCCAGCGGTGGAAGACATAGAATGCACTGACGCACAACCACTTATGTTTCCTGATGATGAGGACATGGGAATACCACCTCAGCATGTCTCTGATGATGACGAAACACAGGTGCCAACTGCTGCGTCTTTCTGCAGTGTGCAGACTGAACAGGAGGTCAGGGATCAAGACTGGGTGGAAGACGATGCAGGGGACGATGAGGTCCTAGACCCCACATGGAATGAAGGTCGTGCCACTGACTTTCACAGTTCGGAGGAAGAGGCAGTGGTGAGACCGAGCCAACAGCGTAGCAAAAGAGGGAGCAGTGGGCAAAAGCAGAACACCCGCCGCCAAGAGACTCCGCCTGCTACTGACCGCCGCCATCTGGGACCGAGCACCCCAAAGGCAGCTTCAAGGAGTTCCCTGGCATGGCACTTCTTCAAACAATGTGCTGACGACAAGACCCGAGTGGTTTGCACGCTGTGCCATCAGAGCCTGAAGCGAGGCATTAACGTTCTGAACCTTAGAACAACCTGCATGACCAGGCACCTGCATGCAAAGCATGAACTGCAGTGGAGTAAACACCTTAAAACCAAGGAAGTCACTCAGGCTCCCCCTGCTACCTCTTCTGCTGCTGCCGCCTCGGCCTCTTCTGCTGCTGCCGCCTCGGCCTCTTCTGCTGCTGCCTCAAGCCCGGCCTGGTGGTGTGTGATAATGGGCGAAATCTTGTTGCAGCTCTGGGACTGGCCGGTTTGACGTACATCCCTTGCTTTGCGCATGTGCTGAATTTGGTGGTGCAGAGGTTCATTCACAACTACCCCGACATGTCAGAGCTGCTGCATAAAGTGCGGGCAGTCTGTTCGCGCTTCCGGCGTTCACATCCTGCTGCTGCTCGCCTGTCTGCGCTACAGCGTAACTTCGGCCTTCCCGCTCACCGCCTCATATGCGACGTGCCCACCAGGTGGAACTCCACCTTGCACATGCTGGACAGACTGTGCGAGCAGCAGCAGGCCATAGTGGAGTTTCAGCTGCAGCACGCACGGGTCAGTCGCACTACAGAACAGCACCACTTCACCACCAATGACTGGGCCTCCATGCGAGACCTGTGTGCCCTGTTGCGCTGTTTCGAGTACTCCACCAACATGGCCAGTGGCGATGACGCCGTTATCAGCGTTACAATACCACTTCTATGTCTCCTTGAGAAAACACTTAGGGCGATGATGGAAGAGGAGGTGGCCCAGGAGGAGGAGGAGGAGGAGGAGGAGGAAGAGGGGTCAGTTTTAGCACTTTCAGGCCAGTCTCTTCGAAGTGACTCAGAGGGAGGTTTTTTGCAACAGCAGAGGCCAGGTACAAATGTGGCCAGCCAGGGCCCACTACTGGAGGACGAGGAGGACGAGGATGAGGAGGAGGTGGAGGAGGATGAGGATGAAGCATGGTCACTGCGGGGTGGCACCCAACGCAGCTCGGGCCCATCACTGGTGCGTGGCTGGGGGGAAAGGCAGGACGATGACGATACGCCTCCCACAGAGGACAGCTTGTCCTTACCCCTGGGCAGCCTGGCACACATGAGCGACTATATGCTGCAGTGCCTGCGCAACGACAGCAGAGTTGCCCACATTTTAACGTGTGCGGACTACTGGGTTGCCACCCTGCTGGATCCACGGTACAAAGACAATGTGCCCACCTTACTTCCTGCACTGGAGCGTGATAGGAAGATGCGCGAGTACAAGCGCACGTTGGTAGACGCGCTACTGAGAGCATTCCCAAATGTCACAGGGGAACAAGTGGAAGCCCAAGGCCAAGGCAGAGGAGGAGCAAGAGGTCGCCAAGGCAGCTGTGTCACGGCCAGCTCCTCTGAGGGCAGGGTTAGCATGGCAGAGATGTGGAAAAGTTTTGTCAACACGCCACAGCTAACTGCACCACCACCTGATACGGAACGTGTTAGCAGGAGGCAACATTTCACTAACATGGTGGAACAGTACGTGTGCACACCCCTCCACGTACTGACTGATGGTTCGGCCCCATTCAACTTCTGGGTCTCCAAATTGCCACGTGGCCAGAGCTAGCCTTTTATGCCTTGGAGGTGCTGGCCTGCCCGGCGGCCAGCGTTTTGTCTGAACGTGTATTCAGCACGGCAGGGGGCGTCATTACAGACAAACGCAGCCGCCTGTCTACAGCCAATGTGGACAAGCTGACGTTCATAAAAATGAACCAGGCATGGATCCCACCGGACCTGTCCGTCCCTTGTGCAGATTAGACATTAACTACCTCCCCTTAACCATATATTATTGGACTCCAGGGCACTTCCTCATTCAATCCTATTTTTATTTTCATTTTACCATTATATTGCGAGGCTACCCAAAGTTGAATGAACCGCTCCTCTGTCTGGGTGCCGGGGCCTAAAAATATCTGACAGTGGCCTGTTCCAGTGTTGGGTGACGTGAAGCATGATTCTCTGCTGACATGAAGCCTGAATCTCTGCTATGGGACCTCTCTCCTCTGTCTGGGTGCCGGGGCCTAAATATATGACAATGGACTGTTCCAGTTTTGGCTGACGTGAAGCCTGATTCTCTGCTATGACATGCAGACTGATTCTCTGCTGACATGAAGCCAGATTCTCTGTTACGGGACCTCTCTCCTCTGTCTGGGTGCCGGGGCCTAAATATATGACAATGGACTGTTCCAGTTTTGGCTGACGTGAAGCCTGATTCTCTGCTATGACATGCAGACTGATTCTTTGCTGACATGAAGCCTGAATCTCTGTTATGGGACCTCTCTCAATTGTCTGGGTGCCGGGGTCTAAATATCTGACAGTGGCCTGTTCCAGTGGTGGGTGACATGAAGCCAGATTCTCTGCTATGGGACCTCTCTCCAATTGATATTGGTTAATTTTTATTTATTTATTTTTCATTTTTATTCATTTCCCTATCCACATTTGTTTGCAGGGGATTTAACTACATTTTGCTGCCTTTTGCAGCCCTCTAGCCTTTTCCTGGGCTGTTTTACAGCCTTTTTAGTGCCGAAAAGTTCGGGTCCCCATTGACTTCAATGGGGTTCGGGTTCGGGACGAAGTTCGGGTCGGGTTCGGATCCCGAACCCGAACATTTCCGGGAAGTTCGGCTGAACTTCTCGAACCCGAACATCCAGGTGTTCGCTCAACTCTATCTACACACCCTTGTTAAAATGTCAGGTTTCTGTGATGTAAATTTTTTTTTACTTTTTCCACCTTTAATGTGACCTATAAACTGTACAGTCGTGGCCAAAAGTTTTGAGAATTACATAAATATTGGAAATTGGAAAAGTTGCTGCTCAAGTTTTTATAATAGCAATTTGCATATACTCCAGAATATCAGATGAATTTCATAGTCCTTCTTTGTCATGAAAATTAACTTATTCCCAAAAAAACACCTTTCCACTGCATTTCATTGCTGTCGTTAAAGTACCTGCTGAGATCATTTCAGTAATCGTCTTGTTAACTCAGGTGAGAATGTTGACGAGCACAAGGCTGGAGATCATTATGTCAGGCTGATTGGGTTAAAATGGCAGACTTGACCTGTTAAAAGGAGGGTGGTGCTTGAAATCATTGTTCTTCCATTGTTAACCATGGTGACCTGCAAAGAAACGCGTGCAGCCATCATTGCCTTGCATAAAAATGGCTTCACAGGCAAGAATATTGTGGCTACTAAGATTGCACCTCAATCAACAATTTATAGGATCATCAAGAACTTCAAGGAAAGAGGTTCAATTCTTGTTAAGAAGGCTTCAGGGCGTCCAAGAAAGTCCAGCAAGCGCCAGGATCGTCTCCTAAAGAGGATTCAGCTGCGGGATCGGAGTGCCACCAGTGCAGAGCTTGCTCAGGAATGGCAGCAGGCAGGTGTGAGCGCATCCGCACGCACAGTGAGGCGAAGACTTTTGGAAGATGGCCTGATGTCAAGAAGGGCATCAAAGAAGCCACTTCTCTCCAAAAAAACCCATCAGGGACAGATTGATCTTCTGCAGAAAATATGGCGAATGGACTGCTGGGGACGGGGGCAAAGTCATATTCTCCAATGAAGCCTCTTTCCGATTGTTTGGGGCATCAGGAAAAAGGCTTGTCCGGAGAAAAAAAGGTGAGCGCTACCATCAGTCCTGTGTCATGCCAACAGTAAAGCATCCTGAGACCATTCATGTGTGGGGTCGCTTCTCATCCAAGGGAGTGGGCTCACTCACAATTTTGCCCCAAAACACAGCCATGAATAAAGAATGGTACCAAAACACCCTCCAACAGCATCTTCTTCCAACAATCCAACAACAGTTTGGTGAAGAACAATGCATTTTCCAGCACGATGGAGCACCGTGCCATAAGGCAAAAGTGATAACTAAGTGGCTCGGGGACCAAAACGTTGACATTTTGGGTCCATGGCCTGGAAACTCCCCAGATCTTAATCCCATTGAGAACTTGTGGTCAATCCTCAAGAGGCGGGTGGACAAACAAAAACCCACTAATTCTGACAAACTCCAAGAAGTGATTATGAAAGAATGGGTTGCTATCAGTCAGGAATTGGCCCAGAAGTGGATTGAGAGCATGCGCAGTCGGATTGCAGAGGTCCTGAAAAAGAAGGGCCAACACTGCAAATACTGACTCTTTGCATAAATGTCATGTAATTGTCAATAAAAGCCTTTGAAACGTATGAAGTGCGTGTAATTATATTTCACTACATCACAGAAACACCTGAAACAAAGATCTAAAAGCAGTTTAGCAGCAAACTGTGTGAAAACTAATATTTGTGTCATTCTCAAAACTTTTGGCCAGGACTGTACAACTCAATTGAAAAAGAAACTGGAATCTTTTAGTTAGAGGGAAGAAAAAATAAAAAAATAAAATAATATGGTTGCATAAGTGTGCACACCCTTAAACTAATACTTTGTTGAAGCATCTTTTGATTTTATTACAGCACTCAGTCTTTTTGGGGATGAGTCTATCAGCATGGCATATTTTGACTTGGCAAGATTTGCCCACTCTTCTTTGCAAAAACACTCCAAATCTGTCAGATTGCGAGGGCATCTCCTGGGCACGGCCCTCTTTAGATCACCCCACAGATTTTCAATCGGATTCAGGTCTGGGCTCTATGGATGTATGCTTTGGGTCGTTGTCATGCTAAAAGATGAAGTTCCTCTTCATGTTCAGCTTTCTAGCAGAAGCCTGAAGGTTTTGTGCCAGTATTGACTGGTATTTTTAACTGTTCAGAATTCCCTCTAGCTTAACAAGGCCCCAGTTCCAGCTGAAGAAGAACAGCCACTTGGCATGATGCTGCCACCACCATGCTTCACTGTGGGTATGGGGTTCTTTTGGTGATGTGCAGTGTTGTTTTTGCTCCAAACATATCTTTTGGAATTATGGCCAAAAAGTTCAACCTTGGTTTCATCAGACCAAAACACCTTTTCCCACATGCTTTTGGGAGACTTCAGATGTGTTTTTGCAAAATGTTACCTGGCTTGGATGTTTTTCTTGGTAAGAAAAGGCTTTCGTCTTGCCACTCTACCCCATAGCCCAGACATATGAAGAATACGGGAGATTGTTGTCACATGCCAGTACTTACCAGATATTCCTGCAGCTCCTTTAATGTTGCTGTAGGCCTCTTGGTCGCCTCCCAGACCAGTTTTCTTCTCGTCTTTCATCCATTTTGGAGGGATGTCCAGTTCTTGTTGATGTCACTGTTGTGCCATATTTTCTCCACTTGATGATGACGGTCTTCACTGTGCTCCATGGTTTATCTAATGCCTTGGAAATTCTTTTGTCCCCTTCTACTGACTGATGCCTTCTAACAATGAGATCCCTCTGATGCTTTGGAAGCTCTCTGTGGACCATGGCTTCTGCTGTGGGATGCGACTAAGAAAATTTCAGGAAAGACCAACTAGAGCAGCTGCACTTTATTTGGGGTTAATCAGAGGCACTTTACATGATGGCCGGTGTATGCAGGGCCGGCGCCACCCATAAGCAGAGTAGGCAACCGCGTAGAGCGCACTCTGCCTGGGGGCGCCGGCCGCCGCCTGCGCCCCGCCCCCTACTTGTGTCATCCATCTGACATCATCTCATCTCCTTCCGTTCTTGCCGGCCAGATGCGCTCCGATGAGTTCACTACGGGCAGAGAGAGCGGCACGCAGCTGAGACACGCTGGTGTATTTAAATCTCATCTAGGCTTTCTGTCAGAAAAGTTTCTCGTGGGATTCGAACTCACAACCTTGACACATCTGAGCCAAGGCATTTACCCTCACAGCCATGAAAGCTGTATTACTAGCTGCTTAAAAAAAAATAATAATAAGACTTCTACTGTAGGTAACTTTGATACCTAGTGTACATCCATACACATGTCAGCTGCCCCAACACACCCAGCTCTAATACATCCATACACAGTGTACTGGGGCAGCTGTCATGTGTATGGATGTACACTATCAAAGTTACCTACAGTAGAAGTCTTATATTTTTTTTTTTTAAGCAATTGATAATACAGCTTTCATGGCTGTGAGGGTAAATGCCTTACCTCTGATGTGTAAAGGTTGTGAGTTCGAATCCCAGGAAAACTTTTCTGAAAGTGTTTTTTTTGTTTTTGTTTTTTTTTTAATACCGGACTGTTACTTTACTGCCACGGGGGAGGGGGGGGGGGGCTATTGGCACCATGATACTGGCACATGGAGGGGGGAGGAGAGAGGCACTTTATACTGGCACATTAGGGGGCAGGGGGAGAGGATGGCACTATGATATTATCACATGGGGGGGGCAAGAAATGGACATGAATCATGAGGGGCAGAAATGTGAAATGATGGGGAGGGGGCAAGAGATGGACATGAATTATGAGGGGCAGAAATGTGAAATGATGGGGGGGGGGGGGGGGCAAAATGTACATTTGCTTCTGTTGACAAAAATCCTTGCACCGGCGCTGACTTCGGGCGCGCAATCCCACGATATTATATATAAATGACCATAGTCGGACTGGCACAGGGTACACGACCATAGTTAAATGTTGCATGCAATAGGTGGCTGAAAAAGGGGCGGAAAAAGGGGTGTGGTCAATGGGCGGAGTCAAGGGGGCGGCAAAATTAGCTTTTGCCTAGGGTGGCAAAAATCCTTGCACCAGCCCTGGGTGTATGCTGACTGCTATTTACCAGGATTCTGAATGTGATTGCTTCATTCTAAACACAGCTACATCTCCAGTTATAAGAGGGTGTGCACACTTATGCAACCACATTATTATTATTTTTATATTTTTTTCTTCCCTCCACCTAAAAGATTTCAGTTTGTTTTTCAATAAGAGTGGTACAGTTTATAGGTCACATTAAAGATGGAAAAAGTTCTGAAATTATTTATCTTTGTCTCATTTTTTTTACAGCACAGAAACCTGACATTTTGACAGGGGTGTGTAGACTTTTTATATCCACTGTAGATAATATATAATATAAAAGTATAGACAACAGAGGTATATAGATAATATAGAAGTATAGATAAAGTATATAGATAATATAGATAATACATATAGAAGTGTAGATTATATAGAATATAAGTATAAATCTAACAGAAATGCAGATAATACTATATACAATATATATATATATATATATATATATATATACATATGCTATAGAATACAGAAGTATAGATACAGTCTCGGACTGGCCCGCAGGGGAACAGGTGCATCCCCTGCTGGGCTCCTGAGCAGAGATGGCCCCCAGTCTCTCATTCCCTGCACACATGGCACAGTAGACTGACTTCACTACATACAGATAGGCAGCGAACATAATTTCCACCAGCCTATGTCCATAAAGAAACGGGCAGATAATTTACCAGGATACCCAGATTTTTATTCTCAATGCATCAGTTAGCGGAGATGCCTTCTAGGTGCAGAGGCCGCCAGCCAGTATCTCCTTTCTCCAGGAACTTGCCTTCTCCACGTTACCTACGGACCCCCATAATCAATCATCTTGTGGGGTCTTGCTGCTGCTGCCGCTGTCTGAGCCGGTGGTATTTGCATGTAGCTCTACAATGGGCCCCCAATGTACTGATAATGTAGAAGTCTAGATAAAATAGAACATTACTAAGGATAATCAGCATCGTCAGACATTAGGTCTGTTGGACGTTTTCCCTGGGCAGACAACTCCCATCATTGGTATTGTAACACCTCAGAGTTGTGTTACTGCACTCCTCTACCCCGCTACTATCTCCTAAGAGCCTTTACCTTGTCATCTGATATGATTTTGCTCATGTCTTCACAACTGTGCATGTAAAACACTATGTTAAGTACAATTATGCTTGTCATTTTCCATGTTCATCAGCAGGTGGCAGCAATGTGTTGGTGAAGTACTAGTTACAGTTTAGTATATCTAGGCTGGAATGGATCATTTTAGCTTAGCTCCCCCTTTGTGGAGGTGTGGACTGTTCCCACATATTGCACTTGGGTGGAGAAGGGAAGTTAGAGTCAGTGTGCCAGCCACCCCTGTTGGGGAGTGCTGTGTGATAGAGTTCAGGAGTCCCCCTGTATAGGGAAGAAAGCCAGGATCTTGTCTCGGCTGAGACATTGATCATATTCCCAGTCTGAGCCCTGCAGCCTCAGTTGGATGACAAAAAAGCAGACAATCTCCAGAGTTTCAGGACGAAACCATTCCCTGAGAGCCTATCTGTGAGTCAAGTCCAGAGACCTAGGAGATGCCATATTCCTCCTCAGCTAGTCAGTCCCCACAAAGCAGAAGATATAGAGAAGCGCAGAAGCTAAATTCCTGCCACAGTTACAGAGCTACTAAGCAGACGTCTTATCCTGCAAGCTCCAGATTTATAGTGCAGAAGATTTATTCCTGCCAACCATTGCCAATACCTGCTGGAACCAAAGACCAAAGCTGTATTCTGTTTGGATACAAGCTATCATCAGTAAATAGAAGTTTGAACTTCATCTAAAGGTCTGGACATCATTTCTGCTGCAAAATTCCTCTATTACTCCTACTACCACTACACTCAAATTTATTGCAAGTGAGCCAGGAGTCCAGCTGTACCCAGGTAGGAGACACCGTTGACACAATTATCACCACCTATAGAGACATTATAGGCCATCACACCACTCTGGCATTCCTAACCTGGAATGTGCGTTGGAACACCTTGGGAGGGCCCTGTGTTAGTACCCTGCGCTAGCTGCAATTGGCGTCCTGAACAAACTATAGACTATCATCTACACCTAACCCAGTCATTGCATAATTTGGCGATAGCGTATACCCGTATCCTGCTCTATTGCAGTATCACACAGATCTACAGATACAGTAAGTATGGCGTCTGCAATAACTCTCTGTCACCACAAAATAGCAGGACATTTTCTCACATTTCTTATCTTGCTTTAGAAAACATCTTATACTATAGTCCCACCCAGAGCTGCATTTACACTTCTGCTCTCTGAGCTTTGGTGCACAAAAAGGTTTTACTTAGGTCCCAAACTGTCAAAGGCTACACCGTGGCTGCTGACACTATGACTGCCATTGATCACTGTGTTTTAAGGGTTAAATGGTTATGTTCTCTGATCCCACTATGGGCGCAGAAATGGAGCTGACAACGTTTCCCCTCACATTGGTGACTACATGGGGACCACTCTGTCATAACCCCATTATTAAAAAATCCTTCTCTTGACTCGTCCTGCGCAGCTAACTACAGACCTGTCTCTCATGTTCCCTTCATCTCTAAGCTCCTGGAGCGTTTGGTCTACTCTCGCCTCATATCTCTCTGCTCACTTTCTCCTTGATCCATTACAATCTGGTTTCCGCACCCCACATTCTACAGAAACTGCCCTCACCAAAGTGACCAGTCACCTCCTGACAGCTAAATGCAACGGTAACTACTCTCTGCTTATTCTCCTTGACCTCTCTGCAGCTTTTGACACTGTAGACCACCATCGACTCCTCACCCTGCTCCAATCTATCAGCCTAAAGGACACTGCCTCTGACCGCTCTTTCCGTGTATCATTCGTTGGCTCCACTTCTTATCCTCTCCCTCTTGCTGTTGGGGTTCCTCAGGGTTCAGTCCTTGGTCATCTCCTCTTTTCTCTCTACACAGCCCCAAATGGACAGACCATCAGCAGATTTGGTTTCTAATACCCTCTATCCTGATGACACCCTACTATACACTTCATCTTCACCTTGGCTGTACAACACAACACCAGTGACTGTCTGTCTGTCTGCTGTCTCTAACATCAAGTCCTCCAGTGACTGTTTGTCCGATGTCTCTAACATCATGTCCTCTGTCTGCTGTCTCTAACATTGTATCCTCTCTCTATCTGACACTGAATCTTTCAAAAATAAAACATCTTGTTTTCTCTCCATCTACTAACCTACCCAAACCTGATATCTCTCTCTCGGTGTGTGGCTCTATCATCACACCTGGGTGGTATGCCTGCTGTCTTGGTGTGACATTTGACAATGATCTTTCCTTCACCTAGTATATTTAATCTCTTTCTGCCTGCACCTCAAAAACATCTCTAGAATCCACCACTTTCTCACTATGGAAACAACAAAAACTCTCATTGTAGCCCTGATCCATTCCCGCCTCGATTACTGTAACCCCCTATTTATTGTTCCCCCACCCCCACCACCAGACTCTCCCCCCTCCAATTTATCGTGAGTGCAGCAGCTAGGGTGAGCTATCTGTCTAACCGCTACTCCTATGCCTCCACCCTGTGCCAGTCACTACTCCAATGCCTCCGCCCTGTGCCAGTCACTACTCCAAAGCCTCCACCCTGTGCCAGTCACTACTCCAATGCCTCCGCCCTGTGCCAGTCACTACTCCAAAGCTCCACCCTGTGCCAGTCACTACAATTTAAACTGCTCGTCTTCACCCACAAAGCTCTCCACAGTGCTGCACCTCTTCCCTCATCTCTGTCTACCACCCTACCCATGCTCTATGCTCTGCAAAAAAAATTATGACTGACATCCACCATAATCCGAACATCTCACTTCCGACTCCAAGACTTCTCTCGAGCTGCACCAGTTCTCTGGAATGCTCTACCCCAATAAATTAGGTTAAACCACAATATTGTCACGGAAGGTGTACAGAAAACTAGAAGACACAAAATGAAGATCCGACTTACTGGATCCAAAACTAAGGAACAAAAGGGAGAGCCCTGCAACAGACCTGGCACTCTCCCTAACTGCTCAGCCTATGCAAAAATCTCAATAGTAGAAAATTGCATATCCTCGTACCTCGACTGTATAACACCTGAACACCCTATAATAGTGAGGGGACACGACCACCGGCTCCCTACACTTGGTACGGAGGGAGTCAGGGTCATCTGGGATCCAGCAAACAGGAAAACACAAATGAATGAACAAAACTTATCTGTAGAGGACTCAGTAGTAGCATCCAGCATGCACACACTCCAGGAAGTTGTATAAACTGCAAAGTGATGCAGTATGGGAAGGGATTTAAAGGGATGCAATCAGTGCAACTACATGACAGCTGAGAGAGGCTAACGAGATGAGAAAATGAAAGCAAAACAAAAGGAACCTCAAGGAGGAGGTTCTGAAGGACGTCTGTCAGAGCTTCTCAGATGTCTGGTGGTGACAAATATACACAGTTTTAGGCGCTCCTATCAAATCCTGTAATCTAACTCTTCTCCATTCAACCGCACCCCCCCTCTATTCTTCAGAACCTGATTCATCATTCATATGTATCCACTGCACCCCCTGCACTCAGGAGCTCTGCAGATATCGGCCGGAGGTGGCTCGTGCAGATTTATAGTGTAAGCTCTTGTGTCTCCCCTATCTCCTCATAGAGTGTAAGCTCTTGTGTCTCCCCTATCTCCTCATAGACTGTAAGCTCTTGTGTCTCCCCTATCTCCTCATAGACTGTAAGCTCTTGTGTCTCCCCTATCTCCTCATAGACTGTAAGCTCTTGTGTCTCCCCTATCTCCTCATAGAGTGTAAGCTCTTGTGTCTCCTCTATCTCCTCATAGACTGTAAGCTCTTATGTCTCCCCTATCTCCTCATAGATTGTAAGCTCTTGTGTCTCCCCTATCTCCTCATAGAGTGTAAGCTCTTGTGTCTCCCCTATCTCCTCATAGATTGTCAGCTCTTGTGTCTCCCCTATCTCCTCATAGATTGTAAGCTCTTGCGTCACCCCTATCTCCTAATATATTGTAAGCTCTTGTGTCACCCTTATCTCCCCATAGACTGTAAGCTCTTGTGTCACCCCTATCTCCTCATAGAGTGTAAGCTCTTGTGTCTCCCCTATCTACTCATAGACTGTAAGCTCTTGTGTTTCCCCCATCTCCTCATAGATTGTAAGCTCTTGTGTCACCTCTATCTCCTCATAGAGTGTAAGCTCTTGTGTCTGCCCTTTCTCCTCATAGATTGTAAGCTCTTGTGAGCAGGGCCCTCACGCCTCATGTTTTAATTGTTGACCTGTTTGTTGGTACAGACTCTAGGACTCTGCTTGTCCATGGACCCCCTGATTGTACAGCGCTGTGGAATATGTTGGCACCATATAAATACAGATTATTATTACTATTATTAACAGCTGCTCTGCTCACACAATCATATGCACCTGTAGGCTCGAATGCAAGAAAGGGTTACTAGATTGAATGGATCTCATATAATCCTCCACTCCACCATGGAGAGCGGTGACTTGCAGGATCGGGCTGACATGTGCTCTAATAGACTTCTACAGATCAGAACACTTTTGACCTGAAGATTTATCTTCTCATTTTCCGCCTTTTGTGTCGTGACATTTATGACAAATCTTCCATCGTCCTTTCTCCTGATGCAGAAATTGTCGGCCTATTAAAAATACATCATGGTCCTGGCAGCGGCCCTGAGCGGCCGCCTCTAATCTGTCACCTCTCCGGCGGTCCCAGCAGAGCGCGCTCCTACCCCCATGACAGTCCGGAAAACCTTGGAAGTGTGGCGTCCTTCTCCATGAATCACTGAGAGGAACTGCAGGGCGACAAATAAATGAGCTTGTAAATTACCGCCATATACAAGATGGATGAGCCGGCGGCATGATGGGATTTATTCAAATCAGTTCATAAACTTCTCCCGTCATCAGAAACGGAGCTTTACAAAGTTTCTTCAGAAATTGAGCAAATTATAAAAAATGTGCAAGTCAAGGTATTGGATCAGATACAATGTATCAGAAAAGATGAAATGTATCAAAGAAAGTACAGAGCATGAGAGCAGGTACATATGGGCTGCATGGAGGCTCGGTGGTTAGCGGTGGCTCGGTGGTTAGCGGTGGCTCGGTGGTTAGCGGTGGCTCAGTGGTTAGCGGAGGCTCGTGGTTAGCGGAGGCTCAGTGGTTAGCGGAAGCTCGGTGGTTAACGGAGGCTCGATGGTTAGCGGTGGCTCGTGGTTAGCGGTGGCTCGTGGTTAGCGGAGGCTCAGTGGTTAGCGGAGGCTCAGTGGTTAGCGGTGGCTCAGTGGTTAGCGGAGGCTCGGTGGTTAGCGGTGGCTCGGTGGTTAGCGGAGGCTCGGTGGTTAGCGGAGGCTCAGTGGTTAGCGGTGGCTCAGTGGTTAGCGGAGGCTCGGTGGTTAGCGGAGGCTCAGTGGTTAGCGGTGGCTCAGTGGTTAGCACAGTTGCAGCGCTGGGATCCTAGGTTCAAATCCAACCAAGGACAACATCTGCATGGATGTTCTCCCCGTGTTTGTGTGGGTTGTCTCTGGTTTCTTCCCACACTCCAAAGACAGACTGGTTTAGACCTTAGATTGTGAGCAGCAATGGGGACACTGAGTGACGCCAATGTCCGTAAAGCACTACAGATTCAGAATATGTCAGCGCTATATAAGTGCGTACAATAAATAAATAATGCATCAGTGCAAGTACAATGTATGAGGGCAAGTACAGCGTATCAGTGTCCCGCCGGCGGTCCATGCCCATCCCTGTCTTGCTATTTCGGGCAGGCGTGGATGTCACTGTACTCTTCTGTGTGAATTGGAACTAGTGCTCAGTGAACTCTAAGCAGATAGATAGCAGATATAACTTTACATTTTTATAGATACAGCATTGTTTTTCTATTTTGGCACAGAAAGCAAAGATGATGAAAAGTGCACTGAAGAAATCAGGCTGTAATACTGACGGCAGGGATTGCGGGGCTGCCGGGTGATAATCATCCTGTTTCTCGACCTTCGCATGGCTCTGACTCAGAGGCGATGATTTCCACGCTGTGTGATGTTTGGCGGCCTCTGGCTTCCCGGCTGCAGACGACCATTAACGACACAGCAGCTGCTCTCAGAGCATCCGGTCCCTACACAATGACCGCCCGCAGCTCTAATGGCACCCCACCTTCTGCCAGGAAAACAAGGTGGAGCCCTGCAATCTGTTATATCATATTATTTTCCATTCAATGAATGTATCCATCATGCATCTTTTGTTCTATAGGTTTGTTCTGTAAAATGTTCCATGTCCAGTGGCGTAGCGTGGGTTGCCAGCACCCGGGGCAAGCCAAAAATTGCGCCCCCCCCCCGCGCCTACCCCAGGCACGCCCCTTTTAACAGATACTGTAGTAGATCACTAGCAGTCCTATGTAACACCACAGATAACATGGTGATAACTCTCTGAGTACAGAAAATGTTGTAGTTGGATGTAAGCCCCCAGAATTCAGAACACACACAGTGTGACCTGAAGTCTGGGGCCAGAATGCGGCAGGGTGGGCCATATTCTCAATCTCCTCCCCCAACCCTACTGTGAAACAGATATGTGCATGGACATTATTATTACAGTATAATGCTGCCCCATACCTGTTACATCCAGTGACGTCTCCTGTGATGTAGACTTTCCTCAATGTCTTCATTCAGAGATAAGACCGCCATGATACCTTCCTTCAGCCGCTTCTCGTCTCTGCAGAGTTTCACCGAATTTTTTTTAGGTTCCTCACTTTACTCTCATCCTCTCCTTCCTGGTGTCACAACAACTCATCCTGCTGCCCCCCAATACTGTGCTAGAGCCAGATAGTCCCCCATTCCTCATAATATTATTTCCCCTGTATATTATAATGGCCCTGTATATTTGTTATTAATATAATGGCCCCCTCTTTGTTATTAATATAATGGCCCCCTCTTTATTATTAATATAATGGCCCCCTCTTTATTATTAATATAATGGCCCCCTCTTTATTATTAATATAATGCCCCCCCCCCCCCACGCTACGCCCCTGTCCATGTCAGCCCTGGAGCTATAAGGCACAACTCTGACCAGTGCTTCCAGCTCACCTGCATTGTCTTTTGGAGTAAGGGCTCATTCACACGGTAGTTGTTCGGCCGTTCCGTGCGTTGGAGGCTGCAATTTGTGGTACAAAATGAACGGGCACCATCCGTGCGGCTGCTGCAACAGATCCAGACCATTCAACTTGAATGGGTCCGTGATCCATCTGCACCGCCAAAAAATAGAACATGTTCTATTTTTTTGTGGTGTGGAGTAGTGATGAGCGCCATAGGCAATATTTTCGTTTTCGCGATATTTCACGATTTTTTTTCGCATAATATTCACAATAAATTAGCAAATTCTAGAATTCGTAATCTCCAGTTATTATTTTTGTGATTGCGCAAATCGACACTAATGATGTGCATAGGTTTTGCACAATACATGTCCCGTAACTTCACATTTTATCAGGTCTGAGTAGATATTACTGATTGGTGCACTAAGTATTACTGTGACATCACAGCGCTATGTCTGTAGCATGTATGTATGGACAGCAGAGAAACAGTAATCCCTATCACACCACCTAACACCCTGCACTGGAACCTCAGCTGCACTATATCACTATGTAACCTACACTGACTATCTCCCACTAACTATCTAATGTAATTGGATGAGGAATAGGATCCAGATAAAAGCAGAGAGCTCAGCAATGTCACTGCTCTCTCTCCGAACTGCAAAATACTGCATACACTGCTGCTGGGGAGGTTCTTATATAGTAAGGGGCAACTTTCCTAGATAGATAGATAGATAGACATGAGATAGATAGATAGATAGATAGATAGATAGATAGATATGAGATAGATAGATATGAGATAGAGAGATATGAGATAGAGAGATAGATATGAGATAGAGAGATAGATATGAGATAGAGAGATAGAGACAGCCAAATCTGGGTAAGGATAGCCCGCTCCATCCTCACCTCTCCGGCTGACATCTACCTCTGTGCAGCATACATAGCTCCACCAGAGTCTCCATACTTCAATCCCGACAGCTTTGAGATCCTACAGAGGGAAGCCGCCCATTTTCAGGCCCTGGGCAATGTTCTGATCTTTGGAGACCTTAATGCAAGAACAGGGAGGGAGAGAGACTACCTGACAACTGACGGAAATGTCTATATATTCGGAGCAGACACTGTGACAGCTCAGTACACACCGAGAGGAACAGCTATGACAGCACAGTAATAAATGTGGCAGAACATTGCTGAACTTATGTCGAAGCCTCGGACTTCATATTCTCAATGGCCGCACCAAGGGAGACTCTCTTGGTAGATATACCCTAAACTTCCATGTAGGCAACAGTGTGGTAGACTATGTCATCACAGATATGGACCCCAAAAATGTTAGTAGTTTCATAGTCACCCCACAGACACACCTGTCAGACCACAACCAACTGCTCCTATACATAAAATCCACAAGTAAACTACCGGCACAAACATCTCAGCAGACCGGCCTCTTTAACATACCTCCATCTTTTAAATGGTCCAAGATGTCAGCCCCAAAGTATATGGAGACCATAAACAGCACAGAGATCCAGGAGATGCTCCATAACTTCCATAGGAAAGTGTATGAGCTGAATCCAGAAGGAGTAAATCTCGCGGTAAGGGACTTTAATAATATACTTTGCACAATGGCAGAAATGTCTGACCTCAAAAGATGCAACAGAAGGCCAAAAAAGCAACAACCCAACAGCTGGTTTGACCGGGAGTGTAAAGATATAAGGAAGGCGCTGAGAATGGCCTCAAATAGGAAACACCAAGATCCGAACAACCCCAGTCTGAGGGAAGCCTACAACAACATACAAAGGCAATACAAAAATACCCTCAGAAAGAAAAAGCAAGGCAACATCTCAACAAAGCTCCTCCAACTCCAAGACGCTCTCCAGGACAACTGCTTCTGGGAACTATGGAAGCAGATGGACAGAACCAGCAAGAACACCAACCTCCACATCCAAAACGGCAACATCTGTCTCCAGTACTTCAAGGACCTGTACATAGCCATTTCGAGGGAGGATCAAAGCCCAGAACAAAAAAAAATCACGAAAAAGCTGAAGGATATGGAGGAAAAAATCTAAGATTTCCAAAACCCTCTAGACACACCGATCACGCTGCAGGAGATAACAGAGAGGATCTCAATGATAAAGAGTAAAAAACCCAGCGGCCCAGATGGGATTCTTCCAGAAATGATCAAATACAGTCCGCCAGGTATCCAGGCCGCATTAGTAAAACTCTACAATGTTGTGCTGAGTGCCGGCTACTTCCCCCAGAGCTGGAACCAGGGCATCATCACCCCCATACACAAGGGCGGAGACAGGTACAACCCAGCCAACTATAGAGGGATATGCGTCAGCAGCAACCTGGGAAAACTCCTCAGCAGTATCCTGAATAAGAGGATCCTCAGCTTCCTCACCCAGCACAACATCCTCAGCAGAAGCCAAGCAGGCTTCATACCAAACCACCGCACCACGGACCACATCTACACCCTGCAGAGCCTCATCAAGAGCCATGTCCACAATACAAAGCAGGGAAAGATCTATGCCTGCTTTGTGGACTTTAAGAAGGCCTTTGACTCAGTGTGGCATCCGGGCCTATTCCTGAAACTTCTTGAAAGCGGAATAGGAGGAAAAACATATGATGTCATCAGAAGCTCCTACACTGAGAACAGATGCAGCGTGAATGTAAATAGGAGGAGAACAGCATATTTCTAGCAGAGCTCAGGAGTCATACAGGGCTGCAGCCTCAGACCAACAATCTTTGACATCTATATCAATGACTAGGCGGTGGCTCTGGAGTCCTCCTCAGCACCAGATGTCAACCTCTATGACACACCCAGGTGAAATTTTTTATTTATGCAGATGACCTTCTGCTACTATAACCAACTGAGAAAGGTCTCCAAGACAACCTGGAAATTCAGGAGAAATTCAGCACCACGTGGGCACTGCCCATCAATCTAAACAAAACCAGCATCATGGTGTTCCAGAAGAGAAACCTAAAACCAGCGAGGCATCCTCCCTTCCTGCTAAACAACTGTCCACTTTCAGAAACTGACATGTACACCTACCTGGGACTAGAATTTAGAATGTCAGGGAGCTTTACTAAAGCCTTAGAAACACTGAGACAAGGAGTGCAAAACATTCCATGCTATCAGAAAGTGTCTGTATCATCTCAAAGCACCAGTGACCATCTGGCTTAAAATCCTTGACACCATCATCGCCCCAATCCTCCTGTATGGCAGCGAAGTCTGGGGCCCAGACACATACCCAGACCGGGCAAAGTGGGACTCTGGGCCAACAGAACTATTCCACCTAGAACTCTGCAAACACTTTCTCCAGGTCCACAGGGGCACCTCAAACAGCAGCCTGTCGAGCAGAACTGGGCAGATTCCCACTCTACTTTGCTGTACAGAAGAGGGCGCTATCATTCAGAGCCCATCTTCATAGCAGCAGTCCCAGCTCCTACCATCACAAAGCCTTGCTACACCAAGAAGCCCCAGAAAAACAAAGCACCCTGCAACAAGTCACCCAAACCCAGCCTGCCCAAGCCACCAACCAATATAGCCTGACAAAGGGCGGAATCCAGAGGACGATACACAAGTACAAAGAGGAGTATATTAGCGTCTGGAAAACGACATAAGAACATCCCAGAAGCTGACAGTATACCAGAGCCTGCAGAGGGAGTACAAACTGGCCCCATATCTGGAGAAACTCCCTAATCCAAAAGACCGACAGATCCCTGAGCCGGTACAGACTGAGCGCCCACAGCCTGCTCATTGAATCCGGGCGTCATCGACAGAGGTACATGCCCAGGGAGAGCAGACTGTGCCAGCAGTGCGACCAGGAGGCCGTGGAGGATGAGGCTCATTTCCTGCTGCTGGTGCCCCAAATACTCAGCAGTGAGGGAGACTGACTTCAGGAGACTGTCTGATCTCTGCCCAGACTTCACCTCCATGGAGGAGGAAGAGAGACTCTCCATACTGCTGGGGGCAAGAGGAGAACACAACGGCCGAAGCAGCACAATATATTACTGCCTGCCATAGACTGAGAGGAGCCTGATATACCATGGACTCCTATACCCCCACCCTGGACGTGTCCCCACCCCCAACCCTACCCAATTATTTCCCACTTGCTTTGGCAATGCTAACATTTATTTAGTCCTGCCAATAAAGCTGATTTGATTTGATTGATATAGAGATAGATCGATAGATATAGATAGATAAATAGATAGATAATAGATAGATATGAGATAGATAGATAGATAGATAGATAGATATGATAGATAGAGATAGATATGAGATAGATAGATATGAGATAGATAGATATGAGATAGATAGATATGAGATAGATAGATAGATAGATAGATAGATAGAGATAGATAGATAGATATGAGATAGATAGATAGATAGATAGATAGATAGATAGATATGAGATAGATACATAGATAGAAAGATAGATAATTACATAGATATTAGATAGAGATAGATGGATATGAGATAGATAGATAGATAATAGACAGATATAGTCCAGGGGTGTCAATACTTTTTAGCGCCGCTGTAGCTTTTGCTCGGGCTTTGACCTCAGATGTTGAGCCCGGATTATACAATTTATGGATTTTTCTATAATTATTCCCATTTGTAAACAGAACTTTTTGCTGCTTCCTCGAAAATCTGACACTTGACGGGGACAAAATCGACTGCGAGATGCGACTTTTCCCTGCAGAAGGTATTTCATCTTTTGCGCGGTTGGAACTCTCAAGGACAACGTGCGGATTAAATCTTTGTGTTTTCTGCATCCCATTTGCAAAACAAATGATTTCTCCTCCGACTCATCCTGCCGTTTAGGAATAAATTGCTTTGATGCATAATTCAGCAGAGGCCTCGGACGCGTCGTCGTCGTTATCAGGTGAGGCCGGGACATCGGCTCGAAGTTACAAAGGAAAGCAATTTTATTGACTTAATTATTTATTGTAAATGAGGCACAACAGTACAGCCGCTCGGATGCAATCAGCAAAGTGGGGGATAAATGTGGAAAAAATATCAAATAAAAATGTAAAAAAATGCTGAAAGGAAAAAAAAAGATACAAAATGTAAAAACTAAACTAGATGCAAAGTAAAAAAATAATAAAAAAAAACAACTAAAAAAATCTAGTAAAAAAATAAGAGGTAAAATAGAATAAAATAAAAAAATAAAAAAGAATTTTTC